>NW_027669391.1:0-347372 GCF_964194185.1 Rhinolophus hipposideros | reverse complement strand
CCAAACTCTACCACTACCCCTAACCCTACCCCTACACCTACCCCTAAACTTCAACCTACCCCTATTCCTACACCTACCGTTTCCTCTACCCCTTCCCCTAACCCTACCCCTAACCTCTAACCTTACCCCTACTTCTACCCTTGCACCTAACCTACCCCTAACCCTACCCCTACCCCTACCCATACCCCTAACCCTAATCCTAACCATAAAACTACCCCTACCCCTACCCCTCACTCTAACCCTAACACTACCCCTAAACCTAAATCTCATCCTAACCCTACACCTAACCCTACTCTAACCTCTAATCGTAACTGTACCATATCTCTACACCAACCACTATCGCTACCCCTACAACTACCCCTAACCCTAACCCTAACCCTAATCCTACCCCCACCCCTAAACCTAACCCTAACCTTAACCCTACCCCTACACCTACCACTACAACTACTCCTACCCACACCCCTAACCCTAACCCTAAACCTCCCTTCAGGAGAACTTTGACTAATGTACCCACTACTGCACTGTAATGTATATTCCATATAACTGGATCCCAAACATTGACACACAGCACACACCATTTTGAATCATTGTCTCTGAGAATACAGCCCAGTGCATCTGTATACTAGATAATAAGTACACTCAGTTTAGATCTATGTGATGTGCATCACACCAGATTTAATGAAGGGCTTTTAGGTGCATGTTATAAGCTTATTATGTATGGCCCAGAAAAGGGAGAAGGAAATAACATTTAATTTACATTTACTAACTTTTAATAAACACCTGCTATGTGCCAGGAGCAGACTGGGCTCTTCCTAGTATACCACCTTATATCCCATAGAATCCTCTTAATATTATAGAATAGATGGAATTACCTCAGCAAGGTTAGGGGAGCTGCTCAGGACAACCTTTCATTTGTTCATCAGGTATTGCTGAGCAGCTGCTTTTGGTCAGGCACTTTGCGTGGCTCTGGGCCCAGAAAAGTAAATGAGAGACATGGTCTCCTCAAGGAGCTAAAATTCTAGAAAGTATAACCAATAATAGTCAAGTGAACAAGAAATGAATAACATTGTAGGGAATAAAAAAATGCTGTGAAGGAAATGAGCAGGATGAAGTGACATGGATCCAATGCTACGTTGGTCAGAGAAGGTTAAATGTAAGCTCTCTGAGATCTGAAGGAAGTCGCATAAAGAATAAAGGTGGGCGGGGTCGGGTGGCATCCTGGGCATTGCTGGACAGGGACGCCATCAGACCTGCTTTTGTACGTTCCAGAAGGCGCCTGACATGAGGATGTCAAGTTTGGTGTAATCAATGCATCGATGGGACTTAAAGCCAAGGGAATGACAAGATCACCTGGTGAGAGACTCAGAAGGTGGAACCTGGACAGAGCTCTGAGGACTCCAGCCATCAGAGGGCAATAGGAGGAGTGCCAGCAAGGACGCTGAGTAGGAGGGCTCACTGAGAGTCGCAGGAGGAGAACCGGGAGAGATGAGCGTCCCAAAAGCCCGGCTAGTGCGACTGTCTAGGATCCAGATCTGGTGTCTGCATCTATGCCTTACCATTCCCTGGGTTTCAGCTACATCACTCCAGTTTCTGCCTACATGGTCACTTGACCATCTTCCCTGTGTATGTGCAAGTGTGTCCCCAAATCTCCCTCTCCTTATACGGATGCTAGTCATCAGATTTAGGGCCCACCCTTATTCAGTGTGACCTCCTCTTAACTTGATTACATCAGCGAAGACCCTATTTCCAAATAAGGTCATAAGGGGTTAATGTTTCAACATATTTGGGTGAAGGGACACAATTCAGCCCACCACAGAGGGAATATTAGTTTTCTATTACACAGTTTCTGTGCATTAGGAGTTCAGGCATAGGTAAGATCAGGGTGTCATCAGGCTGAAATCTGGGGCGGTGGTTCTCATCTAAAGATCCTCTTCCAAGTTCACTGGTTGTCGGCATAATTGTATTCCTTGTGGTTGTAGGGCTGAGGTCCCAGTGTTTTTTCTGTCTGTTGGCCAGCGGTCAGCTACATCTTCAAAGTCAGCAGGAGCCCATTACTTCGATGCTTCACCTTGTAAAGGCTTGCCTGGTTACGCAGGCCCTTCCAGGATTCTGTTTTGATTAGCTCAAAGTCAACTGGTTAGTAATCTAGTCATGGGAATAACATCTCATCATACTTCCAAGTTCCACCCATACGCAAGGGGTGGGAGTCATCTTAGAATTCTGCCTACTACAGAAGAAGCTTCTTTTAACCCCAGGAAGATTTGTAATTAAAACATACGTTAAATCTTTCGGAGTTTTGTGTTTTGACTTTTTTTTTTTTACATTAAAAAGTCTGTGCATATTTGGTATTTATGTACTTGCAGTGTTTTAAGAAAATTTGTCTAATTGGACCAACATGTCAGCCTTACAATTCCCATTTAAAATCATAATTGTAAATCTATTTCAGTTGAAACATTCTAGTATCTTCAATTTTAGGAGAATATAAGAATGAGCCCTTTTCATAGTTACTGTACCATGTCTGCATTTTTTATACGATTGAGCTTTTCTGAGTTGAAGCGATGCCATTTTTGACTTCTTCCATCTGCTCAGAGAAATCTATAATCTTCACTGAGGTTGTAGCTAACTTCTTCAGCCTTGATTAGATTCTTAATTTTTAAAGCTTTTTTTTATCCTAATATCTGCTATCTATTTCCTGACCCTAGTCCAGGAGAGTGGGACCTGGTGGGGCGTGCTCAAGGAAAATTTTCTTTCTTTTTATTTTTAACTTTTATTTATTTTAAGTGTGTTTTTCCAGGACCCATCAGCTCCAAGTCAAGTAGTTGTTTCAATCCAGTTGTGGACGGCACAGTTCACAGTGGCCCATGCAGGGATCGAGCCGGCAACTTTGCCGTCAAGCACACCACGCTCTAACCAACTGAGCCAACCGGCAGCCCCAAGGAAGGCTTTCTTAAGGAAATGATGTTTCATCTGAGACTGGATAGATGAGTCAATGTGGGCCAGGCAGAAGTGGGGAAGAGCATTTTGCTGAGTGACTCACTCATTCTGAGTTCCAGCTCTGGGGCAGCAGCTCAAAAGGCGCCAGGGACACACAGGGAGGAAGCAAATCATCTGGCTGCAGAGCGAGAGCCAGAGGGGCAGCCTCCCCACAGCAGAAGCGCTGGCAGAAACCGTGGATTCCCTGCTGAGCCCTTCCGTCACCCACTGTCCAGACTCAGGCAGGTGCGACATCTGAGCTTCCAGCAACCTTGATCCTTATGATTTTAGAAAGCGAGTAAGGCACGTGTTACCCGTTTTTCAGATGAGGACACTCAAAGAAGTGAAGTAACTATTAAATGGTGGAGAGAGGATCTGAGCCCAAGTCTTGAGACTGCTGGCTGTCTTTCCTGCTTAGTTGCCAAACTCCTACAGATCATTTTTATCAAAAAGCTTGTCTTTTTACAAAAAGCATCTATTGCATGAAACAGTATGCAAAAAAATTACTCTATTGTTGCAAATTACTGATTAAGATGCTATCTGTGACAAATGAGGGAAAGTAAAAGAGGAACCCATTCAAATGTCAGAGATCTGGCCCCACAAGAACTGGGAAAGAAAACAGAGGTTTCCCCCCGACCCCCAAAAAACTCATGAATTTTATTTTTTCTTGACCTAAAATCTGTCAGTCAGATCTCAAAGCTTTCTCTCAACTCCTTGGCTTCCAATGGACCATTTTTGTGATGTTGGGCAGACAGTCAACTGCCAAAACACCTGGGATAGAGTTTTCAGCCTCAGGTGCTGGGGGAAATGCAACGGAGCAACTGATCTGAAACTTAGTCAAAGAGACACTAAAAGTAGGAAAACCACACCTCAAAACCATCTTGGAGTCTGGGGGCTGTACCCTCCCCAAACTGAATATATGACAGTCATAATGGGGGGCAGGGCAGAGGAAGTCCACTTGGGATCATATGGAAGAAGTCTAGCTACACTGAAGCAGCCATGTGCATGGAGTGGGAGGTGTGCAGGGGGGAAAGAGTCTCACGGAGCCCCAGCCCTTTCAGTCTTCCCAGGTTTTGAGATGCCCCAGCTTTAGCTGCCGTCTGACTGCCGAAGAAATTCAGTCAAGAACTTCCAAGCAGAGCCCCACTAACTCCCAGATTCATGAGCAAAATAATTGTTACTGTTTTTGTCAAAAGTTCAGAAATAACAGAAGTAAAACCAACAAATTACCTAACTAGTGATTAGTAAAAGGTTATTGGGTTCACACCAAAAGACGGTTTGCAACGTAAGAACATTTCAAACCCAAACATGGAATATTGTTATAAATCTCACAGCTTATAGAGTTGAAAGCAGTGACTGTTTGTTCTTCACAGGGATTGGTTATTATATTAGAATGTTCTTAAATGACAGAGGAATTGGTCAGCGGTTACCACATGTCAACCTTGGGAAAGAGTTCAAGTTTTGCTTCTGATTTCCAGAGGCATAAGCAAGAAATGAACCAGGTCACGTTAGACTTGCAAAATCAGCTAAATTAAGCTTTGCTGATATGACTAAACTAATTTTGTCTGCTCAGGGAATTTTAAAGGCTGGTCTCTGTTTGCTTTTATTTTAACAATTTTAAGCCAAAAATTGTGTGGTTGGGAGGGGGGTTGTTAAACAGCAATAGATAATTGGACAACTGTTAACCTCTCCCATATCTCCAACACACACACACACACACACACACACACACACATACTTGATAATTAAGAAGAATTTATTGACTGATTTCAATGAGAGAGCCACTGTTCTATGCTCTGTAGCTATAAAGCTGGGGCAGAGGTGGGGGTGAGAATCTCAATATATGATTTCTCTCTATGAAGCTTACAGACTAGAAAGAAAACAAATCGAAAGAAACAAAACAAAATCCCATGGGTGCAAGGTTGTAAGCGCAACAATCAAAGCCTGCAAAGGTTATTATAAACACTCACGGATGGGGCACCCAACCCAATCTGAAGAATGGCTGGAGAAGGTTTCAACTGAGCTGAGCCTCAAAGAAGAAAAGGATAGAGGCCAGGAAAGGAGGAAGGGAATGGGAGTGGGCAGACAGCATGAGAAGGATAGCAAGGAGAGACATACGCGCAATGTGGACAGGGACAGCACTGCAAGGTGGCTGGAAATGACACTGGTGAGATAGACATGAATGTGGAAGCTGGTAGGAGATGTGGATAGAATCTCCCAATGTCATTTCAGCAAGGGACCAGCATGGTCAGATGTCAGTTTGGAGCAGACCTCTTTGGCATCTGGCTATGGAATGGCTGAGGCAAAAGAAAGTTGGAGCAAGACGCACAGGTTCAGAAAGCATCAATGAGGGCTGGGGCCAGTGAGCATGGGAGCTGGCTTTTATCATCTCACAGAAGACAATTGAGTTTCCAGGAATTTGGGGGAGAGACTGTGAAACCTTTGATAGCTTGAAATCATCCACAGTAGGAATGTTTGCTCTACAGAAATTACTAATTGCTGTAAAGCAAGGCTTCCCTCCAGAGCAGGTGGCTAACCATTTAGCAGCACCTCACTGATGGAAGTACAGATGCTAATAGATTCCAGAAACACTGAAGAAGGAACGAGGGGCAAGCCTAGATGATTAATTCACTATGGGGAAAGAGTCAGCGGTGCCTCCAAATTTCTAATGTGGGGGGCAGACCGGGCCGAGGCGCCTGGCGCGAGGCCGGGGCTGCGAGGCTGTAGGTCCAGAAGCGGCCCCGACACCACCCTCCCACTACCCCCACCCCCTCACCCCGCCGAGCCACGCTGGCCAGAGGTCCTGCGGCGGGAATGGCGACTGCAGAGGGTCCAGGGGCGTGGCGGCCGCAAAAGGAGTGGCGGGCAAAAGCCTATAGCACCCGGTATTCCCGGGCCGTCTCCCATCCAAGTACTAACCAGGCCGGACCCTGCTTAGCTTCCGAGATCAGACGAGATCGGGCGCGTGCAGGGTGGTATGGCCGTAGACGCTGGGACCGGGCTCCAGGCGCTACAAGAGCAGCCGCCCGGACTGCATGGTGAGCTCGCGCCACGTTGTTGGGCGGCGCCTTGGCGAGCCTCTCCCCGCCGGCCGGCTCCAGCAGCGCCGCGCCTCCCGCCTGCTCCCCGCCTCCTCAGGACGCCGGGGGCGTGGGCAGCGGGTTCCTCCTTGTCCGCAGCGAGGCCCCTTCGCGCCACCCGTGACTCACCATGGCCTTTAAATAGTCCCCATCTCAAGCACCCGCCCAGAGACTTCCACACAACGCCCATTGTGTCGCACCCGGATCACCAAAACTGTCGCGGAGTTGGTAAGCAGGAAACGCCTTATACAAAAATTAAGAGTTAACTCCTTGGCGGGAGTGACCGTGACCTTGTCACGACTGGGAATCGAACCTTGGGTTGCGCACTTGGCAGGTGAGAGCCCTACCGCCGCACCACTGGGGGAGCACGGAGCGTGGGGCCGTCAAAGAAGCAGAAATCCAGAGGGACGCAGCTGGGCGGAGCCTTCCTTTGACGGTCCTTCCCTTCCCTTTTCTCTCTGGCATTACCCAAGGAAAATTGGTTTCACGGTAGTTTGGGGGCTGGGCGAGGCCCAGGCTGCGCTCGCAGAGAGCGGGGGCAGCTGGGGAGGCTCCCGGGGCTGCTCCCGGGTCCCCAAGCCAAGCTGGCGATGGCCCCACCGGTGGCGGCAGTGGGGCCACGGTTTGGTTTTGCCTAGGTCCGCGGCGCGGGAGCGTGAGGCGCGGCGGCCGGAGCGGGGAGCCCGCGGGCTTCCTCAGAGGCGGGCGAACGGGGAGCCAGGGACCCCAGGGCGTCTGGGGAGCAGCGGCCCGCTCGCTGCTTTAAGGCTCTCGGGTTCCCCCTTCCACCCCAAGGCCCTCTGAGCTTCCACTGCAGAAATGCTCTCGGGGTCGAAAAGGCAAAAGAAAGGGACAGCATTGCCCCCCCGCATGCCCTGGGAGCCTCGTGCTCCCAGCTCGCGCCGCCTGTGCCTGCGTCTCGTCTGGGGGAGAGGAGCTCAGGTGCCTCCTTCCTGGGGCCGGGACGTGGGCTGGAAGCTCCGGGACCAGGGGAGGGGGCGGGGGTGCGGGTGCTGACCGCCGTGGGCTCTTGGCCCTTTCCCCGGAGAGGCTGGTGCGTGGAAGCTCGGAAGGGGCTGCTCTCCTCCCCTGGGGTTCCCACCACGAGCTGCGTCCCCTCTCCGCCAAGCCCCCTGGGGCGAGGGCCGGAGGGTGTAGCACCACCCTGTGCCCGGGTCTCACCTTGCTGAAATCCCTGCTTCCCAGGGCTGCGGCAGGAGCGGGAGCCGAGAGAGGAGCTTCTCTCTTCCACTGCATCGGCTGTTCCGCTGGAGGCAGCTGGGTGTGCACGGCCCGGAGGGAGCCACCGCGGCCACTGCTTCCGGGATGCAGGAGAGAACAGATGAGAGCACGCGCACGCACGCACCCACGCACGCACGCACACACGCACGCACGCACGCACGCAGGCTCCCGTCACCCCACCCCCACCCCGACCCCTGCCCCGGCCCGGCTGGCCGCACCGGCTGGCAGCGCTCACGCTGGCTGCAGGGCACTCACGGGGCGCCCGTGTACGGGTCACATCCCTTCCCGCTCGCACTCGCCCGGAATGTGGGGTTTTGATTGTGACTCTACGTTCTGGAGGCGCCTCTCTGCGCTCCCGCTCACGCTGTGGCTCACACTGTCCCCAAACACAGTGCATCCGGGCTCCCCGAAATGTTTTTCCCGAACTCAGACGTCTGTCCTCAAACCTGCAGTGGAGTTTTCTTGTGTCCTCTCAGTGAATGGGCTTTGTGGGAGGGGCGTTAGCAGTTTCTTTCGGAGCCTGGGTTAGAAGAATCCTGCACTGTCCCTTTTCACTAGAGCAGAACCGTACCCCAAGGTGGAAAGATCCTGGCAATTTCCAACTAAGAGTCAATATATGGAAACTGACCGGGTGAGCAGGATTGCTGGTCACTACAATATAAACACGTCGGACGACAACCAGGTCTGGGTTTCCCTCTGATGGCCAGCCAACGTTAAAAGTGGGCCACTCTAGTTCACAGAGGGTTCTTAATTTTCCTGGGGTCATGCGGACTCCATCATCTCCGCCAAAATCTCTTTCTAAAATTCTTGAATATGCAGTCTAGGACTGCAGGCTTACTTTGCTTCCCTCCCATAGTGTACAATGTCGCAGACGGTGGAGCGGAGGATTCACTCAGCTGCTGCCCTGCTGGCGTCCCTCGAGGGAACTTAGGAGTGTTTTTCTTGGCTACAGTGTACAGAACAATTAACAGAACAGGCCACTCCATGCAGTGAATCACCATTATGCCAAATGACACTATCAGAGAATAGGGGTGAAGCACATTCAGGCTTCCATTGGCAAAGCAATGGAATCCAACAATCAGACAACTACACTACCCCTACCCTAAACCTAACACTAAATCTAACCATAACCCTACCCCTAACCCTACCCCTAACCGTAACCCTAAGCCTAACCCCAACACTAACACTAACCATATCCATACCCCTAACCCTAATCCTAAGCCTAACCCTAAGCTTAACCCTAAGCCTAAATCTAACCCTTACCCTAACCCTTAACCTAAGACTAACCCTAACCCTATCCCTAACCCTAACCCTAATCCTGCCCCAACCCTAACCCTAACCGTACACCTAATTCTACCCCTACCACTACCCATACCCATAACCCAACCCCTACCCCTACTCCTACCCCTAAACCTACCCCTACACCAACACTTAGCCCTAACCCCAACCCCTAAGTTTGAGACTTACCCTAACAATAAGCCTAACCTTAAACCTAACACTAACTCTAAACCTCACCTTAAACCTAACCCTAACCCTACCTCTAACGCTACCACTAACCCTATACCTAACCCTACCCCTACCCTGAATCCTAGTAGGACCCCTAACACTAACGTGAACCGTAATCCTAAGACTAACCCTACCACTAACCCTAACCCTAAACATAACCCTAACCCTAATCCTAAACCTAAGCCTACCTCTAACCTTTAACCTAACCCTAAACTTACCTCTACACCTAACCCTATCCATAACCATACCACTATCACTACACCTATCCCTACACCAAG
Source organism: Rhinolophus hipposideros (assembly GCF_964194185.1). NCBI lineage: Eukaryota > Metazoa > Chordata > Mammalia > Chiroptera > Rhinolophidae > Rhinolophus > Rhinolophus hipposideros. The sequence goes on along the minus strand of NW_027669391.1, from coordinate 338,293 downwards.
CCCTAAACCTAAACCTACCCCTACCCATATCCCTAACAGTAAAAATAACCCTAACCCTACTGCTACCGCTAACCGTACCCTAACCCTAACCAAAACCCTAAACTTTAACTGTACCCCTAACCCTACCCCTAACCCTACCGCTACCGCTAACCGTACCATAACCCCAACCAAAAGCCTCAACCCTACCCCTACCCCTAACCCTACACCTAACCCTAAACCTACGTTTACCCCTAACCCTAACCCTTCCCTACCTCTAACCCTGCACTTAAGCCTACCCCTATTTCTACCCCTACCCCTTCCCCTAACCCTAACCCTAACGCTAACCCTAACCTTAGCCCTAACACTAACACTAAACCCTAACCCTAACCCCAACTCTAATCCTGCCCTTACGCCTACCACTACTCTACCCCTACCCCTACCCCTACGCCTAACACTAACCCTAACCCTACCCCTCCCCATATCCCTAACACTAAACCTAATTCTACACCTAACCATAAATCTAATATTAACCCTACTTTTAACCTTACTCCTACCCCTAACCTTAACACAACCCCTACCCTTACCTGTAACCCTACCCTACCCCATACGCCTAACCCTAGCCCTATCCCTACCCCTACCTCTAAAACTAACACTAATCCTAAGCCTAAATCTAACCCTAACCTTAACCCAAAACCTAACTCTAAAGCTTACCCCTAACCCTATCTTTAACCCTAACCCTAACCATACCCCTAACCCTACAGCTACCCCTAACCCTACCCCTATCCCTAACCCTAACCTAATTGCTACCACTACCAGACCAATATCCCTACCCCTACAACTAGCCCTAACCCAACGCTAACCCTAACCATAACCCTAACCCTAAGCTTACACCTAACCCTAACCCTAAACCTATCCCTAACCCTACGCCTAACCCTAACACTACCCATAACCTTACCCTTATTGCTACACCTACCCCACCCCTAACCCTTAACCTACCCCTACCCCTACTCCTTACCCTATCCCTAAACCTACCCCTATCCGTAACACGAACCATAACCACACCAATAAACCTAACCCTACATCTAACCCTAAACCTACCCCTAACCCTACCCCTACCCCTATCCCTAACCCTACCATTACCCTAACTCTAACCCTACTGCAAAGCCTAAACATACACCTAACCCTACCCCTTCCCCTTCCCCTACCCATAAACCTACCACTAACCCTCCCTTACGTCTAAACCTACCCTTAACCTATGCCTATCCCTAACCCACACCATACACTATACCTAATCCTACCATAAACCCTCGCCCGAACCCTACCCCTAATCCTACACCTACCCCAAACCCTACCCATACCCCTAACCTTACCCCTATCCTAAACCTACCCCTAAGCCTACCCTTACCCCTAACCCTAATCCTAACCCTACCCCTACTCCTACCCCTAACCTTACCCTAACCCTACCGCTAACCCTAATCTAATCCTAACCCTACCCCTGATTATACTGCTACCCCTAACACTAACCATAACCCTACCTCTAACTCTAACACAATCCCTATCCCTACAACGACCCCTACCCCTAACCCTAACCCTACCCTACCGCTAACTCTACCCGTAAACCTACACCTATCCTTATACCTTTCACTACCGCTATCCCAAACCCTAACCCTAACCCTAACCCTACACCAACCTCTAACCTTACCCCTACCCGTACCCTTATCCCTAACACTAACCCTACCGTATCTTTACCCCTATCACTATCTCTACCTCTACAACTACCCCTACTCCTACCTTACACTTAATCTTACAACTACCCCTAACCCTACCCCTACAGCTAACCCTACAACTACCCCAACCCCTACCCCTACACCTAACCCTACCACTACCCCTACCCCTACCCCTACCAATACCCCTAACCCTAACCTTAAGCCTAACATTAACATCCTAACATCCTGTACCCCTTCCCCTAACCCTACACCTAAGCCTACCCCTACCACTACTATTACCCCTAAACCTAACCCTAACTCTAATCCTAACCCTAACCCTAACCCTAATTCTAAACCTAACCATAATCCTACCCCTACACCTATCTTTAACCTACCCTATCTCTACCCCTACAACTACCCCTACCCCTAACCCTAAAACTTATCCTACTCCCTACCCCTACACCTAACCCTAACCTTAAAACTAACCCTAACCCTAAGCTAACCCTAAGCCTTAACTTAACCCTAACCCTAACCCTACCCCTAAACCTAACCCTAATCTTAACCCTACCTATATGACTAACCCTACCTTAACCCTATCCTTATTCCTATTCCTACTCCTACCCCTAACCCAACCATAACCATAACCATATCACTAACCCTATTTCTACCTCTACCCCTAACACTACCTCTAACCCTAACCCTACTTCTAACCCTACCCTTACCCCTGCCCGTACCCCTACCCCTAACACTACCCCTAACCCTACCCCTAACCCTGCCCCTAACACTACCCTAACCCCTAAACTTACCCCTACACCTACCCCTACCTCTACCCCTACCCCTACTCCTCCCCCAAACCGAACCCTAATCCTATTCCTAATCCTAATACCTAAGCCTAATTTACCCGTAACCCTACATCTACCCCTACCGCTACCCCTACCCAAACTCTACCACTACCCCTAACCCTACCCCTACACCTACCCCTAAACTTCAACCTACCCCTATTCCTACACCTACCGTTTCCTCTACCCCTTCCCCTAACCCTACCCCTAACCTCTAACCTTACCCCTACTTCTACCCTTGCACCTAACCTACCCCTAACCCTACCCCTACCCCTACCCATACCCCTAACCCTAATCCTAACCATAAAACTACCCCTACCCCTACCCCTCACTCTAACCCTAACACTACCCCTAAACCTAAATCTCATCCTAACCCTACACCTAACCCTACTCTAACCTCTAATCGTAACTGTACCATATCTCTACACCAACCACTATCGCTACCCCTACAACTACCCCTAACCCTAACCCTAACCCTAATCCTACCCCCACCCCTAAACCTAACCCTAACCTTAACCCTACCCCTACACCTACCACTACAACTACTCCTACCCACACCCCTAACCCTAACCCTAAACCTCCCTTCAGGAGAACTTTGACTAATGTACCCACTACTGCACTGTAATGTATATTCCATATAACTGGATCCCAAACATTGACACACAGCACACACCATTTTGAATCATTGTCTCTGAGAATACAGCCCAGTGCATCTGTATACTAGATAATAAGTACACTCAGTTTAGATCTATGTGATGTGCATCACACCAGATTTAATGAAGGGCTTTTAGGTGCATGTTATAAGCTTATTATGTATGGCCCAGAAAAGGGAGAAGGAAATAACATTTAATTTACATTTACTAACTTTTAATAAACACCTGCTATGTGCCAGGAGCAGACTGGGCTCTTCCTAGTATACCACCTTATATCCCATAGAATCCTCTTAATATTATAGAATAGATGGAATTACCTCAGCAAGGTTAGGGGAGCTGCTCAGGACAACCTTTCATTTGTTCATCAGGTATTGCTGAGCAGCTGCTTTTGGTCAGGCACTTTGCGTGGCTCTGGGCCCAGAAAAGTAAATGAGAGACATGGTCTCCTCAAGGAGCTAAAATTCTAGAAAGTATAACCAATAATAGTCAAGTGAACAAGAAATGAATAACATTGTAGGGAATAAAAAAATGCTGTGAAGGAAATGAGCAGGATGAAGTGACATGGATCCAATGCTACGTTGGTCAGAGAAGGTTAAATGTAAGCTCTCTGAGATCTGAAGGAAGTCGCATAAAGAATAAAGGTGGGCGGGGTCGGGTGGCATCCTGGGCATTGCTGGACAGGGACGCCATCAGACCTGCTTTTGTACGTTCCAGAAGGCGCCTGACATGAGGATGTCAAGTTTGGTGTAATCAATGCATCGATGGGACTTAAAGCCAAGGGAATGACAAGATCACCTGGTGAGAGACTCAGAAGGTGGAACCTGGACAGAGCTCTGAGGACTCCAGCCATCAGAGGGCAATAGGAGGAGTGCCAGCAAGGACGCTGAGTAGGAGGGCTCACTGAGAGTCGCAGGAGGAGAACCGGGAGAGATGAGCGTCCCAAAAGCCCGGCTAGTGCGACTGTCTAGGATCCAGATCTGGTGTCTGCATCTATGCCTTACCATTCCCTGGGTTTCAGCTACATCACTCCAGTTTCTGCCTACATGGTCACTTGACCATGTTCCCTGTGTATGTGCAAGTGTGTCCCCAAATCTCCCTCTCCTTATACGGATGCTAGTCATCAGATTTAGGGCCCACCCTTATTCAGTGTGACCTCCTCTTAACTTGATTACATCAGCGAAGACCCTATTTCCAAATAAGGTCATAAGGGGTTAATGTTTCAACATATTTGGGTGAAGGGACACAATTCAGCCCACCACAGAGGGAATATTAGTTTTCTATTACACAGTTTCTGTGCATTAGGAGTTCAGGCATAGGTAAGATCAGGGTGTCATCAGGCTGAAATCTGGGGCGGTGGTTCTCATCTAAAGATCCTCTTCCAAGTTCACTGGTTGTCGGCATAATTGTATTCCTTGTGGTTGTAGGGCTGAGGTCCCAGTGTTTTTTCTGTCTGTTGGCCAGCGGTCAGCTACATCTTCAAAGTCAGCAGGAGCCCATTACTTCGATGCTTCACCTTGTAAAGGCTTGCCTGGTTACGCAGGCCCTTCCAGGATTCTGTTTTGATTAGCTCAAAGTCAACTGGTTAGTAATCTAGTCATGGGAATAACATCTCATCATACTTCCAAGTTCCACCCATACGCAAGGGGTGGGAGTCATCTTAGAATTCTGCCTACTACAGAAGAAGCTTCTTTTAACCCCAGGAAGATTTGTAATTAAAACATACGTTAAATCTTTCGGAGTTTTGTGTTTTGACTTTTTTTTTTTTACATTAAAAAGTCTGTGCATATTTGGTATTTATGTACTTGCAGTGTTTTAAGAAAATTTGTCTAATTGGACCAACATGTCAGCCTTACAATTCCCATTTAAAATCATAATTGTAAATCTATTTCAGTTGAAACATTCTAGTATCTTCAATTTTAGGAGAATATAAGAATGAGCCCTTTTCATAGTTACTGTACCATGTCTGCATTTTTTATACGATTGAGCTTTTCTGAGTTGAAGCGATGCCATTTTTGACTTCTTCCATCTGCTCAGAGAAATCTATAATCTTCACTGAGGTTGTAGCTAACTTCTTCAGCCTTGATTAGATTCTTAATTTTTAAAGCTTTTTTTTATCCTAATATCTGCTATCTATTTCCTGACCCTAGTCCAGGAGAGTGGGACCTGGTGGGGCGTGCTCAAGGAAAATTTTCTTTCTTTTTATTTTTAACTTTTATTTATTTTAAGTGTGTTTTTCCAGGACCCATCAGCTCCAAGTCAAGTAGTTGTTTCAATCCAGTTGTGGACGGCACAGTTCACAGTGGCCCATGCAGGGATCGAGCCGGCAACTTTGCCGTCAAGCACACCACGCTCTAACCAACTGAGCCAACCGGCAGCCCCAAGGAAGGCTTTCTTAAGGAAATGATGTTTCATCTGAGACTGGATAGATGAGTCAATGTGGGCCAGGCAGAAGTGGGGAAGAGCATTTTGCTGAGTGACTCACTCATTCTGAGTTCCAGCTCTGGGGCAGCAGCTCAAAAGGCGCCAGGGACACACAGGGAGGAAGCAAATCATCTGGCTGCAGAGCGACAGCCAGAGGGGCAGCCTCCCCACAGCAGAAGCGCTGGCAGAAACCGTGGATTCCCTGCTGAGCCCTTCCGTCACCCACTGTCCAGACTCAGGCAGGTGCGACATCTGAGCTTCCAGCAACCTTGATCCTTATGATTTTAGAAAGCGAGTAAGGCACGTGTTACCCGTTTTTCAGATGAGGACACTCAAAGAAGTGAAGTAACTATTAAATGGTGGAGAGAGGATCTGAGCCCAAGTCTTGAGACTGCTGGCTGTCTTTCCTGCTTAGTTGCCAAACTCCTACAGATCATTTTTATCAAAAAGCTTGTCTTTTTACAAAAAGCATCTATTGCATGAAACAGTATGCAAAAAAATTACTCTATTGTTGCAAATTACTGATTAAGATGCTATCTGTGACAAATGAGGGAAAGTAAAAGAGGAACCCATTCAAATGTCAGAGATCTGGCCCCACAAGAACTGGGAAAGAAAACAGAGGTTTCCCCCCGACCCCCAAAAAACTCATGAATTTTATTTTTTCTTGACCTAAAATCTGTCAGTCAGATCTCAAAGCTTTCTCTCAACTCCTTGGCTTCCAATGGACCATTTTTGTGATGTTGGGCAGACAGTCAACTGCCAAAACACCTGGGATAGAGTTTTCAGCCTCAGGTGCTGGGGGAAATGCAACGGAGCAACTGATCTGAAACTTAGTCAAAGAGACACTAAAAGTAGGAAAACCACACCTCAAAACCATCTTGGAGTCTGGGGGCTGTACCCTCCCCAAACTGAATATATGACAGTCATAATGGGGGGCAGGGCAGAGGAAGTCCACTTGGGATCATATGGAAGAAGTCTAGCTACACTGAAGCAGCCATGTGCATGGAGTGGGAGGTGTGCAGGGGGGAAAGAGTCTCACGGAGCCCCAGCCCTTTCAGTCTTCCCAGGTTTTGAGATGCCCCAGCTTTAGCTGCCGTCTGACTGCCGAAGAAATTCAGTCAAGAACTTCCAAGCAGAGCCCCACTAACTCCCAGATTCATGAGCAAAATAATTGTTACTGTTTTTGTCAAAAGTTCAGAAATAACAGAAGTAAAACCAACAAATTACCTAACTAGTGATTAGTAAAAGGTTATTGGGTTCACACCAAAAGACGGTTTGCAACGTAAGAACATTTCAAACCCAAACATGGAATATTGTTATAAATCTCACAGCTTATAGAGTTGAAAGCAGTGACTGTTTGTTCTTCACAGGGATTGGTTATTATATTAGAATGTTCTTAAATGACAGAGGAATTGGTCAGCGGTTACCACATGTCAACCTTGGGAAAGAGTTCAAGTTTTGCTTCTGATTTCCAGAGGCATAAGCAAGAAATGAACCAGGTCACGTTAGACTTGCAAAATCAGCTAAATTAAGCTTTGCTGATATGACTAAACTAATTTTGTCTGCTCAGGGAATTTTAAAGGCTGGTCTCTGTTTGCTTTTATTTTAACAATTTTAAGCCAAAAATTGTGTGGTTGGGAGGGGGGTTGTTAAACAGCAATAGATAATTGGACAACTGTTAACCTCTCCCATATCTCCAACACACACACACACACACACACACACACACACACACATACTTGATAATTAAGAAGAATTTATTGACTGATTTCAATGAGAGAGCCACTGTTCTATGCTCTGTAGCTATAAAGCTGGGGCAGAGGTGGGGGTGAGAATCTCAATATATGATTTCTCTCTATGAAGCTTACAGACTAGAAAGAAAACAAATCGAAAGAAACAAAACAAAATCCCATGGGTGCAAGGTTGTAAGCGCAACAATCAAAGCCTGCAAAGGTTATTATAAACACTCACGGATGGGGCACCCAACCCAATCTGAAGAATGGCTGGAGAAGGTTTCAACTGAGCTGAGCCTCAAAGAAGAAAAGGATAGAGGCCAGGAAAGGAGGAAGGGAATGGGAGTGGGCAGACAGCATGAGAAGGATAGCAAGGAGAGACATACGCGCAATGTGGACAGGGACAGCACTGCAAGGTGGCTGGAAATGACACTGGTGAGATAGACATGAATGTGGAAGCTGGTAGGAGATGTGGATAGAATCTCCCAATGTCATTTCAGCAAGGGACCAGCATGGTCAGATGTCAGTTTGGAGCAGACCTCTTTGGCATCTGGCTATGGAATGGCTGAGGCAAAAGAAAGTTGGAGCAAGACGCACAGGTTCAGAAAGCATCAATGAGGGCTGGGGCCAGTGAGCATGGGAGCTGGCTTTTATCATCTCACAGAAGACAATTGAGTTTCCAGGAATTTGGGGGAGAGACTGTGAAACCTTTGATAGCTTGAAATCATCCACAGTAGGAATGTTTGCTCTACAGAAATTACTAATTGCTGTAAAGCAAGGCTTCCCTCCAGAGCAGGTGGCTAACCATTTAGCAGCACCTCACTGATGGAAGTACAGATGCTAATAGATTCCAGAAACACTGAAGAAGGAACGAGGGGCAAGCCTAGATGATTAATTCACTATGGGGAAAGAGTCAGCGGTGCCTCCAAATTTCTAATGTGGGGGGCAGACCGGGCCGAGGCGCCTGGCGCGAGGCCGGGGCTGCGAGGCTGTAGGTCCAGAAGCGGCCCCGACACCACCCTCCCACTACCCCCACCCCCTCACCCCGCCGAGCCACGCTGGCCAGAGGTCCTGCGGCGGGAATGGCGACTGCAGAGGGTCCAGGGGCGTGGCGGCCGCAAAAGGAGTGGCGGGCAAAAGCCTATAGCACCCGGTATTCCCGGGCCGTCTCCCATCCAAGTACTAACCAGGCCGGACCCTGCTTAGCTTCCGAGATCAGACGAGATCGGGCGCGTGCAGGGTGGTATGGCCGTAGACGCTGGGACCGGGCTCCAGGCGCTACAAGAGCAGCCGCCCGGACTGCATGGTGAGCTCGCGCCACATTGTTGGGCGGCGCCTTGGCGAGCCTCTCCCCGCCGGCCGGCTCCAGCAGCGCCGCGCCTCCCGCCTGCTCCCCGCCTCCTCAGGACGCCGGGGGCGTGGGCAGCGGGTTCCTCCTTGTCCGCAGCGAGGCCCCTTCGCGCCACCCGTGACTCACCATGGCCTTTAAATAGTCCCCATCTCAAGCACCCGCCCAGAGACTTCCACACAACGCCCATTGTGTCGCACCCGGATCACCAAAACTGTCGCGGAGTTGGTAAGCAGGAAACGCCTTATACAAAAATTAAGAGTTAACTCCTTGGCGGGAGTGACCGTGACCTTGTCACGACTGGGAATCGAACCTTGGGTTGCGCACTTGGCAGGTGAGAGCCCTACCGCCGCACCACTGGGGGAGCACGGAGCGTGGGGCCGTCAAAGAAGCAGAAATCCAGAGGGACGCAGCTGGGCGGAGCCTTCCTTTGACGGTCCTTCCCTTCCCTTTTCTCTCTGGCATTACCCAAGGAAAATTGGTTTCACGGTAGTTTGGGGGCTGGGCGAGGCCCAGGCTGCGCTCGCAGAGAGCGGGGGCAGCTGGGGAGGCTCCCGGGGCTGCTCCCGGGTCCCCAAGCCAAGCTGGCGATGGCCCCACCGGTGGCGGCAGTGGGGCCACGGTTTGGTTTTGCCTAGGTCCGCGGCGCGGGAGCGTGAGGCGCGGCGGCCGGAGCGGGGAGCCCGCGGGCTTCCTCAGAGGCGGGCGAACGGGGAGCCAGGGACCCCAGGGCGTCTGGGGAGCAGCGGCCCGCTCGCTGCTTTAAGGCTCTCGGGTTCCCCCTTCCACCCCAAGGCCCTCTGAGCTTCCACTGCAGAAATGCTCTCGGGGTCGAAAAGGCAAAAGAAAGGGACAGCATTGCCCCCCCGCATGCCCTGGGAGCCTCGTGCTCCCAGCTCGCGCCGCCTGTGCCTGCGTCTCGTCTGGGGGAGAGGAGCTCAGGTGCCTCCTTCCTGGGGCCGGGACGTGGGCTGGAAGCTCCGGGACCAGGGGAGGGGGCGGGGGTGCGGGTGCTGACCGCCGTGGGCTCTTGGCCCTTTCCCCGGAGAGGCTGGTGCGTGGAAGCTCGGAAGGGGCTGCTCTCCTCCCCTGGGGTTCCCACCACGAGCTGCGTCCCCTCTCCGCCAAGCCCCCTGGGGCGAGGGCCGGAGGGTGTAGCACCACCCTGTGCCCGGGTCTCACCTTGCTGAAATCCCTGCTTCCCAGGGCTGCGGCAGGAGCGGGAGCCGAGAGAGGAGCTTCTCTCTTCCACTGCATCGGCTGTTCCGCTGGAGGCAGCTGGGTGTGCACGGCCCGGAGGGAGCCACCGCGGCCACTGCTTCCGGGATGCACGAGAGAACAGATGAGAGCACGCGCACGCACGCACCCACGCACGCACGCACACACGCACGCACGCACGCACGCAGGCTCCCGTCACCCCACCCCCACCCCGACCCCTGCCCCGGCCCGGCTGGCCGCACCGGCTGGCAGCGCTCACGCTGGCTGCAGGGCACTCACGGGGCGCCCGTGTACGGGTCACATCCCTTCCCGCTCGCACTCGCCCGGAATGTGGGGTTTTGATTGTGACTCTACGTTCTGGAGGCGCCTCTCTGCGCTCCCGCTCACGCTGTGGCTCACACTGTCCCCAAACACAGTGCATCCGGGCTCCCCGAAATGTTTTTCCTGAACTCAGACGTCTGTCCTCAAACCTGCAGTGGAGTTTTCTTGTGTCCTCTCAGTGAATGGGCTTTGTGGGAGGGGCGTTAGCAGTTTCTTTCGGAGCCTGGGTTAGAAGAATCCTGCACTGTCCCTTTTCACTAGAGCAGAACCGTACCCCAAGGTGGAAAGATCCTGGCAATTTCCAACTAAGAGTCAATATATGGAAACTGACCGGGTGAGCAGGATTGCTGGTCACTACAATATAAACACGTCGGACGACAACCAGGTCTGGGTTTCCCTCTGATGGCCAGCCAACGTTAAAAGTGGGCCACTCTAGTTCACAGAGGGTTCTTAATTTTCCTGGGGTCATGCGGACTCCATCATCTCCGCCAAAATCTCTTTCTAAAATTCTTGAATATGCAGTCTAGGACTGCAGGCTTACTTTGCTTCCCTCCCATAGTGTACAATGTCGCAGATGGTGGAGCGGAGGATTCACTCAGCTGCTGCCCTGCTGGCGTCCCTCGAGGGAACTTAGGAGTGTTTTTCTTGGCTACAGTGTACAGAACAATTAACAGAACAGGCCACTCCATGCAGTGAATCACCATTATGCCAAATGACACTATCAGAGAATAGGGGTGAAGCACATTCAGGCTTCCATTGGCAAAGCAATGGAATCCAACAATCAGAGAACTACACTACCCCTACCCTAAACCTAACACTAAATCTAACCATAACCCTACCCCTAACCCTACCCCTAACCGTAACCCTAAGCCTAACCCCAACACTAACACTAACCATATCCATACCCCTAACCCTAATCCTAAGCCTAACCCTAAGCTTAACCCTAAGCCTAAATCTAACCCTTACCCTAACCCTTAACCTAAGACTAACCCTAACCCTATCCCTAACCCTAACCCTAATCCTGCCCCAACCCTAACCCTAACCGTACACCTAATTCTACCCCTACCACTACCCATACCCATAACCCAACCCCTACCCCTACTCCTACCCCTAAACCTACCCCTACACCAACACTTAGCCCTAACCCCAACCCCTAAGTTTGAGACTTACCCTAACAATAAGCCTAACCTTAAACCTAACACTAACTCTAAACCTCACCTTAAACCTAACCCTAACCCTACCTCTAACGCTACCACTAACCCTATACCTAACCCTACCCCTACCCTGAATCCTAGTAGGACCCCTAACACTAACGTGAACCGTAATCCTAAGACTAACCCTACCACTAACCCTAACCCTAAACATAACCCTAACCCTAATCCTAAGCCTAAGCCTACCTCTAACCTTTAACCTAACCCTAAACTTACCTCTACACCTAACCCTATCCATAACCATACCACTATCACTACACCTATCCCTACACCAAGCCCTAAACCTAAACCTACCCCTACCCCTATCCCAAACACTAAAAATAACCCTAACCCTACTGCTACCGCTAACCGTACCCTAACCCTAACCAAAACCCTAAACTTTAACTGTACCCCTAACCCTACCCCTAACCCTACCGCTACCGCTAACCGTACCATAACCCCAACCAAAAGCCTCAACCCTACCCCTACCCCTAACCCTACACCTAACCCTAAACCTACGTTTACCCCTAACCCTAACCCTTCCCTACCTCTAACCCTGCACTTAAGCCTACCCCTATTTCTACCCCTACCCCTTCCCCTAACCCTAACCCTAACCCTAACGCTAACCCTAACCTTAGCCCTAACACTAAACCTAACACTAAACCCTAACCCTAACCCCAACTCTAATCCTGCCCTTACGCCTACCACTACTCTACCCCTACCCCTACGCCTAACACTAACCCTAACCCTACCCCTCCCCATATCCCTAACACTAAACCTAATTCTACACCTAACCATAAATCTAATATTAACCCTACTTTTAACCTTACTCCTACCCCTAACCTTAACACAACCCCTACCCTTACCTGTAACCCTACCCTACCCCATACGCCTAACCCTAGCCCTATCCCTACCCCTACCTCTAACACTAACACTAATCCTAAGCCTAAATCTAACCCTAACCTTAACCCAAAACCTAACTCTAAAGCTTACCCCTAACCCTATCTTTAACCCTAACCCTAACCATACCCCTAACCCTACACCTACCCCTAACCCTACCCCTATCCCTAACCCTAACCCAATTGCTACCACTACCAGACCAATATCCCTACCCCTACAACAAGCCCTAACCCAACGCTAACCCTAACCATAACCCTAACCCTAAGCTTACACCTAACCCTAACCCTAAACCTATCCCTAACCCTACGCCTAACCCTAACACTACCCATAACCTTACCCTTATTGCTACACCTACCCCACCCCTAACCCTTAACCTACCCCTACCCCTACTCCTTACCCTATCCCTAAACCTACCCCTATCCGTAACACGAACCATAACCACACCAATAAACCTAACCCTACATCTAACCCTAAACCTACCCCTAACCCTACCCCTACCCCTATCCCTAACCCTACCATTACCCTAACTCTAACCCTACTGCAAAGCCTAAACATACACCTAACCCTACCCCTTCCCCTTACCCTACCCATAAACCTACCACTAACCCTCCCTTACGTCTAAACCTACCCTTAACCTATGCCTATCCCTAACCCACAACATACACTATACCTAACCCTACCATAAACCCTCGCCCTAACCCTACCCCTAATCCTACACCTACCCCAAACCCTACCCATACCCCTAACCTTACCCCTATCCTAAACCTACCCCTAAGCCTACCCTTACCCCTAACCCTAATCCTAACCCTAACCCTACCCCTACTCCTACCCCTAACCTTACCCTAACCCTACCGCTAACCCTAATCTAATCCTAACCCTACCCCTGATTATACTGCTACCCCTAACACTAACCATAACCCTACCTCTAACTCTAACACAATCCCTATCCCTACAACGACCCCTACCCCTACCCCTAACCCTACCCTACCGCTAACTCTACCCGTAAACCTACACCTATCCTTATACCTTTCACTACCGCTAACCCAAACCCTAACCCTAACCCTAACCCTACACCAACCTCTAACCTTACCCCTACCCATACCCTTATCCCTAACACTAACCCTACCGTATCTTTACCCCTATCACTATCTCTACCTCTACAACTACCCCTACTCCTACCTTACACTTAATCTTACAACTACCCCTAACCCTACCCCTACAGCTAACCCTACAACTACCCCAACCCCTACCCCTACACCTAACCCTACCACTACCCCTACCCCTACCCCTACCAATACCCCTAACCCTAACCTTAAGCCTAACATTAACATCCTAACATCCTGTACCCCTTCCCCTAACCCTACACCTAAGCCTACCCCTACCACTACTATTACCCCTAAACCTAACCCTAACTCTAATCCTAACCCTAACCCTAACCCTAATTCTAAACCTAACCATAATCCTACCCCTACACCTATCTTTAACCTACCCTATCTCTACCCCTACAACTACCCCTACCCCTAACCCTAAAACTTATCCTACTCCCTACCCCTACACCTAACCCTAACCTTAAAACTAACCCTAACCCTAAGCTAACCCTAAGCCTTAACTTAACCCTAACCCTAACCCTACCCCTAAACCTAACCCTAATCTTAACCCTACCTATATGACTAACCCTACCTTAACCCTATCCTTATTCCTATTCCTACTCCTACCCCTACCCCTAACCCTAACCCAACCATAACCATAACCATATCACTAACCCTATTTCTACCTCTACCCCTAACACTACCTCTAACCCTAACCCTACTTCTAACCCTACCCTTACCCCTTCCCTTACCCCTACCCCTAACACTACCCCTAACCCTACCCCTAACCCTGCCCCTAACACTACCCTAACCCCTAAACTTACCCCTACACCTACCCCTACCTCTACCCCTACCCCTACTCCTCCCCCAAACCGAACCCTAATCCTATTCCTAATCCTAATACCTAAGCCTAATTTACCCGTAACCCTACATCTACCCCTACCGCTACCCCTACCCAAACTCTACCACTACCCCTAACCCTACCCCTACACCTACCCCTAAACTTCAACCTACCCCTATTCCTACACCTACCGTTTCCTCTACCCCTTCCCCTAACCCTACCCCTAACCTCTAACCTTACCCCTACTTCTACCCTTGCACCTAACCTACCCCTAACCCTACCCCTACCCCTACCCATACCCCTAACCCTAATCCTAACCATAAAACTACCCCTACCCCTACCCCTCACTCTAACCCTAACACTACCCCTAAACCTAAATCTCATCCTAACCCTACACCTAACCCTACTCTAACCTCTAATCGTAACTGTACCATATCTCTACACCAACCACTATCGCTACCCCTACAACTACCCCTAACCCTAACCCTAACCCTAATCCTACCCCCACCCCTAAACCTAACCCTAACCTTAACCCTACCCCTACACCTACCACTACAACTACTCCTACCCACACCCCTAACCCTAACCCTAAACCTCCCTTCAGGAGAACTTTGACTAATGTACCCACTACTGCACTGTAATGTATATTCCATATAACTGGATCCCAAACATTGACACACAGCACACACCATTTTGAATCATTGTCTCTGAGAATACAGCCCAGTGCATCTGTATACTAGATAATAAGTACACTCAGTTTAGATCTATGTGATGTGCATCACACCAGATTTAATGAAGGGCTTTTAGGTGCATGTTATAAGCTTATTATGTATGGCCCAGAAAAGGGAGAAGGAAATAACATTTAATTTACATTTACTAACTTTTAATAAACACCTGCTATGTGCCAGGAGCAGACTGGGCTCTTCCTAGTATACCACCTTATATCCCATAGAATCCTCTTAATATTATAGAATAGATGGAATTACCTCAGCAAGGTTAGGGGAGCTGCTCAGGACAACCTTTCATTTGTTCATCAGGTATTGCTGAGCAGCTGCTTTTGGTCAGGCACTTTGCGTGGCTCTGGGCCCAGAAAAGTAAATGAGAGACATGGTCTCCTCAAGGAGCTAAAATTCTAGAAAGTATAACCAATAATAGTCAAGTGAACAAGAAATGAATAACATTGTAGGGAATAAAAAAATGCTGTGAAGGAAATGAGCAGGATGAAGTGACATGGATCCAATGCTACGTTGGTCAGAGAAGGTTAAATGTAAGCTCTCTGAGATCTGAAGGAAGTCGCATAAAGAATAAAGGTGGGCGGGGTCGGGTGGCATCCTGGGCATTGCTGGACAGGGACGCCATCAGACCTGCTTTTGTACGTTCCAGAAGGCGCCTGACATGAGGATGTCAAGTTTGGTGTAATCAATGCATCGATGGGACTTAAAGCCAAGGGAATGACAAGATCACCTGGTGAGAGACTCAGAAGGTGGAACCTGGACAGAGCTCTGAGGACTCCAGCCATCAGAGGGCAATAGGAGGAGTGCCAGCAAGGACGCTGAGTAGGAGGGCTCACTGAGAGTCGCAGGAGGAGAACCGGGAGAGATGAGCGTCCCAAAAGCCCGGCTAGTGCGACTGTCTAGGATCCAGATCTGGTGTCTGCATCTATGCCTTACCATTCCCTGGGTTTCAGCTACATCACTCCAGTTTCTGCCTACATGGTCACTTGACCATCTTCCCTGTGTATGTGCAAGTGTGTCCCCAAATCTCCCTCTCCTTATACGGATGCTAGTCATCAGATTTAGGGCCCACCCTTATTCAGTGTGACCTCCTCTTAACTTGATTACATCAGCGAAGACCCTATTTCCAAATAAGGTCATAAGGGGTTAATGTTTCAACATATTTGGGTGAAGGGACACAATTCAGCCCACCACAGAGGGAATATTAGTTTTCTATTACACAGTTTCTGTGCATTAGGAGTTCAGGCATAGGTAAGATCAGGGTGTCATCAGGCTGAAATCTGGGGCGGTGGTTCTCATCTAAAGATCCTCTTCCAAGTTCACTGGTTGTCGGCATAATTGTATTCCTTGTGGTTGTAGGGCTGAGGTCCCAGTGTTTTTTCTGTCTGTTGGCCAGCGGTCAGCTACATCTTCAAAGTCAGCAGGAGCCCATTACTTCGATGCTTCACCTTGTAAAGGCTTGCCTGGTTACGCAGGCCCTTCCAGGATTCTGTTTTGATTAGCTCAAAGTCAACTGGTTAGTAATCTAGTCATGGGAATAACATCTCATCATACTTCCAAGTTCCACCCATACGCAAGGGGTGGGAGTCATCTTAGAATTCTGCCTACTACAGAAGAAGCTTCTTTTAACCCCAGGAAGATTTGTAATTAAAACATACGTTAAATCTTTCGGAGTTTTGTGTTTTGACTTTTTTTTTTTTACATTAAAAAGTCTGTGCATATTTGGTATTTATGTACTTGCAGTGTTTTAAGAAAATTTGTCTAATTGGACCAACATGTCAGCCTTACAATTCCCATTTAAAATCATAATTGTAAATCTATTTCAGTTGAAACATTCTAGTATCTTCAATTTTAGGAGAATATAAGAATGAGCCCTTTTCATAGTTACTGTACCATGTCTGCATTTTTTATACGATTGAGCTTTTCTGAGTTGAAGCGATGCCATTTTTGACTTCTTCCATCTGCTCAGAGAAATCTATAATCTTCACTGAGGTTGTAGCTAACTTCTTCAGCCTTGATTAGATTCTTAATTTTTAAAGCTTTTTTTTATCCTAATATCTGCTATCTATTTCCTGACCCTAGTCCAGGAGAGTGGGACCTGGTGGGGCGTGCTCAAGGAAAATTTTCTTTCTTTTTATTTTTAACTTTTATTTATTTTAAGTGTGTTTTTCCAGGACCCATCAGCTCCAAGTCAAGTAGTTGTTTCAATCCAGTTGTGGACGGCACAGTTCACAGTGGCCCATGCAGGGATCGAGCCGGCAACTTTGCCGTCAAGCACACCACGCTCTAACCAACTGAGCCAACCGGCAGCCCCAAGGAAGGCTTTCTTAAGGAAATGATGTTTCATCTGAGACTGGATAGATGAGTCAATGTGGGCCAGGCAGAAGTGGGGAAGAGCATTTTGCTGAGTGACTCACTCATTCTGAGTTCCAGCTCTGGGGCAGCAGCTCAAAAGGCGCCAGGGACACACAGGGAGGAAGCAAATCATCTGGCTGCAGAGCGACAGCCAGAGGGGCAGCCTCCCCACAGCAGAAGCGCTGGCAGAAACCGTGGATTCCCTGCTGAGCCCTTCCGTCACCCACTGTCCAGACTCAGGCAGGTGCGACATCTGAGCTTCCAGTAACCTTGATCCTTATGATTTTAGAAAGCGAGTAAGGCACGTGTTACCCGTTTTTCAGATGAGGACACTCAAAGAAGTGAAGTAACTATTAAATGGTGGAGAGAGGATCTGAGCCCAAGTCTTGAGACTGCTGGCTGTCTTTCCTGCTTAGTTGCCAAACTCCTACAGATCATTTTTATCAAAAAGCTTGTCTTTTTACAAAAAGCATCTATTGCATGAAACAGTATGCAAAAAAAATACTCTATTGTTGCAAATTACTGATTAAGATGCTATCTGTGACAAATGAGGGAAAGTAAAAGAGGAACCCATTCAAATGTCAGAGATCTGGCCCCACAAGAACTGGGAAAGAAAACAGAGGTTTCCCCCCGACCCCCAAAAAACTCATGAATTTTATTTTTTCTTGACCTAAAATCTGTCAGTCAGATCTCAAAGCTTTCTCTCAACTCCTTGGCTTCCAATGGACCATTTTTGTGATGTTGGGCAGACAGTCAACTGCCAAAACACCTGGGATAGAGTTTTCAGCCTCAGGTGCTGGGGGAAATGCAACGGAGCAACTGATCTGAAACTTAGTCAAAGAGACACTAAAAGTAGGAAAACCACACCTCAAAACCATCTTGGAGTCTGGGGGCTGTACCCTCCCCAAACTGAATATATGACAGTCATAATGGGGGGCAGGGCAGAGGAAGTCCACTTGGGATCATATGGAAGAAGTCTAGCTACACTGAAGCAGCCATGTGCATGGAGTGGGAGGTGTGCAGGGGGGAAAGAGTCTCACGGAGCCCCAGCCCTTTCAGTCTTCCCAGGTTTTGAGATGCCCCAGCTTTAGCTGCCGTCTGACTGCCGAAGAAATTCAGTCAAGAACTTCCAAGCAGAGCCCCACTAACTCCCAGATTCATGAGCAAAATAATTGTTACTGTTTTTGTCAAAAGTTCAGAAATAACAGAAGTAAAACCAACAAATTACCTAACTAGTGATTAGTAAAAGGTTATTGGGTTCACACCAAAAGACGGTTTGCAACGTAAGAACATTTCAAACCCAAACATGGAATATTGTTATAAATCTCACAGCTTATAGAGTTGAAAGCAGTGACTGTTTGTTCTTCACAGGGATTGGTTATTATATTAGAATGTTCTTAAATGACAGAGGAATTGGTCAGCGGTTACCACATGTCAACCTTGGGAAAGAGTTCAAGTTTTGCTTCTGATTTCCAGAGGCATAAGCAAGAAATGAACCAGGTCACGTTAGACTTGCAAAATCAGCTAAATTAAGCTTTGCTGATATGACTAAACTAATTTTGTCTGCTCAGGGAATTTTAAAGGCTGGTCTCTGTTTGCTTTTATTTTAACAATTTTAAGCCAAAAATTGTGTGGTTGGGAGGGGGGTTGTTAAACAGCAATAGATAATTGGACAACTGTTAACCTCTCCCATATCTCCAACACACACACACACACACACACACACATACTTGATAATTAAGAAGAATTTATTGACTGATTTCAATGAGAGAGCCACTGTTCTATGCTCTGTAGCTATAAAGCTGGGGCAGAGGTGGGGGTGAGAATCTCAATATATGATTTCTCTCTATGAAGCTTACAGACTAGAAAGAAAACAAATCGAAAGAAACAAAACAAAATCCCATGGGTGCAAGGTTGTAAGCGCAACAATCAAAGCCTGCAAAGGTTATTATAAACACTCACGGATGGGGCACCCAACCCAATCTGAAGAATGGCTGGAGAAGGTTTCAACTGAGCTGAGCCTCAAAGAAGAAAAGGATAGAGGCCAGGAAAGGAGGAAGGGAATGGGAGTGGGCAGACAGCATGAGAAGGATAGCAAGGAGAGACATACGCGCAATGTGGACAGGGACAGCACTGCAAGGTGGCTGGAAATGACACTGGTGAGATAGACATGAATGTGGAAGCTCGTAGGAGATGTGGATAGAATCTCCCAATGTCATTTCAGCAAGGGACCAGCATGGTCAGATGTCAGTTTGGAGCAGACCTCTTTGGCATCTGGCTATGGAATGGCTGAGGCAAAAGAAAGTTGGAGCAAGACGCACAGGTTCAGAAAGCATCAATGAGGGCTGGGGCCAGTGAGCATGGGAGCTGGCTTTTATCATCTCACAGAAGACAATTGAGTTTCCAGGAATTTGGGGGAAGAGACTGTGAAAACTTTGATAGCTGGAAATCATCCACAGTAGGAATGTTTGCTCTACAGAAATTACTAATTGCTGTAAAGCAAGGCTTCCCTCCAGAGCAGGTGGCTAACCATTTAGCAGCACCTCACTGATGGAAGTACAGATGCTAATAGATTCCAGAAACACTGAAGAAGGAACGAGGGGCAAGCCTAGATGATTAATTCACTATGGGGAAAGAGTCAGCGGTGCCTCCAAATTTCTAATGTGGGGGGCAGACCGGGCCGAGGCGCCTGGCCCGAGGCCGGGGCTGCGAGGCTGTAGGTCCAGAAGCGGCCCCGACACCACCCTCCCACTACCCCCACCCCCTCACCCCGCCGAGCCACGCTGGCCAGAGGTCCTGCGGCGGGAATGGCGACTGCAGAGGGTCCAGGGGCGTGGCGGCCGCAAAAGGAGTGGCGGGCAAAAGCCTATAGCACCCGGTATTCCCAGGCCGTCTCCCATCCAAGTACTAACCAGGCCCGACCCTGCTTAGCTTCCGAGATCAGAGGAGATCCGGCGCGTGCAGGGTGGTATGGCCGTAGACGCTGGGACCGGGCTCGCGGCGCCCCAAGAGCAGCTGCCCGGCCTTCGTGGTGAGCGCGCGCCAGGTTGTTGGGCCGCTCTGGCGGCGAGCCTCTCCCCGCCGGCCGGCTCCAGCAGCGCCGCGCCACCCGCCTGCTCCCCGCCTCCTCAGGACGCCGCGGTCGTGGGCAGCGGGTTACTCTTTGCCCGCAGTGAGGCCCGTTCGGGCCACCCGTGGCTCCACGGGCCCTCTGCCACTTCCCTGGCGGTGACAGAAGCCAGAGAGACAGCGACTGCGAGTGGGGGGGGGGGAGGAAGGAGGGACGCACAGGCTCTGTCACGGAATGGGACCGACGCACGGGGGCAGTGTTGAAACGACAGCTCCTCCACCGGCGGACGGTCGCGCCCGGGGCTGGGCTCCGATAAGGAAGTAGAGGGGGGGGGCGGGCAGTCACCGTGGGATACTGGGGCAGGCCTCCAGGCTCTGCGGAGTGCCGGTGGGGTCCGAATCTCGCCCGGGGTTTGTCACGCGAAAGGAGAGGCTCTGGCCCAGGCACCCTACTCCTGTGGGTTTTGGGCCTGCCTGCCTGCCTGCTTTTCCCCTGTGGTGGTCTCTCCTGGAGGCCCGGGGAGACGGCCGCGCGCGTGCAGTTGTGGCACTCCCTCCCTCCGCTGCTTTGGCCGGGCTCTTTGTGGCTGTGCGCCGGGGACCGCAGCGACCGGCGGGGGGGAACCGGGCGCACAGAGCTCTCCTGGGAGAAGGAAGGGCGCTGGGGGAGGGGCCGCGGTGCCTGCCCGCGGAGACGGAGTTCTCCGGTGGGTTGGGGCGGCTTGGCGTGCCCTCGGCTTGCTGTCCTGGGACAACCAGTCCCTCTGTCTTTGGGCCCGGGTGCAGGCAGTGGGACGGTCACCCCTCTGCCAAGGACACCGAGGTGCCAAGGAGCCGCACTGCCTTGGCAGGAGAAAGCCGCCCGAGGCCGTTTGGAGGCCTGCGCCGGCAGGCAGCCCTGGGTTTGGGCTTTGGGGGCGGGGTCGTGGGCGCGGCGAAGGTCTGCGGGTTGACAGCTTTCGCTTGCGGGGGAAAAAAGAGGCTATAGAAGGGACTGTGGTGGAGACCTGGCCCAGGCGCCTGGCGTGAGTCCGGGTCTGCGAGGCTGTAGGTCTCGGCTGCGGCCCCGACCCCATCCTCCCACTACCCAGCCCCCCCACCCCGCCCAGCCCCGCTGGCCAGGGGTCCTGTGGCGGGGTTGGCGGCTGCAGAGTGTCCAGGGGCATGGCGGCCGCAAAAGCAGTGGCGGGCAAAAGCCTAGTGCACCCGGTATTCCCAGGCGGTCTCCCATCCAAATACTAACCAGGCCCGACCCTGCTTAGCTTCCGAGATCAGAGGAGATCGGGCGCGTGCAGGGTGGTATGGCCGTAGACGCTGGGACCGGGCTCGCGGCGCCCCAAGAGCAGCCGCCCGGCCTGCTTGGTGAGCGCGCGCCAGGTTGTTGGGCCGCGCCGGCGGCGAGCCTCTCACCGCCTGCCGGCTGCAGCAGCGCCGCGCATCCCGCCTGCTCCCCGCCTCCTCAGGACGCCGCGGGCGTGGGCAGCGGGTTACTCTTTGCCCGCAGTGAGGCCCCTTCGGGGCACCCGTGGCTGCACGGGGCCTCTGCCACTACCCTGGCGGTGACAGAAGCCAGAGAGACAGCGGTTGCGAGTGGGGGGGGGGAGGAAGGAGGGACGCACAGGCTCTGTCACGGAATAGGACCCACGCACGGGGGCAGTGTTGAAGGGACAGCTCCTCCACCGGCGGACGGTCGCGCCCGGGGCTGGGCTCCGTTAAGGATGTACAGCCCGGGGGGGGGGGCGGGCAGTCACCGTGGGACCCAGGGGCAGGCCTGCGGGAACCGAACGCGCAGGGCTCCCCTGGGAGAAGGAAGGGCGCTGGGAGAGCGGACGCGGTGCCTGCCGGTGGAGACGGAGTCCTCCGGTGGGGTGGAGCGGCTGGGCGTCCCCTCGGCTTGCTGTCCTGGGACAACCAGTCCCTCTGTCTCCGGGCCCGGGTGCAGGCAGTGGGACGGTCACCCCTCTGCCAAGGACACCGAGGTGCCAAGGAGCCGCACTGCCTTGGCAGGAGAAAGCCGCCCGAGGCCGTTTGGAGGCCTGCGCGGGCAGGCAGCCCTGGGCTTGGGCTTTGGGGGCGGGGTCGTGGGCGCGGCGAAGGTCTGCGGGTTGACAGCATGCGCTTGCGGGGGGGAAAAAAGAGGCTATAGAAGGGGCTGTGGGGGGAGACCTGGCACAGGCGCCTGGCGTGAGTCCGGGTCTGCGAGGCTGTAGGTCTCGGCGGCGGCACGGACCCCACCCTCCCACTACCTACACCCCCACCCCGCCCAGCCCCGCTGGCCAGGGGTCCTGTGGCGGGGTTGGCGGCTGCAGAGGGTCCTGGGGAATGGCGGCCGCAAAAGCAGTGGCGGGCAAAAGCCTAGTGCACCCGGTATTCCCAGGCGGTCTCCCATCCAAGTACTAACCAGGCCCGACCCTGCTTAGCTTCCGAGATCAGAGGAGATCGGGCGCGTGCAGGGTGGTATGGCCGTAGACGCTGGGACCGGGCTCGCGGCGCCCCAAGAGCAGCTGCCCGGCCTTCGTGGTGAGCGCGCGCCAGGTTGTTGGGCCGCTCCGGCGGCGAGCCTCTCCCCGCCTTCCGGCTCCAGCATCGCCGCGGCACCCGCCTGCTCCCCGCGTCCTCAGGACGCCGCGGTCGTGGGCAGCGGGTTACTCTTTGCCCGCAGTGAGGCCCGTTCGGGCCACCCGTGGCTCCACGGGCCCTCTGCCACTTCCCTGGCGGTGACAGAAGCCAGAGAGACAGCGGTTGCGAGTGGGGGGGGGAGGAAGGAGGGACGCACAGGCTCTGTCACGGAATGGGACCGACGCACGGGGGCAGTGTTGAAGCGACAGCTCCTCCACCGGCGGACGGTCACGCCCCGGGCTGGGCTCCGATAAGGATGTAGAGGGGGGGGGGCGGGCAGTCACCGTGGGATACTGGGGCAGGCCTCCAGGCTCTGCGGAGTGCCGGTGGGGTCCGAATCTCGCCCGGGGTTTGTCACGCGAAAGGAGAGGCTCTGGCCCAGGCAACCTACTCCTGTGGGTTTTGGGCCTGCCTGCCTGCCTGCTTTTCCCCTGTGGTGGTCTCTCCTGGAGGCCCGGGGAGACGGCCGCGCGCGTGCAGTTGTGGCACTCCCTCCCTCTGCTGCTATGGCCGGGCTCCTTTGTGGCTGTGCGCCGGGGACCGCAGCGACCGGCGGGGGGGAACCGAGCGCACACAGCTCTCCTGGGAGAAGGAAGGGCGCTGGGAGAGCGGCCGCGGTGCCTGCCGGTGGAGACGGAGTCCTCCGGTGGGGTGGGGCGGCTGGGCGTCCCCTCGGCTTGCTGTCCTAGGACAACCAGTCCCTCTGTCTCCGGGCCCGGGTGCAGGCAGTTGGACGGTCACCCATCTGCCAAGGACACCGAGGTGCCAAGGAGCCGCACTGCCTTGGCAGGAGAAAGCCGCCCGAGGCCGTTTGGAGGCCTGCGCGGGCAGGCAGCCCTGGGCTTGGGCTTTGGGGGCGGGGTCGTGGGCGCGGCGAAGGTCTTCGGGTTGACAGCATGCGCTTGCGGGGGGGGAAAAAAGAGACTATAGAAGGGGCTGTGGGGGGAGACCTGGCCCAGTCGCCTGGCGTGAGGCAGGGTCTGCGAGGCTGTAGGTCTCGGCGGCGGCCCGGACCCCACCCTCCAACTACCTTCCCCACCCCGCCCAGCCCCGCTGGCCAGGGGTCCTGTGGCGGGGTTGGCAGCTGCAGAGGGTCCAGGGGCATGGCGGCCCCAAAAGGAGTGGCGGGTAAAAGCCTAGAGCACCCGGTATTCCCGAGCGGTCTCCCATCCAAGTACTAACCAGGCCCGACCCTGCTTAGCTTCCGAGATCAGAGGAGATCCGGCGCGTGCAGGGTGGTATGGCCGTAGACGCTGGGACCGGGCTCCCGGCGCCCCAAGAGCAGCCGCCCGGCCTGCTTGGTGAGCGCTCGCCAGGTTGCTGGGCCGCGCCCCGCCTGCCGGCTCCAGCAGCGCAGCGCCACCCGCCTGCTCCCCGCCTCCTCAGGACGCCGCGGTCGTGGGCAGCGGGTTACTCTTTGCCCGCAGTGAGGCCCGTTCGGGCCACCCGTGGCTCCACGGGCCCTCTGCAACTTCCCTGGCGGTGACAGAAGCCAGAGAGACAGCGGTTGCGAGTGGGGGGGGGGGAGGAAGGAGGGACGCACAGGCTCTGTCACGGAATGGGACCGACGCACGGGGGCAGTGTTGAAGCGACAGCTCCTCCACTGGCGGACGGTCACGCCCGGGGCTGGGCTCCTATAAGGATGTAGAGCCCGGGGGGGGGGGGGGGCGTGCAGTCACCGTTGGATACTGGGGCAGGCCTCCAAGGTCTGCGGAGTGCCGGTGGGGTCCGAATCTCGCCCGGGGTTTGTCACGCGAAAGGAGAGGCTCTGGCCCAGGCACCCTACTCCTGTGGGTTTTGGGCCTGCCTGCCTGCCTGCTTTTCCCCTGTGGTGGTCTCTCCTGGAGGCCCGGGGAGACGGCCGCGCGCGTGCAGTTGTGGCACTCCCTCCCTCCGCTGCTTTGGCCGGGCTCTTTGTGGCTGTGCGCCGGGGGCCGGAGCGGCCGGCTGGCGGGAACCGAGCGCACACGGCTCTCCTGGGAGAAGGAAGGGCGCTGGGGGAGGGGCCGCGGTGCCTGCCCGCGGAGACAAAGTTCTCCGGTGGGTTGGGGCGGCTTGGCGTGCCCTCGGCTTGCTGTCCTGGGACAACCAGTCCCTCTGTCTTTGGGCCCGGGTGCAGGCAGTGGGACGGTCACCCCTCTGCCAAGGACACCGAGGTGCCAAGGAGCCGCACTGCCTTGGCAGGAGAAAGCCGCCCGAGGCCGTTTGGAGGCCTGCGCCGGCAGGCAGCCCTGGGTTTGGGCTTTGGGGGCGGGGTCGTGGGCGCGGCGAAGGTCTGCGGGTTGACAGCTTTCGCTTGCGGGGGAAAAAAGAGGCTATAGAAGGGACTGTGGTGGAGACCTGGCCCAGGCGCCTGGCGTGAGGCCGGGTCTTCGAGGCTGTAGGTCTCGGCGGCGGCCCGGACCCCACCCTCCCACTACCTACACCCCCACCCCGCCCAGCCCCGCTGGCCAGGGTTCCTGTGGCGGGGTTGGCAGCTGCAGAGGGTCCAGGGACATGGCGGCCCCAAAAGCAGTGGCGGGTAAAAGCCTAGAGCACCCGGTATTCCCGAGCGGTCTCCCATCCAAGTACTAACCAGGCCCGACCCTGCTTAGCTTCCGAGATCAGAGGAGATCCGGCGCGTGCAGGGTGGTATGGCCGTAGACGCTGGGACCGGGCTCCCGGCGCCCCAAGAGCAGCCGCCCGGCCTGCTTGGTGAGCGCTCGCCAGGTTGCTGGGCCGCGCCCCGCCTTCCGGCTCCAGCAGCGCAGCGCCACCCGCCTGCTCCCCGCCTCCTCAGGACGCCGCGGTCGTGGGCAGCGGGTTACTCTTTGCCCGCAGTGAGGCCCGTTCGGGCCACCCGTGGCTCCACGGGCCCTCTGCAACTTCCCTGGCGGTGACAGAAGCCAGAGAGACAGCGGTTGCGAGTGGGGGGGGGAGGAAGGAGGGACGCACAGGCTCTGTCACGGAATGGGACCGACGCACGGGGGCAGTGTTGAAGGGACAGCTCCTCCACCTGCGG
Source organism: Rhinolophus hipposideros (assembly GCF_964194185.1). Classification (NCBI taxonomy): domain Eukaryota; kingdom Metazoa; phylum Chordata; class Mammalia; order Chiroptera; family Rhinolophidae; genus Rhinolophus; species Rhinolophus hipposideros. The sequence continues at coordinate 312,278 of NW_027669391.1, read as the reverse complement.
ACAGTCGCGCCCGGGGCTGGGCTCCGTTAAGGATGTACAGCCCGGGGGGGGGGGGGGGCGGGCAGTCACCGTGGGACCCAGGGGCAAGCCTGCGGGAACCTAACGCGCAGGGCTCCCCTGGGAGAAGGAAGGGCGCTGGGAGAGCGGCCGGGGTGCCTGCCGTGGAGACGGAGTCCTCCGGTGGATTGGAGCGGCTGGGCGTCCCCTCGGCTTGCTGTCCTGGGACAACCAGTCCCTCTGTCTCCGGGCCCGGGTGCAGGCAGTGGGACGGTCACCCCTCTGCCAAGGACACCGAGGTGCCAAGGAGCCGCACTGCCTTGGCAGGAGAAAGCCGCCCGAGGCCGTTTGGAGGCCTGCGCGGGCAGGCAGCCCTGGGCTTGGGCTTTGGGGGCGGGGTCGTGGGCGCGGCGAAGGTCTGCGGGTTGACAGCATGCGCTTGCGGGGGGGAAAAAAGAGGCTATAGAAGGGGCTGTGGGGGGAGACCTGGCCCAGGCGCCTGGCGTGAGTCCGGGTCTGCGAGGCTGTAGGTCTCGGCGGCGGCACGGACCCCACCCTCCCACTACCTACACCCCCACCCCGCCCAGCCCCGCTGGCCAGGGGTCCTGTGGCGGGGTTGGCGGCTGCAGAGGGTCCTGGGGAATGGCGGCCGCAAAAGCAGTGGCGGGCAAAAGCCTAGTGCACCCGGTATTCCCAGGCGGTCTCCCATCCAAGTACTAACCAGGCCCGACCCTGCTTAGCTTCCGAGATCAGAGGAGATCGGGCGCGTGCAGGGTGGTATGGCCGTAGACGCTGGGACCGGGCTCGCGGCGCCCCAAGAGCAGCTGCCCGGCCTTCGTGGTGAGCGCGCGCCAGGTTGTTGGGCCGCTCCGGCGGCGAGCCTCTCCCCGCCTTCCGGCTCCAGCATCGCCGCAGCACCCGCCTGCTCCCCGCGTCCTCAGGACGCCGCGGTCGTGGGCAGCGGGTTACTCTTTGCCCGCAGTGAGGCCCGTTCGGGCCACCCGTGGCTCCACGGGCCCTCTGCCACTTCCCTGGCGGTGACAGAAGCCAGAGAGACAGCGGTTGCGAGTGGGGGGGGGAGGAAGGAGGGACGCACAGGCTCTGTCACGGAATGGGACCGACGCACGGGGGCAGTGTTGAAGCGACAGCTCCTCCACCGGCGGACGGTCACGCCCCGGGCTGGGCTCCGATAAGGATGTAGAGGGGGGGGGGCGGGCAGTCACCGTGGGATACTGGGGCAGGCCTCCAGGCTCTGCGGAGTGCCGGTGGGGTCCGAATCTCGCCCGGGGTTTGTCACGCGAAAGGAGAGGCTCTGGCCCAGGCAACCTACTCCTGTGGGTTTTGGGCCTGCCTGCCTGCCTGCTTTTCCCCTGTGGTGGTCTCTCCTGGAGGCCCGGGGAGACGGCCGCGCGCGTGCAGTTGTGGCACTCCCTCCCTCTGCTGCTATGGCCGGGCTCCTTTGTGGCTGTGCGCCGGGGACCGCAGCGACCGGCGGGGGGGAACCGAGCGCACACAGCTCTCCTGGGAGAAGGAAGGGCGCTGGGAGAGCGGCCGCGGTGCCTGCCGGTGGAGACGGAGTCCTCCGGTGGGGTGGGGCGGCTGGGCGTCCCCTCGGCTTGCTGTCCTAGGACAACCAGTCCCTCTGTCTCCGGGCCCGGGTGCAGGCAGTTGGACGGTCACCCATCTGCCAAGGACACCGAGGTGCCAAGGAGCCGCACTGCCTTGGCAGGAGAAAGCCGCCCGAGGCCGTTTGGAGGCCTGCGCGGGCAGGCAGCCCTGGGCTTGGGCTTTGGGGGCGGGGTCGTGGGCGCGGCGAAGGTCTTCGGGTTGACAGCATGCGCTTGCGGGGGGGGAAAAAAGAGACTATAGAAGGGGCTGTGGGGGGAGACCTGGCCCAGTCGCCTGGCGTGAGGCAGGGTCTGCGAGGCTGTAGGTCTCGGCGGCGGCCCGGACCCCACCCTCCAACTACCTTCCCCACCCCGCCCAGCCCCGCTGGCCAGGGGTCCTGTGGCGGGGTTGGCAGCTGCAGAGGGTCCAGGGGCATGGCGGCCCCAAAAGGAGTGGCGGGTAAAAGCCTAGAGCACCCGGTATTCCCGAGCGGTCTCCCATCCAAGTACTAACCAGGCCCGACCCTGCTTAGCTTCCGAGATCAGAGGAGATCCGGCGCGTGCAGGGTGGTATGGCCGTAGACGCTGGGACCGGGCTCCCGGCGCCCCAAGAGCAGCCGCCCGGCCTGCTTGGTGAGCGCTCGCCAGGTTGCTGGGCCGCGCCCCGCCTGCCGGCTCCAGCAGCGCAGCGCCACCCGCCTGCTCCCCGCCTCCTCAGGACGCCGCGGTCGTGGGCAGCGGGTTACTCTTTGCCCGCAGTGAGGCCCGTTCGGGCCACCCGTGGCTCCACGGGCCCTCTGCAACTTCCCTGGCGGTGACAGAAGCCAGAGAGACAGCGGTTGCGAGTGGGGGGGGGGAGGAAGGAGGGACGCACAGGCTCTGTCACGGAATGGGACCGACGCACGGGGGCAGTGTTGAAGCGACAGCTCCTCCACTGGCGGACGGTCACGCCCGGGGCTGGGCTCCTATAAGGATGTAGAGCCCGGGGGGGGGGGGGGCGTGCAGTCACCGTTGGATACTGGGGCAGGCCTCCAAGGTCTGCGGAGTGCCGGTGGGGTCCGAATCTCGCCCGGGGTTTGTCACGCGAAAGGAGAGGCTCTGGCCCAGGCACCCTACTCCTGTGGGTTTTGGGCCTGCCTGCCTGCCTGCTTTTCCCCTGTGGTGGTCTCTCCTGGAGGCCCGGGGAGACGGCCGCGCGCGTGCAGTTGTGGCACTCCCTCCCTCCGCTGCTTTGGCCGGGCTCTTTGTGGCTGTGCGCCGGGGGCCGGAGCGGCCGGCTGGCGGGAACCGAGCGCACACGGCTCTCCTGGGAGAAGGAAGGGCGCTGGGGGAGGGGCCGCGGTGCCTGCCCGCGGAGACAAAGTTCTCCGGTGGGTTGGGGCGGCTTGGCGTGCCCTCGGCTTGCTGTCCTGGGACAACCAGTCCCTCTGTCTTTGGGCCCGGGTGCAGGCAGTGGGACGGTCACCCCTCTGCCAAGGACACCGAGGTGCCAAGGAGCCGCACTGCCTTGGCAGGAGAAAGCCGCCCGAGGCCGTTTGGAGGCCTGCGCCGGCAGGCAGCCCTGGGTTTGGGCTTTGGGGGCGGGGTCGTGGGCGCGGCGAAGGTCTGCGGGTTGACAGCTTTCGCTTGCGGGGGAAAAAAGAGGCTATAGAAGGGACTGTGGTGGAGACCTGGCCCAGGCGCCTGGCGTGAGGCCGGGTCTGCGAGGCTGTAGGTCTCGGCGGCGGCCCGGACCCCACCCTCCCACTACCTACACCCCCACCCCGCCCAGCCCCGCTGGCCAGGGTTCCTGTGGCGGGGTTGGCAGCTGCAGAGGGTCCAGGGACATGGCGGCCCCAAAAGCAGTGGCGGGTAAAAGCCTAGAGCACCCGGTATTCCCGAGCGGTCTCCCATCCAAGTACTAACCAGGCCCGACCCTGCTTAGCTTCCGAGATCAGAGGAGATCCGGCGCGTGCAGGGTGGTATGGCCGTAGACGCTGGGACCGGGCTCCCGGCGCCCCAAGAGCAGCCGCCCGGCCTGCTTGGTGAGCGCTCGCCAGGTTGCTGGGCCGCGCCCCGCCTTCCGGCTCCAGCAGCGCAGCGCCACCCGCCTGCTCCCCGCCTCCTCAGGACGCCGCGGTCGTGGGCAGCGGGTTACTCTTTGCCCGCAGTGAGGCCCGTTCGGGCCACCCGTGGCTCCACGGGCCCTCTGCAACTTCCCTGGCGGTGACAGAAGCCAGAGAGACAGCGGTTGCGAGTGGGGGGGGGAGGAAGGAGGGACGCACAGGCTCTGTCACGGAATGGGACCGACGCACGGGGGCAGTGTTGAAGGGACAGCTCCTCCACCTGCGGACAGTCGCGCCCGGGGCTGGGCTCCGTTAAGGATGTACAGCCCGGGGGGGGGGGGGCGGGCAGTCACCGTGGGACCCAGGGGCAAGCCTGCGGGAACCTAACGCGCAGGGCTCCCCTGGGAGAAGGAAGGGCGCTGGGAGAGCGGCCGGGGTGCCTGCCGTGGAGACGGAGTCCTCCGGTGGATTGGAGCGGCTGGGCGTCCCCTCGGCTTGCTGTCCTGGGACAACCAGTCCCTCTGTCTCCGGGCCCGGGTGCAGGCAGTGGGACGGTCACCCCTCTGCCAAGGACACCGAGGTGCCAAGGAGCCGCACTGCCTTGGCAGGAGAAAGCCGCCCGAGGCCGTTTGGAGGCCTGCGCGGGCAGGCAGCCCTGGGCTTGGGCTTTGGGGGCGGGGTCGTGGGCGCGGCGAAGGTCTGCGGGTTGACAGCATGCGCTTGCGGGGGAAAAAAGAGGCTATAGAAGGGGCTGCGGGGGGAGACCTGCCCCAGTCGCCTGGCGTGAGTCCGGGTCTGCGAGGCTGTAGGTCTCGGCGGCGGCCCGGACCCCACCCTCCAACTACCCCCCCCCACCCCGCCCAGCCCCGCTGGCCAGGGGTCCTGTGGCGGGGTTGGCGGCTGCAGAGGGTCCAGGGGCATGGCGGCCCCAAAAGGAGTGGCGGGTAAAAGCCTAGAGCACCCGGTATTCCCAGGCGGTCTCCCATCCAAGTACTAACCAGGCCCGACCCTGCTTAGCTTCCGAGATCAGAGGAGATCTGGCGCGTGCAGGGTGGTATGGCCGTAGACGCTGGGACCGGGCTCGCGGCGCCCCAAGAGCAGCTGCCCGGCCTTCGTGGTGAGCGCGCGCCATGTTGTTGGGCCGCTCCGGCGGCGAGCCTCTCCCCGCCTTCCGGCTCCAGCAGCGCAGCGCCACCCGCCTGCTCCCCGCGTCCTCAGGACGCCGCGGTCGTGGGCAGCGGGTTACTCTTTGCCCGCAGTGAGGCCCGTTCGGGCCACCCGTGGCTCCACGGGCCCTCTGCAACTTCCCTGGCGGTGACAGAAGCCAGAGAGACAGCGGTTGCGAGTGGGGGGGGGGAGGAAGGAGGGACGCACAGGCTCTGTCACGGAATGGGACCGACGCACGGGGGCAGTGTTGAAGCGACAGCTCCTCCACTGGCGGACGGTCACGCCCGGGGCTGGGCTCCTATAAGGATGTAGAGCCCGGGGGGGGGGGGGGGGGGCGTGCAGTCACCGTGGGATACTGGGGCAGGCCTCCAGGCTCTGCGGAGTGCCGGTGGGGTCCGAATCTCGCCCGGGGTTTGTCACGCGAAAGGAGAGGCTCTGGCCCAGGCACCCTACTCCTGTGGGTTTTGGGCCTGCCTGCCTGCCTGCTTTTCCCCTGTGGTGGTCTCTCCTGGAGGCCCGGGGAGACGGCCGCGCGCGTGCAGTTGTGGCACTCCCTCCCTCCGCTGCTTTGGCCGGGCTCTTTGTGGCTGTGCGACGGGGGCCGGAGCGTCCGGCCGGTGGGAACCGAGCGCACACGGCTCTCCTGGGAGAAGGAAGGGCGCTGGGGGAGGGGCCGCGGTGCCTGCCCGCGGAGACGAAGTTCTCCGGTGAAGTGGGGCGGCTTGGCGTGCCCTCGGCTTGCTGTCCTGGGACAACCAGTCCCTCTGTCTTTGGGCCCGGGTGCAGGCAGTGGGACGGTCACCCCTCTGCCAAGGACACCGAGGTGCCAAGGAGCCGCACTGCCTTGGCAGGAGAAAGCCGCCCGAGGCCGTTTGGAGGCCTGCGCCGGCAGGCAGCCCTGGGTTTGGGGTTTGGGGGCGGGGTCGTGGGCGCGGCGAAGGTCTGCGGGTTGACACCTTTCGCTTGCGGGGGAAAAAAGAGGCTATAGAAGGGACTGTGGGGGGAGACCTGGCCCAGGCGCCTGGCGTGAGTCCGGGTCTGCGAGGCTCTAGGTCTCGGCGGTGGCCCGGACCCCACCCTCCCACTACCCAGCCCCCCCACCCCGCCCAGCCCCGCTGGCCAGGGGTCCTGTGGCGGGGTTGGCGGCTGCAGAGTGTCCAGGGGCATGGCGGCCGCAAAAGCAGTGGCGGGCAAAAGCTTAGTGCACCCGGTATTCCCAGGCGGTCTCCCATCCAAATACTAACCAGGCCCGACCCTGCTTAGCTTCCGAGATCAGAGGAGATCGGGCGCGTGCAGGGTGGTATGGCCGTAGACGCTGGGACCGGGCTCGCGGCGCCCCAAGAGCAGCCGCCCGGCCTGCTTGGTGAGCGCGCGCCAGGTTGTTGGGCCGCGCCGGCGGCGAGCCTCTCACCGCCTGCCGGCTGCAGCAGCGCCGCGCATCCCGCCTGCTCCCCGCCTCCTCAGGACGCCGCGGGCGTGGGCAGCGGGTTACTCTTTGCCCGCAGTGAGGCCCCTTCGGGGCACCCGTGGCTGCACGGGGCCTCTGCCACTACCCTGGCGGTGACAGAAGCCAGAGAGACAGCGGTTGCGAGTGGGGGGGGGAGGAAGGAGGGACGCACAGGCTCTGTCACGGAATAGGACCCACGCACGGGGGCAGTGTTGAAGGGACAGCTCCTCCACCGGCGGACGGTCGCGCCCGGGGCTGGGCTCCGTTAAGGATGTACAGCCCGGGGGGGGGGGCGGGCAGTCACCGTGGGACCCAGGGGCAGGCCTGCGGGAACCGAACGCGCAGGGCTCCCCTGGGAGAAGGAAGGGCGCTGGGAGAGCGGCCGCGGTGCCTGCCGGTGGAGACGGAGTCCTCCGGTGGGGTGGAGCGGCTGGGCGTCCCCTCGGCTTGCTGTCCTGGGACAACCAGTCCCTCTGTCTCCGGGCCCGGGTGCAGGCAGTGGGACGGTCACCCCTATGCCAAGGACACCGAGGTGCCAAGGAGCCGCACTGCCTTGGCAGGAGAAAGCCGCCCGAGGCCGTTTGGAGGCCTGTGCGGGCAGGCAGCCCTGGGCTTGGGCTTTGGGGGCGGGGTCGTGGGCGCGGCGAAGGTCTGCGGGTTGACAGCATGCGCTTGCGGGGGGGAAAAAAGAGGCTATAGAAGGGGCTGTGGGGGGAGACCTGGCCCAGGCGCCTGGCGTGATTCCGGGTCTGCGAGGCTGTAGGTCTCGGCGGCGGCACGGACCCCACCCTCCCACTACCTACACCCCCACCCCGCCCAGCTCCGCTGGCCAGGGGTCCTGTGGCGGGGTTGGCGGCTGCAGAGGGTCCTGGGGAATGGCGGCCGCAAAAGCAGTGGCGGGCAAAAGCCTAGTGCACCCGGTATTCCCAGGCGGTCTCCCATCCAAGTACTAACCAGGCCCGACCCTGCTTAGCTTCCGAGATCAGAGGAGATCGGGCGCGTGCAGGGTGGTATGGCCGTAGACGCTGGGACCGGGCTCGCGGCGCCCCAAGAGCAGCTGCCCGACCTTCGTGGTGAGCGCGCGCCAGGTTGTTGGGCCGCTCCGGCGGCGAGCCTCTCCCCGCCTTCCGGCTCCAGCATCGCCGCGGCACCCGCCTGCTCCCCGCGTCCTCAGGACGCCGCGGTCGTGGGCAGCGGCCCACAGTGAGGCCCGTTCGGGCCACCCGTGGCTCCACGGGCCCTCTGCCACTTCCCTGGCGGTGACAGAAGCCAGAGAGACAGCGGTTGCGAGTGGGGGGGGGAGGAAGGAGGGACGCACAGGCTATGTCACGGAATGGGACCGACGCACGGGGGCAGTGTTGAAGCGACAGCTCCTCCACCGGCGGACGTTCACGCCCCGGGCTGGGCTCCGATAAGGATGTAGAGGGGGGGGGGGCGGGCAGTCACCGTGGGATACTGGGGCAGGCCTCCAGGCTCTGCGGATTGCCGGTGGGGTCCGAATCTCGCCCGGGGTTTGTCACGCGAAAGGAGAGGCTCTGGCCCAGGCAACCTACTCCTGTGGGTTTTGGGCCTGCCTGCCTGCCTGCTTTTCCCCTGTGGTGGTCTCTCCTGGAGGCCCGGGGAGACGGCCGCGCGCGTGCAGTTGTGGCACTCCCTCCCTCTGCTGCTATGGCCGGGCTCCTTTGTGGCTGTGCGCCAGGGACCGCAGCGACCGGCGGGGGGGAACCGAGCGCACACAGCTCTCCTGGGAGAAGGAAGGGCGCTGGGAGAGCGGCCGCGGTGCCTGCCGGTGGAGACGGAGTCCTCCGGTGGGGTGGGGCGGCTGGGCGTACCCTCGGCTTGCTGTCCTAGGACAACCAGTCCCTCTGTCTCCGGGCCCGGGTGCAGGCAGTTGGACGGTCACCCATCTGCCAAGGACACCGAGGTGCCAAGGAGCCGCACTGCCTTGGCAGGAGAAAGCCGCCCGAGGCCGTTTGGAGGCCTGCGCGGGCAGGCAGCCCTGGGCTTGGGCTTTGGGGGCGGGGTCGTGGGCGCGGCGAAGGTCTTCGGGTTGACAGCATGCGCTTGCGGGGGGGGAAAAAAGAGACTATAGAAGGGGCTGTGGGGGGAGACCTGGCCCAGTCGCCTGGCGTGAGGCAGGGTCTGCGAGGCTGTAGGTCTCGGCGGCGGCCCGGACCCCACCCTCCAACTACCCCCCCCACCCCGCCCAGCCCCGCTGGCCAGGGGTCCTGTGGCGGGGTTGGCAGCTGCAGAGGGTCCAGGGGCATGGCGGCCCCAAAAGGAGTGGCGGGTAAAAGCCTAGAGCACCCGGTATTCCCGAGCGGTCTCCCATCCAAGTACTAACCAGGCCCGACCCTGCTTAGCTTCCGAGATCAGAGGAGATCCGGCGCGTGCAGGGTGGTATGGCCGTAGACGCTGGGACCGGGCTCCCGGCGCCCCAAGAGCAGCCGCCCGGCCTGCTTGGTGAGCGCTCGCCAGGTTGCTGGGCCGCGCCCCGCCTTCCGGCTCCAGCAGCGCAGCGCCACCCGCCTGCTCCCCGCCTCCTCAGGACGCCGCGGTCGTGGGCAGCGGTTTACTCTTTGCCCGCAGTGAGGCCCGTTCGGGCCACCCGTGGCTCCACGGGCCCTCTGCCACTTCCCTGGCGTTGACAGAAGCCAGAGAGACAGCGGTTGCGAGTGGGGGGGGGAGGAAGGAGGGACGCACAGGCTCTGTCACGGAATGGGACCGACGCACGGGGGCAGTGTTGAAGCGACAGCTCCTCCACTGGCGGACGGTCACGCCCGGGGCTGGGCTCCTATAAGGATGTAGAGCCCGGGGGGGGGGGGCGTGCAGTCACCGTTGGATACTGGGGCAGGCCTCCAGGGTCTGCGGAGTGCCGGTGGGGTCCGAATCTCGCCCGGGGTTTGTCACGCGAAAGGAGAGGCTCTGGCCCAGGCACCCTACTCCTGTGGGTTTTGGGCCTGCCTGCCTGCCTGCTTTTCCCCTGTGGTGGTCTCTCCTGGAGGCCCGGGGAGACGGCCGCGCGCGTGCAGTTGTGGCACTCCCTCCCTCCGCTGCTTTGGCCGGGCTCTTTGTGGCTGTGCGCCGGGGACCGCAGCGACCGGCGGGGGGGAACCGGGCGCACAGAGCTCTCCTGGGAGAAGGAAGGGCGCTGGGGGAGGGGCCGCGGTGCCTGCCCGCGGAGACGGAGTTCTCCGGTGGGTTGGGGCGGCTTGGCGTGCCCTCGGCTTGCTGTCCTGGGACAACCAGTCCCTCTGTCTTTGGGCCCGGGTGCAGGCAGTGGGACGGTCACCCCTCTGCCAAGGACACCGAGGTGCCAAGGAGCCGCACTGCCTTGGCAGGAGAAAGCCGCCCGAGGCCGTTTGGAGGCCTGCGCCGGCAGGCAGCCCTGGGTTTGGGCTTTGGGGGCGGGGTCGTGGGCGCGGCGAAGGTCTGCGGGTTGACAGCTTTCGCTTGCGGGGGAAAAAAGAGGCTATAGAAGGGACTGTGGTGGAGACCTGGCCCAGGCGCCTGGCGTGAGTCCGGGTCTGCGAGGCTGTAGGTCTCGGCGGCGGCCCCGACCCCATCCTCCCACTACCCAGCCCCCCCACCCCGCCCAGCCCCGCTGGCCAGGGGTCCTGTGGCGGGGTTGGCGGCTGCAGAGTGTCCAGGGGCATGGCGGCCGCAAAAGCAGTGGCGGGCAAAAGCCTAGTGCACCCGGTATTCCCAGGCGGTCTCCCATCCAAATACTAACCAGGCCCAACCCTGCTTAGCTTCCGAGATCAGAGGAGATCCGGCGCGTGCAGGGTGGTATGGCCGTAGACGCTGGGACCGGGCTCGCGGCGCCCCAAGAGCAGCCGCCCGGCCTGCTTGGTGAGCGCGCGCCAGGTTGTTGGGCCGCGCCGGCGGCGAGCCTCTCCCCGCCTGCCGGCTGCAGCAGCGCCGCGCATCCCGCCTGCTCCCCGCCTCCTCAGGACGCCGCGGGCGTGGGCAGGGGGTTACTCTTTGCCCGCAGTGAGGCCCCTTCGGGGCACCCGTGGCTGCACGGGGCCTCTGCCACTACCCTGGCGGTGACAGAAGCCAGAGAGACAGCGGTTGCGAGTGGGGGGGGGGGAGGAAGGAGGGACGCACAGGCTCTGTCACGGAATGGGACCCACGCACGGGGGCAGTGTTGAAGGGACAGCTCCTCCACCGGCGGACGGTCGCGCCCGGGGCTGGGCTCCGTTAAGGATGTACAGCCCGGGGGGGGGGGGGCGGGCAGTCACCGTGGGACTCAGGGGCAGGCCTGCGGGAACCGAACGCGCAGGGCTCCCCTGGGAGAAGGAAGGGCGCTGGGAGAGCGGCCGCGGTGCCTGCCGGTGGAGACGGAGTCCTCCGGTGGGGTGGAGCGGCTGGGCGTCCCCTCGGCTTGCTGTCCTGGGACAACCAGTCCCTCTGTCTCCGGGCCCGGGTGCAGGCAGTGGGACGGTCACCCCTCTGCCAAGGACACCGAGGTGCCAAGGAGCCGCACTGCCTTGGCAGGAGAAAGCCGCCCGAGGCCGTTTGGAGGCCTGCGCGGGCAGGCAGCCCTGGGCTTGGGCTTTGGGGGCGGGATCGTGGGCGCGGCGAAGGTCTGCGGGTTGACAGGATGCGCTTGCGGGGGGTAAAAAAGAGGCTATAGAAGGGGCTGTGGGTGGAGACCTGGCCCAGGCGCCTGGCGTGAGTCCGGGTCTGCGATGCTGTAGGTCTCAGCGGCGGCACGGACCCCACCCTCCCACTACCTACACCCCCACCCCGCCCAGCCCCGCTGGCCAGGGGTCCTGTGGCGGGGTTGGCGGCTGCAGAGGGTCCTGGGGAATGGCGGCCGCAAAAGCAGTGGCGGGCAAAAGCCTAGTGCACCCGGTATTCCCAGGCGGTCTCCCATCCAAGTACTAACCAGGCCCGACCCTGCTTAGCTTCCGAGATCAGAGGAGATCGGGCGCGTGCAGGGTGGTATGGCCGTAGACGCTGGGACCGGGCTCGCGGCGCCCCAAGAGCAGCTGCCCGGCCTTCGTGCTGAGCGCGCGCCAGGTTGTTGGGCCGCTCCGGCGGCGAGCCTCTCCCCGCCTTCCGGCTCCAGCAGCGCCGCGCCACCCGCCTGCTCCCCGCCTCCTCAGGACGCCGCGGTCGTGGGCAGCGGGTTACTCTTTGCCCGTAGTGAGGCCCGTTCGGGCCACCCGTGGCTCCCCGGGCCCTCTGGCACTTCCCTGGCGGTGACAGAAGCCAGAGAGACAGCGGTTGCGAGTGGGGGGGGGAGGAAGGAGGGACGCACAGGCTCTGTCACGGAATGGGACCGACGCACGGGGGCAGTGTTGAAGCGACAGCTCCTCCACCGGCGGACGGTCACGCCCGGGGCTGGGCTCCGATAAGGATGTAGAGGGGGGGGGGGGCGGGCAGTCACCGTGGTATACTGGGGCAGGCCTCCAGGCTCTGTGGAGTTCCGGTGGGGTCCGAATCCGCCCGGGGTTTGTCACGCGAAAGGAGAGGCTCTGGCCCAGGCACCCTACTCCTGTGGGTTTTGGGCCTGCCTGCCTGCCTGCTTTTCCCCTGTGGTGGTCTCTCCTGGAGGCCCGGGGAGACGGCCGCGCGCGTGCAGTTGTGGCGCTCCCTCCCTCTGCTGCTATGGCCGGGCTCTTTTGTGGCTGTGCGCCGGGGACCGCAGCGACCGGCGGGGGGGAACCGAGCGCACACAGCTCTCCTGGGAGAAGGAAGGGCGCTGGGAGAGCGGCCGCGGTGCCTGCCGGTGGAGACGGAGTCCTCCGGTGGGGTGGGGCGGCTGGGCGTCCCCTCGGCTTGCTGTCCTAGGACAACCAGTCCCTCTGTCTCCGGGCCGGGTGCAGGCAGTTGGACGGTCACCCATCTGCCAAGGACACCGAGGTGCCAAGGAGCCGCACTGCCTTGGCAGGAGAAAGCCGCCCGAGGCCGTTTGGAGGTCTGCGCGGGCAGGCAGCCCTGGGCTTGGGCTTTGGGGGCGGGGTCGTGGGCGCGGCGAAGGTCTTCGGGTTGACAGCATGCGCTTGCGGGGGGGGGGAAAAAAGAGACTATAGAAGGGGCTGTGGGGGGAGACCTGGCCCAGTCGCCTGGCGTGAGGCAGGGTCTGCGAGGCTGTAGGTCTCGGCGGCGGCCCGGACCCCACCCTCCAACTACCCCCCCCACCCCGCTCAGCCCCGCTGGCCAGGGGTCCTGTGGCGGGGTTGGCGGCCGCAGAGGGTCCAGGGGCATGGCGGCCCCAAAAGGAGTGGCGTGTAAAAGCCTAGAGCACCCGGTATTCCCGGGCGGTCTCCCATCCAAGTACTAACCAGGCCCGACCCTGCTTAGCTTCCCAGATCAGAGGAGATCCGGCGCGTGCAGGGTGGTATGGCCGTAGACTCTGGGACCGGGCTCCCGGCGCCCAAAGAGATGCCGCCCGGCCTGCTTGGTAAGCGCTCGCCAGTTTGCTGGGCCGCGCCGGCGGCGAGCCTCTCCCCGCCTGCCGGCTCCAGTAGCGCCGCGCATCCCGCCTGCTCCCCGCCTCCTCAGGACGCCGCGGGCGTGGGCAGCGGGTTACTCTTTGCGCTCAGTGAGGCCCGTTCGGGCCACCCGTGGCTCCACGGGGCCTCTGCCACTACCCTGGCGGTGACAGAAGCCAGAGAGACAGCGGTTGCGAGTGGGGGGGGGAGGAAGGAGGGACACACAGGCTCTGTCACGGAATGGGACCGACGCACGGGGCAGTGTTGAAGGGACAGCTCCTCCACCTGCGGACAGTCGCGCCCGGGGCTGGGCTCCGTTAAGGATGTACAGCCCGGGGGGGGGGGGCGGGCAGTCACCGTGGGACCCAGGGGCAAGCCTGCGGGAACCTAACGCGCAGGGCTCCCCTGGGAGAAGGAAGGGCGCTGGGAGAGCGGCCGGGGTGCCTGCCGGTGGAGACGGAGTCCTCCGGTGGGGTGGAGCGGCTGGGCGTCCCCTCGGCTTGCTGTCCTGGGACAACCAGTCCCTCTGTCTCCGGGCCCGGGTGCAGGCAGTGGGACGGTCACCCCTCTGCCAAGGACACCGAGGTGCCAAGGAGCCGCACTGCCTTGGCAGGAGAAAGCCGCCCGAGGCCGTTTGGAGGCCTGCGCGGGCAGGCAGCCCTGGGCTTGGGCTTTGGGGGCGGGGTCGTGGGCGCGGCGAAGGTCTGCGGGTTGACAGCATGCGCTTGCGGGGGAAAAGAGGCTATAGAAGGGGCTGTGGGGGGAGACCTGGCCCAGGCGCCTGGCGTGAGGCCGGGTCTGCGAGGCTGTAGGTCTCGGCGGCGGCCCGGACCCCGCCCTCCCACTACCTACACCCCCACCCCGCCCAGCCCCGCTGGCCAGGGGTCCTGTGGCGGGGTTGGCGGCTGCAGAGGGTCCTGGGGAATGGCGGCCGCAAAAGCAGTGGCGGGCAAAAGCCTAGTGCACCCGGTATTCCCAGGCGGTCTCCCATCCAAGTACTAACCAGGCCCGACCCTGCTTAGCTTCCGAGATCAGAGGAGATCGGTCGCGTGCAGGGTGGTATGGCCGTAGACGATGGGACCGGGCTCGCGGCGCCCCAAGAGCAGCGGCCCGGCCTTCGTGCTGAGCGCGCGCCAGGTTGTTGGGCCGCGCCGGCGGCGAGCCTCTCACCGCCTGCCGGCTCCAGCAGCGCCGCACCACCCGCCTGCTCCCCGCGTCCTCAGGACGCCGCGGTCGTGGGCAGCGGGTTACTCTTTGCCCGCAGTGAGGCCCGTTCGGGCCACCCGTGGCTCCCCGGGCCCTCTGGCACTTCCCTGGCGGTGACAGAAGCCAGAGAGACAGCGGTTGCGAGTGGGGGGGGGAGGAAGGAGGGACGCACAGGCTCTGTCACGGAATGGGACCGACGCACGGGGGCAGTGTTGAAGCGACAGGTCCTCCACCGGCGGACGGTCACGCCCGGGGCTGGGCTCCGATAAGGATGTAGAGCCCAGGGGGGGGGGGACGGGCAGTCACCGTGGGACCCCGGGGCAGGCCTCCAGGGTCTGCGGAGTGCCGGTGGGGTCCGAATCCGCCCGGGGTTTGTCACGCGAAAGGAGAGGCTCTGGCCCAGGCACCCTACTCCTGTGGGTTTTGGGCCTGCCTGCCTGCCTGCCTGCTTTTCCCCTGTGGTGGTCTCTCCTGGAGGCCCGGGGAGACGGCCGCGCGCGTGCAGTTGTGGCACTCCCTCCCTCTGCTGCTATGGCCGGGCTCCTTTGTGGCTGTGCGCCGGGGGCCGGAGCGGCCGGCGGGGGGGAACCGAGCGCACACGGCTCTCCTGGGAGAAGGAAGGGCGCTGGGGGAGGGGCCGCGGTGCCTGCCCGCGGAGACGGAGTCCTCCGGTGGGGTGGGGCGGCTGGGCGTCCCCTCGGCTTGCTGTCCTAGGACAACCAGTCCCTCTGTCTCCGGGCCCGGGTGCAGGCAGTTGGACGGTCACCCATCTGCCAAGGACACCGAGGTGCCAAGGAGCCGCACTGCCTTGGCAGGAGAAAGCCGCCCGAGGCCGTTTGGAGGCCTGCGCGGGCAGGCAGCCCTGGGCTTGGGCTTTGGGGGCGGGGTCGTGGGCGCGGCGAAGGTCTGCGGGTTGACAGCATGCGCTTGCGGGGGGGAAAAAAGAGGCTATAGAAGGGGCTGTGGGGGGAGACCTGGCCCAGGCGCCTGGCGTGAGGCCGGGTCTGCGAGGCTGTAGGTCTCGGCGGCGGCCCGGACCCCACCCTCCCACTACCTACACCCCCACCCCGCCCAGCCCCGCTGGCCAGGGTTCCTGTGGCGGGGTTGGCAGCTGCAGAGGGTCCAGGGACATGGCGGCCCCAAAAGGAGTGGCGGGTAAAAGCCTAGAGCACCCGGTATTCCCGAGCGGTCTCCCATCCAAGTACTAACCAGGCCCGACCCTGCTTAGCTTCCGAGATCAGAGGAGATCCGGCGCGTGCAGGGTGGTATGGCCGTAGACGCTGGGACCGGGCTCCCGGCGCCCCAAGAGCAGCCGCCCGGCCTGCTTGGTGAGCGCTCGCCAGGTTGCTGGGCCGCGCCCCGCCTTCCGGCTCCAGCAGCGCAGCGCCACCCGCCTGCTCCCCGCCTCCTCAGGACGCCGCGGTCGTGGGCAGCGGGTTACTCTTTGCCCGCAGTGAGGCCCGTTCGGGCCACCCGTGGCTCCACGGGCCCTCTGCAACTTCCCTGGCGGTGACAGAAGCCAGAGAGACAGCGGTTGCGAGTGGGGGGGGGAGGAAGGAGGGACGCACAGGCTCTGTCACGGAATGGGACCGACGCACGGGGGCAGTGTTGAAGGGACAGCTCCTCCACCTGCGGACAGTCGCGCCCGGGGCTGGGCTCCGTTAAGGATGTACAGCCCGGGGGGGGGGGGCGGGCAGTCACCGTGGGACCCAGGGGCAAGCCTGCGGGAACCTAACGCGCAGGGCTCCCCTGGGAGAAGGAAGGGCGCTGGGAGAGCGGCCGGGGTGCCTGCCGTGGAGACGGAGTCCTCCGGTGGATTGGAGCGGCTGGGCGTCCCCTCGGCTTGCTGTCCTGGGACAACCAGTCCCTCTGTCTCCGGGCCCGGGTGCAGGCAGTGGGACGGTCACCCCTCTGCCAAGGACACCGAGGTGCCAAGGAGCCGCACTGCCTTGGCAGGAGAAAGCCGCCCGAGGCCGTTTGGAGGCCTGCGCGGGCAGGCAGCCCTGGGCTTGGGCTTTGGGGGCGGGGTCGTGGGCGCGGCGAAGGTCTGCGGGTTGACAGCATGCGCTTGCGGGGGAAAAAAGAGGCTATAGAAGGGGCTGCGGGGGGAGACCTGCCCCAGTCGCCTGGCGTGAGTCCGGGTCTGCGAGGCTGTAGGTCTCGGCGGCGGCCCGGACCCCACCCTCCAACTACCCCCCCCCACCCCGCCCAGCCCCGCTGGCCAGGGGTCCTGTGGCGGGGTTGGCGGCTGCAGAGGGTCCAGGGGCATGGCGGCCCCAAAAGGAGTGGCGGGTAAAAGCCTAGAGCACCCGGTATTCCCAGGCGGTCTCCCATCCAAGTACTAACCAGGCCCGACCCTGCTTAGCTTCCGAGATCAGAGGAGATCTGGCGCGTGCAGGGTGGTATGGCCGTAGACGCTGGGACCGGGCTCGCGGCGCCCCAAGAGCAGCTGCCCGGCCTTCGTGGTGAGCGCGCGCCATGTTGTTGGGCCGCTCCGGCGGCGAGCCTCTCCCCGCCTTCCGGCTCCAGCAGCGCAGCGCCACCCGCCTGCTCCCCGCGTCCTCAGGACGCCGCGGTCGTGGGCAGCGGGTTACTCTTTGCCCGCAGTGAGGCCCGTTCGGGCCACCCGTGGCTCCACGGGCCCTCTGCAACTTCCCTGGCGGTGACAGAAGCCAGAGAGACAGCGGTTGCGAGTGGGGGGGGGGAGGAAGGAGGGACGCACAGGCTCTGTCACGGAATGGGACCGACGCACGGGGGCAGTGTTGAAGCGACAGCTCCTCCACTGGCGGACGGTCACGCCCGGGGCTGGGCTCCTATAAGGATGTAGAGCCCGGGGGGGGGGGGGGCGTGCAGTCACCGTTGGATACTGGGGCAGGCCTCCAGGGTCTGCGGAGTGCCGGTGGGGTCCGAATCTCGCCCGGGGTTTGTCACGCGAAAGGAGAGGCTCTGGCCCAGGCACCCTACTCCTGTGGGTTTTGGGCCTGCCTGCCTGCCTGCTTTTCCCCTGTGGTGGTCTCTCCTGGAGGCCCGGGGAGACGGCCGCGCGCGTGCAGTTGTGGCACTCCCTCCCTCCGCTGCTTTGGCCGGGCTCTTTGTGGCTGTGCGACGGGGGCCGGAGCGGCCGGCCGGTGGGAACCGAGCGCACACGGCTCTCCTGGGAGAAGGAAGGGCGCTGGGGGAGGGGCCGCGGTGCCTGCCCGCGGAGACGAAGTTCTCCGGTGAAGTGGGGCGGCTTGGCGTGCCCTCGGCTTGCTGTCCTGGGACAACCAGTCCCTCTGTCTTTGGGCCCGGGTGCAGGCAGTGGGACGGTCACCCCTCTGCCAAGGACACCGAGGTGCCAAGGAGCCGCACTGCCTTGGCAGGAGAAAGCCGCCCGAGGCCGTTTGGAGGCCTGCGCCGGCAGGCAGCCCTGGTTTTGGGCTTTGGGGGCGGGGTCGTGGGCGCGGCGAAGGTCTGCGGGTTGACACCTTTCGCTTGCGGGGGAAAAAAGAGGCTATAGAAGGGACTGTGGGGGGAGACCTGGCCCAGGCGCCTGGCGTGAGGCCGGGTCTGCGAGGCTCTAGGTCTCGGCGGTGGCCCGGACCCCACCCTCCCACTACCCAGCCCCCCCACCCCGCCCAGCCCCGCTGGCCAGGGGTCCTGTGGCGGGGTTGGCGGCTGCAGAGTGTCCAGGGGCATGGCGGCCGCAAAAGCAGTGGCGGGCAAAAGCCTAGTGCACCCGGTATTCCCAGGCGGTCTCCCATCCAAATACTAACCAGGCCCGACCCTGCTTAGCTTCCGAGATCAGAGGAGATCGGGCGCGTGCAGGGTGGTATGGCCGTAGACGCTGGGACCGGGCTCGCGGCGCCCCAAGAGCAGCCGCCCGGCCTGCTTGGTGAGCGCGCGCCAGGTTGTTGGGCCGCGCCGGCGGCGAGCCTCTCACTGCCTGCCGGCTGCAGCAGCGCCGCGCATCCCGCCTGCTCCCCGCCTCCTCAGGACGCCGCGGGCGTGGGCAGCGGGTTACTCTTTGCCCGCAGTGAGGCCCCTTCGGGGCACCCGTGGCTGCACGGGGCCTCTGCCACTACCCTGGCGGTGACAGAAGCCAGAGAGACAGCGGTTGCGAGTGGGGGGGGGAGGAAGGAGGGACGCACAGGCTCTGTCACGGAATAGGACCCACGCACGGGGGCAGTGTTGAAGGGACAGCTCCTCCACCGGCGGACGGTCGCGCCCGGGGCTGGGCTCCGTTAAGGATGTACAGCCCGGGGGGGGGGGGGCGGGCAGTCACCGTGGGACCCAGGGGCAGGCCTGCGGGAACCGAACGCGCAGGGCTCCCCTGGGAGAAGGAAGGGCGCTGGGAGAGCGGCCGCGGTGCCTGCCGGTGGAGACGGAGTCCTCCGGTGGGGTGGAGCGGCTGGGCGTCCCCTCGGCTTGCTGTCCTGGGACAACCAGTCCCTCTGTCTCCGGGCCCGGGTGCAGGCAGTGGGACGGTCACCCCTCTGCCAAGGACACCGAGGTGCCAAGGAGCCGCACTGCCTTGGCAGGAGAAAGCCGCCCGAGGCCGTTTGGAGGCCTGCGCGGACAGGCAGCCCTGGGCTTGGGCTTTGGGGGCGGGGTCGTGGGCGCGGCGAAGGTCTGCGGGTTGACAGCATGCGCTTGCGGGGGGAAAAAAAGAGGCTATAGAAGGGGCTGTGGGGGGAGACCTGGCCCAGGCGCCTGGCGTGAGTCCGGGTCTGCGAGGCTGTAGGTCTCGGCGGCGGCACGGACCCCACCCTCCCACTACCTACACCCCCACCCCGCCCAGCCCCGCTGGCCAGGGGTCCTGTGGCGGGGTTGGCGGCTGCAGAGGGTCCTGGGGAATGGCGGCCGCAAAAGCAGTGGCGGGCAAAAGCCTAGTGCACCCGGTATTCCCAGGCGGTCTCCCATCCAAGTACTAACCAGGCCCGACCCTGCTTAGCTTCCGAGATCAGAGGAGATCGGGCGCGTGCAGGGTGGTATGGCCGTAGACGCTGGGACCGGGCTCGCGGCGCCCCAAGAGCAGCTGCCCGGCCTTCGTGGTGAGCGCGCGCCAGGTTGTTGGGCCGCTCCGGCGGCGAGCCTCTCCCCGCCTTCCGGCTCCAGCATCGCCGCGCCACCCGCCTGCTCCCCGCCTCCTCAGGACGCCGCGGTCGTGGGCAGCGGGTTACTCTTTGCCCGCAGTGAGGCCCGTTCGGGCCACCCGTGGCTCCACGGGCCCTCTGCCACTTCCCTGGCGGTGACAGAAGCCAGAGAGACAGCGGTTGCGAGTGGGGGGGGGAGGAAGGAGGGACGCACAGGCTCTGTCACGGAATGGGACCGACGCACGGGGGCAGTGTTGAAGCGACAGCTCCTCCACCGGCGGACGGTCACGCCCCGGGCTGGGCTCCGATAAGGATGTAGAGGGGGGGGGGCGGGCAGTCACCGTGGGATACTGGGGCAGGCCTCCAGGCTCTGCGGAGTGCCGGTGGGGTCCGAATCTCGCCCGGGGTTTGTCACGCGAAAGGAGAGGCTCTGGCCCAGGCAACCTACTCCTGTGGGTTTTGGGCCTGCCTGCCTGCCTGCTTTTCCCCTGTGGTGGTCTCTCCTGGAGGCCCGGGGAGACGGCCGCGCGCGTGCAGTTGTGGCACTCCCTCCCTCCGCTGCTTTGGCCGGGCTCTTTGTGGCTGTGCGACGGGGGCCGGAGCGGCCGGCCGGTGGGAACCGAGCGCACACGGCTCTCCTGGGAGAAGGAAGGGCGCTGGGGGAGGGGCCGCGGTGCCTGCCCGCGGAGACGAAGTTCTCCGGTGAAGTGGGGCGGCTTGGCGTGCCCTCGGCTTGCTGTCCTGGGACAACCAGTCCCTCTGTCTTTGGGCCCGGGTGCAGGCAGTGGGACGGTCACCCCTCTGCCAAGGACACCGAGGTGCCAAGGAGCCGCACTGCCTTGGCAGGAGAAAGCCGCCCGAGGCCGTTTGGAGGCCTGCGCCGGCAGGCAGCCCTGGGCTTGGGCTTTGGGGGCGGGGTCGTGGGCGCGGCGAAGGTCTGCGGGTTGACACCTTTCGCTTGCGGGGGAAAAAAGAGGCTATAGAAGAGACTGTGGGGGGAGACCTGGCCCAGGCGCCTGGCGTGAGGCCGGGTCTGCGAGGCTCTAGGTCTCGGCGGTGGCCCGGACCCCACCCTCCCACTACCCAGCCCCCCCACCCCGCCCAGCCCCGCTGGCCAGGGGTCCTGTGGCGGGGTTGGCGGCTGCAGAGTGTCCAGGGGCATGGCGGCCGCAAAAGCAGTGGCGGGCAAAAGCCTAGTGCACCCGGTATTCCCAGGCGGTCTCCCATCCAAATACTAACCAGGCCCGACCCTGCTTAGCTTCCGAGATCAGAGGAGATCGGGCGCGTGCAGGGTGGTATGGCCGTAGACGCTGGGACCGGGCTCGCGGCGCCCCAAGAGCAGCCGCCCGGCCTGCTTGGTGAGCGCGCGCCAGGTTGTTGGGCCGCGCCGGCGGCGAGCCTCTCACCGCCTGCCGGCTGCAGCAGCGCCGCGCATCCCGCCTGCTCCCCGCCTCCTCAGGACGCCGCGGGCGTGGGCAGCGGGTTACTCTTTGCCCGCAGTGAGGCCCCTTCGGGGCACCCGTGGCTGCACGGGGCCTCTGCCACTACCCTGGCGGTGACAGAAGCCAGAGAGACAGCGGTTGCGAGTGGGGGGGGGAGGAAGGAGGGACGCACAGGCTCTGTCACGGAATAGGACCCACGCACGGGGGCAGTGTTGAAGGGACAGCTCCTCCACCGGCGGACGGTCGCGCCCGGGGCTGGGCTCCGTTAAGGATGTACAGCCCGGGGGGGGGGGGCGGGCAGTCACCGTGGGACCCAGGGGCAGGCCTGCGGGAACCGAACGCGCAGGGCTCCCCTGGGAGAAGGAAGGGCGCTGGGAGAGCGGCCGCGGTGCCTGCCGGTGGAGACGGAGTCCTCCGGTGGGGTGGAGCGGCTGGGCGTCCCCTCGGCTTGCTGTCCTGGGACAACCAGTCCCTCTGTCTCCGGGCCCGGGTGCAGGCAGTGGGACGGTCACCCCTCTGCCAAGGACACCGAGGTGCCAAGGAGCCGCACTGCCTTGGCAAAAGAAAGCCGCCCGAGGCCGTTTGGAGGCCTGCGCGGGCAGGCAGCCCTGGGCTTGGGCTTTGGGGGCGGGGTCGTGGGCGCGGCGAAGGTCTTCGGGTTGACAGCATGCGCTTGCGGGGGGAAAAAAAGAGGCTATAGAAGGGGCTGTGGGGGGAGACCTGGCCCAGGCGCCTGGCGTGAGTCCGGGTCTGCGAGGCTGTAGGTCTCGGCGGCGGCACGGACCCCACCCTCCCACTACCTACACCCCCACCCCGCCCAGCCCCGCTGGCCAGGGGTCCTGTGGCGGGGTTGGCGGCTGCAGAGGGTCCTGAGGAATGGCGGCCGCAAAAGCAGTGGCGGGCAAAAGCCTAGTGCACCCGGTATTCCCAGGCGGTCTCCCATCCAAGTACTAACCAGGCCCGACCCTGCTTAGCTTCCGAGATCAGAGGAGATCGGGCGCGTGCAGGGTGGTATGGCCGTAGACGCTGGGACCGGGCTCGCGGCGCCCCAAGAGCAGCTGCCCGGCCTTCGTGGTGAGCGCGCGCCAGGTTGTTGGGCCGCTCCGGCGGCGAGCCTCTCCCCGCCTGCCGGCTCCAGCAGCGCCGCGCCACCCGCCTGCTCCCCGCCTCCTCAGGACGCCGCGGTCGTGGGCAGCGGGTTACTCTTTGCCCGCAGTGAGGCCCGTTCGGGCCACCCGTGGCTCCACGGGCCCTCTGTCACTTCCCTGGCGGTGACAGAAGCCAGAGAGACAGCGGTTGCGAGTGGGGGGGGGGAGGAAGGAGGGACGCACAGGCTCTGTCACGGAATGGGACCGACGCACGGGGGCAGTGTTGAAGCGACAGGTCCTCCACCGGCGGACGGTCACGCCCCGGGCTGGGCTCCGATAAGGATGTAGAGGGGGGGGGCGGGCAGTCACCGTGGGATACTGGGGCAGGCCTCCAGGCTCTGCGGAGTGCCGGTGGGGTCCGAATCTCGCCCGGGGTTTGTCACGCGAAAGGAGAGGCTCTGGCCCAGGCAACCTACTCCTGTGGGTTTTGGGCCTGCCTGCCTGCCTGCTTTTCCCCTGTGGTGGTCTCTCCTGGAGGCCCGGGGAGACGGCCGCGCGCGTGCAGTTGTGGCACTCCCTCCCTCTGCTGCTATGGCCGGGCTCCTTTGTGGCTGTGCGCCGGGGACCGCAGCGACCGGCGGGGGGGAACCGAGCGCACACAGCTCTCCTGGGAGAAGGAAGGGCGCTGGGAGAGCGGCCGCGGTGCCTGCCGGTGGAGACGGAGTCCTCCGGTGGGGTGGGGCGGCTGGGCGTCCCCTCGGCTTGCTGTCCTAGGACAACCAGTCCCTCTGTCTCCGGGCCCGGGTGCAGGCAGTTGGACGGTCACCCATCTGCCAAGGACACCGAGGTGCCAAGGAGCCGCACTGCCTTGGCAGGAGAAAGCCGCCCGAGGCCGTTTGGAGGCCTGCGCGGGCAGGCAGCCCTGGGCTTGGGCTTTGGGGGCGGGGTCGTGGGCGCGGCGAAGGTCTTCGGGTTGACAGCATGCGCTTGCGGGGGGGGAAAAAAGAGACTATAGAAGGGGCTGTGGGGGGAGACCTGGCCCAGTCGCCTGGCGTGAGGCAGGGTCTGCGAGGCTGTAGGTCTCGGCGGCGGCCCGGACCCCACCCTCCAACTACCCCCCCCACCCCGCCCAGCCCCGCTGGCCAGGGGTCCTGTGGCGGGGTTGGCAGCTGCAGAGGGTCCAGGGGCATGGCGGCCCCAAAAGGAGTGGCGGGTAAAAGCCTAGAGCACCCGGTATTCCCGAGCGGTCTCCCATCCAAGTACTAACCAGGCCCGACCCTGCTTAGCTTCCGAGATCAGAGGAGATCCGGCGCGTGCAGGGTGGTATGGCCGTAGACGCTGGGACCGGGCTCCCGGCGCCCCAAGAGCAGCCGCCCGTCCTGCTTGGTGAGCGCTCGCCAGGTTGCTGGGCCGCGCCCCGCCTTCCGGCTCCAGCAGCGCAGCGCCACCCGCCTGCTCCCCGCCTCCTCAGGACGCCGAGTTCGTGGGCAGCGGGTTACTCTTTGCCCGCAGTGAGGCCCGTTCGGGCCACCCGTGGCTCCACGGGCCCTCTGCAACTTCCCTGGCGGTGACAGAAGCCAGAGAGACAGCGGTTGCGAGTGGGGGGGGGGAGGAAGGAGGGACGCACAGGCTGTGTCACGGAATGGGACCGACGCACGGGGGCAGTGTTGAAGCGACAGCTCCTCCACTGGCGGACGGTCACGCCCGGGGCTGGGCTCCTATAAGGATGTAGAGCCCGGGGGGGGGGGCGTGCAGTCACCGTTGGATACTGGGGCAGGCCTCCAGGGTCTGCGGAGTGCCGGTGGGGTCCGAATCTCGCCCGGGGTTTGTCACGCGAAAGGAGAGGCTCTGGCCCAGGCACCCTACTCCTGTGGGTTTTGGGCCTGCCTGCCTGCCTGCTTTTCCCCTGTGGTGGTCTCTCCTGGAGGCCCGGGGAGACGGCAGCGCGCGTGCAGTTGTGGCACTCCCTCCCTCCGCTGCTTTGGCCGGGCTCTTTGTGGCTGTGCGCCGGGGGCCGGAGCGGCCGGCTGGCGGGAACCGAGCGCACACGGCTCTCCTGGGAGAAGGAAGGGCGCTGGGGGAGGGGCCGCGGTGCCTGCCCGCGGAGACGGAGTTCTCCGGTGGGTTGGGGCGGCTTGGCGTGCCCTCGGCTTGCTGTCCTGGGACAACCAGTCCCTCTGTCTTTGGGCCCGGGTGCAGGCAGTGGGACGGTCACCCCTCTGCCAAGGACACCGAGGTGCCAAGGAGCCGCACTGCCTTGGCAGGAGAAAGCCGCCCGAGGCCGTTTGGAGGCCTGCGCCGGCAGGCAGCCCTGGGTTTGGGCTTTGGGGGCGGGGTCGTGGGCGCGGCGAAGGTCTGCGGGTTGACAGCATGCGCTTGCGGGGGGGAAAAAAGAGGCTATAGAAGGGGCTGTGGGGGGAGACCTGGCCCAGGCGCCTGGCGTGAGTCCGGGTCTGCGATGCTGTAGGTCTCAGCGGCGGCACGGACCCCACCCTCCCACTACCTACACCCCCACCCCGCCCAGCCCCGCTGGCCAGGGGTCCTGTGGCGGGGTTGGCAGCTGCAGAGGGTCCAGGGGCATGGCGGCCCCAAAAGGAGTGGCGGGTAAAAGCCTAGAGCACCCGGTATTCCCGAGCGGTCTCGCATCCAAGTACTAACCAGGCCCGACCCTGCTTAGCTTCCGAGATCAGAGGAGATCCGGCGCGTGCAGGGTGGTATGGCCGTAGACGCTGGGACCGGGCTCGCGGCGCCCCAAGAGCAGCCGCCCGGCCTGCTTGGTGAGCGCTCGCCAGGTTGCTGGGCCGCGCCCCGCCTTCCGGCTCCAGCAGCGCAGCGCCACCCGCCTGCTCCCCGCCTCCTCAGGACGCCGCGGGCGTGGGCAGCGGGTTACTCTTTGCCCGCAGTGAGGCCCGTTCGGGCCACCCGTGGCTGCACGGGCCCTCTGGCACTTCCCTGGCGGTGACAGAAGCCAGAGAGACAGCGGTTGCGAGTGGGGGGGGGAGGAAGGAGGGACGCACAGGCTCTGTCACGGAATGGGAACGACGCACGGGGGCAGTGTTGAAGCGACAGCTCCTCCACCGGCGGACGGTCACGCCCCGGGCTGGGCTCCGATAAGGATGTAGAGGGGGGGGGGCGGGCAGTCACCGTGGGATACTGGGGCAGGCCTCCAGGCTCTGCGGAGTGCCGGTGGGGTCCGAATCCGCCCGGGGTTTGTCACGCGAAAGGAGAGGCTCTGGCCCAGGCACCCTACTCCTGTGGGTTTTGGGCCTGCCTGCCTGCCTGCTTTTCCCCTGTGGTGGTCTCTCCTGGAGGCCCGGGGAGACGGCCGCGCGCGTGCAGTTGTGGCACTCCCTCCATCTGCTGCTATGGCCGGGCTCCTTTGTGGCTGTGCGCCGGGGACCGCAGCGACCGGCGGGGGGGAACCGAGCGCACACAGCTCTCCTGGGAGAAGGAAGGGCGCTGGGAGAGCGGCCGCGGTGCCTGCCGGTGGAGACGGAGTCCTCCGGTGGGGTGGGGCGGCTGGGCGTCCCCTCGGCTTGCTGTCCTAGGACAACCAGTCCCTCTGTCTCCGGGCCCGTGTGCAGGGAGTTGGACGGTCACCCATCTGCCAAGGACACCGAGGTGCCAAGGAGCCGCACTGCCTTGGCAGGAGAAAGCCGCCCGAGGCCGTTTGGAGGCCTGCGCCGGCAGGCAGCCCTGGGTTTGGGCTTTGGGGGCGGGGTCGTGGGCGCGGCGAAGGTCTGCGGGTTGACAGCTTTCGCTTGCGGGGGAAAAAAGAGGCTATAGAAGGGACTGTGGTGGAGACCTGGCCCAGGCGCCTGGCGTGAGTCCGGATCTGCGAGGCTGTAGGTCTCGGCGGCGGCCCCGACCCCATCCTCCCACTACCCAGCACCCCCACCCCGCCCAGCCCCGCTGGCCAGGGGTCCTGTGGCGGGGTTGGCGGCTGCAGAGGGTCCAGGGGCATGGCGGCCGCAAAAGCAGTGGCGGGCAAAAGCCTAGTGCACCCGGTATTCCCAGGCGGTCTCCCATCCAAGTACTAACCAGGCCCGACCCTGCTTAGCTTCCGAGATCAGAGGAGATCCGGCGCGTGCAGGGTGGTATGGCCTTAGACGCTGGGACCGGGCTCCCGGCGCCCCAAGAGCAGCCGCCCGGCCTGCTTGGTGAGCGCGCGCCAGGTTGTTGGGCCGCGCCGGCGGCGAGCCTCTCCCCGCCTGCCGGCTGCAGCAGCGCCGCGCATCCCGCCTGCTCCCTGCCTCCTCAGGACGCCGCGGGCGTGGGCAGCGGGTTACTCTTTGCCCGCAGTGAGGCCCCTTCGGGGCACCCGTGGCTGCACGGGGCCTCTGCCACTACCCTGGCGGTGACAGAAGCCAGAGAGACAGCGGTTGGGAGTGGGGGGGGGGAGGAAGGAGGGACGCACAGGCTCTGTCACGGAATGGGACCCACGCACGGGGGCAGTGTGGAAAGGACAGCTCCTCCACCGGCGGACGGTCGCGCCCGGGGCTGGGCTCCGTTAAGGATGTACAGCCCGGGGGGGGCGGGCGGGCAGTCACCGTGGGACCCAGGGGCAGGCCTGCGGGAACCGAACGCGCAAGGCTCCCCTGGGAGAACGAAGGGCGCTGGGAGAGCGGCCGCGGTGCCTGCCGGTGGAGACGGAGTCCTCCGGTGGGGTGGCGCGGCTGGGCGTCCCCTCGGCTTGCTGTCCTGGGACAACCAGTCCCTCTGTCTCCGGGACCGGGTGCAGGCAGTGGGACGGTCACCCCTGTGCCAAGGACACCGAGGTGCCAAGGAGCCGCACTGCCTTGGCAGGAGAAAGCCGCCCGAGGCCGTTTGGAGGCCTGCGCGGGCAGGCAGCCCTGGGCTTGGGCTTTGGGGGCGGGGTCGTGGGCGCGGCGAAGGTCTTCGGGTTGACAGCATGCGCTTGCGGGGGGGAAAAAAGAGGCTATAGAAGGGGCTGTGGGGGGAGACCTGGCCCAGGCGCCTGGCGTGAGGCAGGGTCTGCGAGGCTGTAGGTCTCGGCGGCGGCCCGGACCCCACCCTCCAACTACCCCCCCCACCCCGCCCAGCCCCGCTGGCCAGGGGTCCTGTGGCGGGGTTGGCAGCTGCAGAGGGTCCAGGGGCATGGCGGCCCCAAAAGGAGTGGCGGGTAAAAGCCTAGAGCACCCGGTATTCCGGAGCGGTCTCTCCTCCAAGTACTAACCAGGCCCGACCCTGCTTAGCTTCCGAGATCAGAGGAGATCGGGCGCGTGCAGGGTGGTATGGCCGTAGACGCTGGGACCAGGCTCGCGGCGCCCCAAGAGCAGCCGCCCGGCCTGCGTGGTGAGCGCGCGCCAGGTTGTTGGGCCGCGCCGGCGGCGAACCTCTCCCCGCCTGCCGGCTGCAGCAGGGCCGCGCCTCCCGCCTGCTCCCCGCCTCCTCAGGACGCCGCGGGCGTGGGCAGCGGGTTACTCTTTGCCCGCAGTGAGGCCCTTTCAGGCCACCCGTGGCTCCACGGGCCCTCTGCCACTTCCCTGGCGGTGACAGAAGCCAGAGAGACAGCGGTTGCGAGTGGGGGGGGAGGAAGGAGGGACGCACAGGCTCTGTCACCGAATGGGACCGACGCACGGGGGCAGTGTTGAAGCGACAGCTCCTCCACCGGCGGACGGTCGCGCCCGGGGCTGGGCTCCGTTAAGGATGTACAGCCCGGGGGGGGGGGGGGCGGGCAGTCACCGTGAGATACTGGGGCAGGCCTCCAGGCTCTGCGGAGTGCCGGTGGGGTCCGAATCTCGCCCGGGGTTTGTTACGGGATAGGAGAGGCTCTGGCCCAGGCACCCTACTCCTGTGGGTGTTTATTTTAAAGAACAATACGGCATTGACCTTGTTTTGTAAGTGTCCCCAGGTAAACCTATGATCGAGTTACCCAGGATATGTACAGTGACGAGTGGATGCTCTGTGTTCTTATTCTTAAATGTAAAGACTGTAAAAATAATGCAGATTGTTTTCCAAAGTGGTTGTACCAATCCACATTTCCACCAGCACTGACTAGGAGTTATAATGGCTCCACGTCTTCAATAGAACTTGGTTTTTCCAGACTCTCAGTACCTGCCATTCTGGTACATACAAAAATTTAAAATTAAGGTTTAGTTTTATGCTTATTTAATTATTAACAATATTAAGGGCTTCTTATACGTTTCTGGCCAAAGTATATTCACTTTTGCTTTACGAATATATAAAACATGTATCTTTATATACTGCATCTATTTGAGTATTGTATGTATGTTTATATTTTCTATACTACACATAGTATATTACAATGTATATGCATGTTCATATTTTCTATATATTCATGTGGTATGTGTACATATAATTATATAAGCACATATCCTAACATATTATGTCTATTAAAATTATATATGTATAGATATACATATACATGCCACATATATTATTGGATGATATCTTTCTCATTGATATATTGATATTTTAACTACTTTACATTTGAAATATACCAATTGCCATTTATTTACGTGATTAAAATTAGCTCTCAATTTATAACTTTTTTGCTTCTTTTTGTTGTCTTTTTATGAAGTGATATTATTAGTTTTGATACATTTGAATTTTTCATTTGAATCACTTTTATATAGTGCCCTTTGAGTTTTATTTATGAAACACTTATCTCTTTTGCGAGTGTATATACATTATTTTAAAATAGTTTTAGAATTATAGACAAGTTGCGAAGATAGCATGGAGTTCCCATATACCCCTCAGATAAATTCCTCTATCATTGTTATAGTACTTTATGGTACACATGTCACAATTAATGAATAAATATTGATGCATTAAGTATATTCCATACAGTATTTAGATTTCCTTTATTTTTACCAAATGTTCTTTTTCCATTCCAAGATCCTACCCAAGATGCAGTACATTTAATAATATAGTTCTTAAGCTCTTCTTGACAGTTACAGATTCTCGCATTTTTCTAATTTTAAACGACCTTCACCGATCTGGGATCTGGGAGTCTGGTTATGTGTTTAGTAGAATCACATCACTAAGATCTGTCTGATATTAGCTACATGATTACACAAAGGACACTAGTATTTGGACAACGACCACAAAGTTGTTCCCCCGTGAAGTTAATCTTCTCCGCTTTCCATATTGGTTTCTTTGGGAAAAAAGCATTATGTGTAGTCAACACCAAAGAATAATAAAGTTATTCCCCATCACCTTCAGGATAAACTATTGACATGCATTATTTGCAATGTCTCTGCATGGGAAATTTGTTATTCTCCCAGTCATCTATTTTTCATTCATTTATATTAGAATGGCTTCGTAAATATTTATTTTATACTTTAGGTTAAATCTAACACTGCTGTATTCATTTTCCTGCTTAACTTATTCCAGTTATGGTCTTTGGGAGTTTTTCGGTAGATTCTTGTCTTCCTCATCATTTCATGTGATGTGTGCTATGTGTGTGCGCGTGTGTGTTTGTGTGTGCACTTTACCATCATGTTATATAACTTCCTTAAAATTTCTTATTTTTCTTCGGTATTGTGCTTCTTTGCTTTTCTATGTAATTTTTTTAGAATCAGATTTTCAAGTGTCAAAAATAATTTCAGATTGGGATCTCATTGAAATCAGAAGATCGGGCGTGACCAGTTAGCTCAGTTGGTTAGAACGGAAAAAGAAATTAAAATCTGAAGGCCAATTTGGGGAGAACTGAAATCTAAGTTATAATTCATTAATTTTCTATAACTGTATTTATTTACATAGGTCTTTATAATGTCTTAAAATAAATTTTTATTATAATGCCTCCACAAATGGCTTGTTCATCTTTTACTAGTTGCATTTCTACATACATAACACTTTTGTGGAAATTACAAGTGTGTTGCTTTAAATTCCGTTTTTATCTCTGTTACTGATGAATATCAAGAAACACTATAAAGGGAGATTGACTTCTGGCCTGAAGTGTAAGGAATTCCACTAACCTGCTCCTACATTAGTAAAATTAATAGAGAAAAACGCTATCGGGGGAATAAAAAGACCAATCGTTTAAAGCATATAGACATTATCCTAAAGAGAAATAGCCATGAAGAAACATCCCAAAAAAACTGACGAAAATGTACATGAATTATCTTTGCCAGAGCCATCAGGCAAGAGAAAGAAATAAAAGGCGTCCAAATTGGGAATGAAGAAGTTAAAACATCACTCTTTGCAGATGACATGATGCTATACATAGAAAACCCTAAAGACTCCACCAAAAAGCTGTTAGAAACAATCAATGAATAGAGTAAAGTTGCTGGCTACAAAAATCAACGTACAAAAGTCCATTGCATTCCTATATACTAACAATGAAATCTCAGAAAAAGAAATACAAAAAACAATTCCCTTTGCAATTGCAGAAAAAGAATAAAATACCGAGGAATAAATTTAACCAAGGATGTGAAGGATTTATATGCTGAAAACTATAAGACATTTTTGAAAGAAATTGAAGAAGACACAAAGAAATGGAAAGACATTCCGTGCTCATGGCTTGGAAGAACCAACATAGTTAAAATGGCCATATTACCCAAAGCAATATACAGATTTAATGCAATCCCCATCAAAATCCCAATGGCATTTTTTAAAGAAATAGAACAAAAAATCATCAGATTTGTTTGGAACCACAAAAGACCCCGAATAGCCAAAGCAATCTGAAGAAAAAAGAACAGTGCTGGAGGTATCACACTGCCTGACTTTAGCTTGTACTACAGAGCTACAATAATCAAAACAGCATGGTATTGGCAGAAAAACAGACACATGGACCAATGGAATAGAATTGAGAACCCAGAAATAAAACCACATAAATATGGACAGATAATTTTTGACAAAGAAGCTAAAAACATACAATGGAGGAAAGATAGCCTCTTCAATAAATGGTGCTGGGAGAACTGGATAGCCACGTGCAAAGAATGAAACTGGATTGTTATCTGTCACCATGTACCAAAATTAATTCAAAATGGATCAAAGATTTAAGCATAAGACCTGACACAATAAACTGCATAGAAGAAAACATAGGTACCAAACTTATAGACCTTGGGTTCAAAGAGCATTTTATGAATTTGACTCCAAAGGCAATGGAAGTAAAAGCTAAAATAAACAAATGGGACTATATGAAACTTAAAAGTTTCTGCACAGCAAAAGAAACCATCGACAAAATAAAGAGGCAACCGACTGAATGGGAGAAGATTTTTGCAAACAGTTCCTCCGATAAGGGTCTAATATCCAAAATATACAAGGAACTCATGAAACTCAACAACCAAAAAAACAAACCACCCGATTGAAAAATGGGCAGAGGACCTGAAGAGACATTTCTCTAAAGAGGACTTACAAATGGCAAATAGACATATGAAAAAATGCTCAACATCACTAATCATCAGAGAAATGCAAATAAAAACCATAATGAGATATCACCTTACCCCAGTCAGAATGGCTATCATCAAAAAGACAAATAGCAACAAGTGTTGGACAGGCTGTGGAGAAAAAGGAACCCTCATACACTGTTGGTGGGAATGCAGACTGGTGCAGCCACTATGGAAGGCAGTGTGGAGGTTCCTTAAAAAATTACGAATAGAATTACCATATGACCCAGCAATCCCTCTCCTGGGTATCTACCCAAAGAATTTGAAATCATTTATACATAAAGACACGTGTGCTCCAATGTTCATTGCAGCTTTGTTTACGGTGGCCAAGACATGGAAACAACCAAAATGTCCTTCGATAGATGACTGGATAAAGAAGTTGTGGTATATATACACAATGGAATACTATTCAGCGTTAAGGAAAGATGATATAGGAACATTTGTGACAACATGGATGGATCTTGAGAATATAATGCTAAGCGAAATAAGTCAGACACAAAAAGCAGAGAACCCTATGATTTCACTGATATGTGGTATATAAACCAAAAACAAGACAAACAAATGAGAAACAAGAACTCATAGACACAGACAATAGTTTAGTGGTTACCAGAGGGTAAGGGGGGTGGGGGGAGGGAGATGAGGGTAAGGGGGATGAAATATATGGTGATGGAAGGAGAACTGACTCTGGGTGGTGAACCCACAATGGGATATATTGATGATGTAATACAGAATTGTACACCTGAAATTATGTAATTTCATTAACAATTGTCACCCCAATAAATAAATTAAAATAATTAATTAATAAAATAAAATAAAATAAAATAAAATAAAATGTACATAAATTAGATGTGAAAGTTAAGAGCCTGTGCTGTTTGAATCACGAATGTCCCCGCCTCCCCACTCCCAGCTGGGTGAGACATGTCCTCCACAGCAGACTGCTGCTGACAGGACACAGGGCCCCTCCCCTACCACAGTTCGCAGGTGAAGGGATTTCTTTCTAAAGGAGCAGGACACCAGCTTTTCTCATTCTGGCCCCCATCTGTGGCTCAGGATGTCTTAGCCAAGTGTGGGTGACAAACGGAGTCCCCTATTCCATTGAATTCTACTGTGCAGTGAGCTAAGGAGACTGGGGCCCTGGTCACCCCGGTCTTAGCTTCTGCTTCAAATCCAGAAGATGCAAGCTAATAGGTCTTCCAGATGCTACCCCACCCTCCATTGAATGTTAAGCGCCGAGAGCAGGGTTTCACTCTTTCTTCACTCAGAGAAAATCTTGCAGTTGTGCCCAACCACAGATCCAGAGCAAGGGCCTAAGGGATTTTTCTTGGGGGAGAAGCAAGTCAATAAACAGCTCCTAATCTCTTCCCAACACCTGACTTCATTTGAAATTGAGTCTGAATAAAATGAAGCCTCATGAGCAGTGGAGGTTGTGATGAAAGAGCTTAATACACAGGCTGAATTGCCGGTAGTCTAGTTTGCAGAAGAGAATTGAGAAATAAGGCTGCTCGTGGGGGAACCCTCCTGGGATCAGAACAAGTATTAAACACTGCCCTCCGAAACTATTCTTTCACAAGAGTCATAATATTATAGGATTGGTTGTAAAAAATATTTGTGTCCTCAGTACATTGTTTAAAACAATTGTGCAATTAACAGTCAATTAGCGAAGTTTAAGAGCTCGGTGTGTTCACAGAATAACAAAAAGAGATCAGATCATATGGTACTTGTCTTTCTCTTTCTGACTTATTTCACTTAACATAATGTTGTATAATGTGATGGCTCGGTGTGAGGTCGGGGTGGTGGTGGATGGGGGGAGGGGGGTTCACGGTGTGAGGGATGTAAAAATAAAATAAAATAAAATAAAATAAAACTAAAAAAAAAAAAAGAGAGATCAGAAATTCCCTACCAAAACCATCGTCATCCTATGGCGACTGTAGGTACATGCAAAGCTGCACCTCCTTGGGGAGGAACAACAGAGGCTTAACAGTGGGGGAGGAAAAATAGGCTTCACGAAAGTAATGCAAACATGTACTGAACACGCGAATAAGCCAATAACAACAACAAGCCCTGGAAGGGAGGACACTTACCTACACTTGCTGTAATATGTAAAGTTTTCAGTTTCCAACAAAAATTACTACAAACAAATAGGAAAGTATAACCCAAACACTGGGAAAAAAATCAGACAAAACAAAAATTGCCCATGAGAATTACCAGATGTCAGATTTATCAGAAAAGTACTTAAAAATAGCCATTGTAAACATGGTCGTAACGTTTATAAGGAAAATCAAAATTAAGCAAGTAAAGGAAGGTATGATAACAAGTTGCATCAACTAAAGTATATCAGTAAAAAGATAGAAATTATTTAAAACTATTACAGATGTAAATTCTGGAGTTAAAAAATACAATAACTGAAATTTTAAAAATTCACTCAAGGACCTCAACAGGAGAGCTGAACTTGAAGCAGAAAGAATATTGCAGTCCTGGAGACTGATCAATATAGATTATGCAAGTCAAAGAGCAGGAAAAAAATGGAGAAAACTGAAGAGCTTCAGAAAAATGTAAAACACTATTAAACCCACCAACATCTGCATACTGAGAGCACCAATGTGAGAGAAGAGAAAGAAACAACACAAGTATTCAAAGAAATGATGTCTGAAAACTTCTCTAATTTATGGAAAAACAATAAATTACATATCCAGAAAGCTCAATGAACTTCAAATAGAATAAACACAAAGAAGTTCACAAACAGGCACATCATAGTAAAAATGCTAAAAATCAAATGAAAGGAATATCTTACAAGCCATGAAAAAACTGGCTCATCACTTACAGGGGAAGCACAGTAAAATTCACAGCAGAATCCTCAGTGTGAACATTGGCAGCCAGAAAACAGTGAGATAACAAATTTTAAGTGCTCAAAGAAAAAACTGTCAACCCAAAATCATAAATGGAGCAAAATTGTGTTCCAAAAATGAAGATAAAATAAAGGCTTTCTTTCCAAGATAAACAAAAGCTGAGAGGATTTTTGCTAGTAGACCTTCCATACAACAAATATTGAAAGAAGTTCTTTAGGTTAAAAGCAAGTAACCCCAGATGTTAAAATCCACAGGAAAAAGACAAAGGGCACCTGTCAAGGTAATAATATAATTATATAAAACAATTTAAAGGCATGCATATTTTCTCTTTTCTTCTTCTAATAGATTTGAAAAGCGATTGTATGAAATAGTACGTCCATAACGTATTGTTTGGCCTGTAACATATACAAATGTAACATGTATAATATATTTGCAGTAATAGCACAAACAACATGAGTGGGAGCAAGGCTGTATTGGCTAGGAAAATCAATATAAATGGTAAAGTAGCAAATATAACATTGTATTATTTAAAAATATGTAACATTAACAGGTATAACTTATAAAAACAATAAGAGAGAGAGACAGAGACAGAGAGAGAGAGACAGAGAGAGAGAGAGAGAGAGACAGAGAGAGAGAGAGAAGGGAATGACGTTATATAGAATCACATCTGTGAATCTCCTGGAATTTGGCTAGTATAAATCTGAAACTGATTCTGATAAGTTAAGATGTATGTGGTAATCCCTAAAGCAACCACTGGGGGAAAAAATTAGAAAAGTATAGTGAATAATCATTAAATAAATTAAAATACTACAATAAAAATATTCAGTTAATGCAAAAAAATCCATAAATGAGGAATAGAGTAAGACATGAAACATAGAAACCTAAAATAGAATGGAAGATGTTTCCCGCTATTTCAATGAAAACATTACATGTGAGTACATTAGGCAATCACTGTCATAAGACAGAGATTGTCATATTGAATTAAAATGAAAAAAGCATGCTCTATGTGCTCTTTATAGGGGACACAATTTAGATTCAAAGATACAAATAAATTTAAAATTAAAGGACGAAAGGAGATAAATCATGGAAATAGCACCAACCAGAAAACTGGAGTATTGTCTGATATTAATATCAGATACAAATAAATTTAAAATTAAAGGACGAAAGGAGATAAATCATGGAAATAGCACCTACAAGAAAACTGGAGTATTGTCTGATATTAATATCAGACAATATAGACTTTAAAACAAAAAAAGAGGTTACCAGAGAAAGCAATGAACATTTCATCATAATAAAAGAATCAATCCATCAGGAAGATAGAAGAATTACAATGATATAATTATATATATGAGATCTAATAGTAGAACACCAAAATACATGAAGCAGTAACTGACAGAAAGGAGAGAGAACTAAACAGTTCAATAATCATAGTTGGGAACTTCAATACCTCCCATTCAGTAATGGATAGATGTATGAGACTGAAGAGCAACAAGAAAATTGAAGACATAAACAACACTGTAAACCAACCAGAACCAACAGACATCTATAGATCTAACAATACATCAATAGCAGGTTAGACATTCATTTCAGGCACCCAAGGCACATTCTCTAGAATACACCATGAGCTAGGCCATAAAACAAATGAAAATAAATTTAAAAGAAAAGAAATAAAACAAAGTATGTTTTCTGACAATATGGAATAAAAGCAGAACTAGCAGCAGAACAACACACATAAATACTAATGGGTCAAAAAATAAACCAAAAAGGAAATCCAAAAATATTTTGAAAGGAATAAAACTAAAGACAAAATAAATAAAGTTTTTTGATGCATCTAAAGCAGTACTTAGAGGAAAATATACAGCTATAAAATATCTATATTAAGAAAAAGAAATATCTCGAGTCAATAATCTAAACTTTCAACCTCAAATGCTGAAAAGAGAGGAACAAACTAAACCTAAAGAAATTGTGAAGAAAGTAACATATATTAGGGCAGAAATTAGTGTAAGAGAGAAGAGAAAAATAATAGAGCAAAATCAATAAAACCAAAGTTGATTCTTTAAAAATGTCAGCAAAATTGATAAACATTTAGCTATATTGATCAAGAGAAAAAGAGAGAAGACTCAATTCTAGAATCATAAATATAAAAGGGGGCATTACTACTGAACTTACAGAAATACAAAGATAATAAAGGAATGCTATGAAAAAGTGTACACTAACAAATAAGGTAACTTAGATGAAATAATAATTTCTAGACAGACACAAACTAACAAAGTTGACTCAAGAAGAAATAAACAAACCGATTAAGTAAAGATATGAATAGGTAACAAAAAATGACTCATAAAGAAAGAAATGCCCAGAAGTTCTCACTACTGAATTCTACCAAAGGTTAAAGAATTAATGCCAATTCTTCACATACTATTCCAAAAGGTAGAAGAGGAAACATATCTCAACTCATCTTATGAGGCCAGTGTTACACTGATTCCAAAACAAAACACATCAAAAGAAAATATACCTAAAGGCTAATATTTCTTATGAATGTGGATGTAAAAATCCTCAGCAAAATACTAGCAAATCATATTCAGCAAAATCCAGAAAAAAGCATATTCCATGGCCATGTGAGATATCCCAGAAATACAAAGTTGATTTAAAACTCAAACATCAATTAATGTAATTGATCATATTAATTGAGTAAAATACACTATCATGATCATTGCTACAACTTCAGTAAAAGCATTTCATAAAATTCAATGCCTTTTCATGAAAAACAAAAACAAACAAAAACCAAAAACAAACAACAACAACAACAACAAAAATACCTAAACCAACTAAGCATGTAAGATAATTCTCTAAATTATCAGCTAGGGGCATGGTCAGCTAGATGAAAAGAGCATCTATAGAACAGCCATAACTAGCATGATATTTATGAGTGAAAGCCTGGATACTTTCTTCCTAAGACAGTGAACCCGAAAGGATGACAACTGTGGCCAGTTCTATTCAATATTGTACTGAATATTTTATCCAGAGCAATTAGGTAAGACATGGAAATAAAAGCCATTCATATTGGAAAGACAAAAGCAATATGCCCTCTATTCACAGATTACATAACCTTGCAGTATACGACATTATAAGAATTCCGCTTAAGAACTACAGTAAGTCCTCACTTAACATCATGGGTAGGTTTTACGACTTTAAGTGAAACCACATGTAAGGAAACCAATTCTACCACAGGCTGACTGGTATAAACAAGAGGTGCCTTCCTACCACAAGTCACCCAAGTTATAAGGAAACAACTCTGACCAAGGCCCAGCTGTATTTGCATGTATAAGTCAGCAGATTTGCAGGATTCAAGATCAATATATAAAAATCAATTGCATTTCTGCATACTTCAACTCAAGTTGCAACAGCATCAAAAATAATAGAATACTTAGGAATATATTTAACAAAATAAGAGCCAAACTTATTCTCTAAAAACTGCAAAACTGGTGGAAACAAATTAAAGACAATCTAATAGGGAAAATATTCCACGATTTTGGTCTGAACACTGTTAACATGGCCATATTCCTCAACCTGTGAGGTCAGCTAGGGGCATGGTCAAAGCGGCCGGGAGCAAAGTCATACCCCTCTGCCAAGTCAGACCCCTCCTCTCATGACGGAAACTGGGGCCCCTGGCATTTCCCAGAAGAGGCAGCAGACCTTGGTGCAATAAACAACTCCAGACACAGCCCCTGGGGCCCTATCTGCGCTGGGGGTGGGGGCCTGCTCATCTCCCACCTCACTCAGCCAACCCCCTCCCCCAAATCGCATATCTGCCTCCCTCCTCTGCCCTGGGAGCCACTTCACCGGCCCCGTCTGCGGACCGCTGCACCTCGCCCGGGAGCGCAGAATAAAGCCCTCACTTTTCTCAACCTGCCTGACTCTCTTAGCTTCACTGTCGCGCAGCAAGCCTTACACAACCTAATCGACAAATTCAACAGGAATCTTTCTAAGAATCCCAGCTAATTCTTTTGGCGGAAATTGACAAGCTGATTCTAAAATCCATTCGGAATTGCAAGGGACCCAGCATAGCCAAATCAATCCTGAAAAAGAAGAATAAAGTAGGAGGACTCAAACTCCCCAATTTCAAAATTTACTATAAAACAATGGTAGCATGCCCCCCCCACACAGACACACACACACACACACACACACACACACACAGTTTCACTTTCCACAGGTTCAGTTACCTGCAGTAAACCCTGGTAGCAAAACATTAAATGGAAAATCCCAGAAATTAACAATTCATAAGTTCTAAATTGCAGGCCATTCTGAGTAGTGTGATTAAATCTCATGCTGTCCCACTCCAACACATGCTGCCCAGGATGTGAACCACCCCTTTGTTCATCACACTGTATACAATACCCCCCTGTCGGTGCCTGCCAAGGCGAGGAACAGTCCCTGAAGTGGGGAGTGAGGATTGAGAAAAAAGAAGAGAGACAAAGATGGGATCCGGAGGGCAGGCAATTCTAAGTAGACTGCCGCAGTTCTAAGTAGAATGCCTCACCCCAAGTTTATTTTGGCAGCTTATATACTCTGGGCATCAAAAAGTAACAGAACTGTCTGCAATCTAATAGTTACAATGTTTGGATACACAAGGGCCTGTTTTTCGGCCAGCTCCGCACTTCCTGACCTTGTCTGGTTCTGTGTTCTCAAAGTAGCAAGTTTTGCCTTGCTGGGAGCACAGACCACTCAAGGAAGTCAAAGGTTCAACATTTCACAGAACAACACCTGCTAGCGCGTCAGCACGGTTTCCCACACCCCCCCATTACTCACTTAGCCACCTCAATTATTAGATGGACCCTCATGGTATGGCAGTGCTTGTGTTCAAGTCACCCTTGTTTTACTGAATGCCCCCAACGTGCAAGATTAGTAATGCTGGCAATTCAGATAGGCCAAAGAAAAGTGGTAAAATGCTTCCTTTAAGTGAAAAGGTGCAAGTTCTTGATTTAATAAGGGGAATAAAAGCCATATACTCAGGTAAGTAAGATCTACGGTATTAAAAAAAAATTTGTGAAATAAGATAATTTGAGATAGAGACCACATTCACATAACTTTATTACAGTATATTGTTATAATTGTAATTTATTATCAGTTGTTGTTCATCCCTTACTGTGCCTACTTTCTAAATTAAATTTTATCATAGGTATATATAATATGTGTAAGAAAAAACGTTGTACATTTAGGGTTTGGCATTATCCGAAGTTTCAGGCATCAACTTGGACTGACAGTTTGATACTGGCACAAGGATATAAATATAGATTAATGGAATATAATTGACAGTACAGAAATAAACCTAAACATCTATGTCAACTATAATATGATAAGAGTGGTGAGATCATGCGATGGAAAAAGCATAGTGTCTTCAACAAATGGTGCTAGGCCTCCATAGGGGATACTATGTTAACAGAATGAAGACAGATCTTACCTCTAACTTAATCAAACTGCTTTCTCCCTGATACTGATGGGTTTGGAGTTTTGTTGTCTGTTTGTGGGGAGGCAGGGAGCTTTTTGACTACTTTTATGAACGATTCATTCATTTTTTAACTTTATCAAATGTGTATTAAAATGTATTTTTAGGAGTCCATTAAATTTATTGTGTCAATTATGTTCTTTGACTGTAAATGCCACTTGTGGATGTTTTTGTGCATATGCTAATATGTATGTCCAAGGAGTTAATTAGGTATGAAAGTTATCTTCAAATCACTCGATATATTTATGTATTTCTTAATTTATTCATGTATTTCTATCAACTTTTGATTTATATATATATATATATTAAATATGTGTGGCAGCATAAAGGATCAGCTAGAAAAATTTTCACTTGGTTGGTGTTTATGTGACATATTTTGCTCATATTTTAATGACACATATTCTTAATTATATTTAGTTCTTTTGTAAACAGCATGTAGTTGGATTTTCCTTACTCTATTCTGTTAATGTAAATTTAGTAAATCTAGAATTCTGTGTATTTACCATTATTTTAAATAGCATTGCATTTAGACCTTTCTGTATACTCAAATTTTGAACTTATTTGTACTGTTTCTTATATTTCCTTTCTTTTCTTGTCTTCTTTTCAATTGAGCGGTTTTTCTCATTTTGTTTTCTCACATTCATTGCCTCGAATCATATACATTCTGTTTATATTCTGCAGTTGTTATGACCATGATGTCAACACGCATACTTAAACTGGATCCGTCAGGATTCAGTAACTGAAACCTAAACCATCCAAAGAATATTAAGGAGCAAAAGACATCTAATGTAAGAACTCAGTGGTTATAAAATTATTGAAAGCATTGGAGGAATATTCTCCAGAGGCTGTCACCAGAAATCTTGTGAAAATAATTCATACCATTGTGTAGTTGCTCTCCAACAATGAGAATGTCATTGTATAACATGTCACCACCACCACGACTGCAATTACCCCTGGACATGTATGAATATGGAATAAGTGAATCCATCCAATGGCCTGCAGACATAGAAAAAAGCAACAGAAAATTGAGAGTTCTGTCATCTCAAACTTTAGTCGCTGCTTCTTAGAGATAAAACACAATTTAGTATCAAGGATGCCAATTGCAAAGAACCCAAGATAGGAAGTTTTCAGATTTTCACCCTGTATGTGACGGGGAGTTCACTAGATGCAAGATGGACAGGGGACAGAGTACCAATCAATCATAGCCACTCTAACCAATTAAACTATTCAGGAACTCAAATCTTAAAAAAAATACAGCAATAACATCATCCTGCGTAATATAATTTAAACCTTGCTATTCCAAACGAAAACATGCTTAATGTCTCTCTCAAAAAAAAAAAAGAAAAAGAGAGAGAGAGACTAAATCATCCTCAGTCACTCTGTCTTGTTGAACTTCAGTCACATTCTAAACTTGAAATATTGATGGGTTCTCGGCCTCATGGGGACTTAGTGTTCCATGACACCACTTTCTTCCTGGACCCAATGATATGCCAAAAATAGATTCTCAACTTTTCTCCTTTGCCAAAGAGGTCGAAGCTTTATTTGAACATCTTTTGTCTCTCATTGAGGTTCTCCTCAGAGCTAATGTCTGAGATTTTTCTAGGAATGTAATAGTACCTAGATATTCCTTACAGGAAAGTGTTGTACAAGACATTGAGGCAGGAAACAGTGACTTCTTTCTATCATGCAAGGTTAACCACTGATGACATTTGCATTAGTACGAATTGCTTAATATGTCAAAAAGTCACTTTTTTGAATTAGAGATTTTTTGGTTTGTTTTTTTATTCTTCATTTCATTTGTACTGAAATAAATTTGTTTTAAATATTAGAGAATAGAGTTAGTGAAATCAACACTTTCACTGAATACTGATCTCTACCGTGAAGACGGTGGCCATTTGCCACTTCAGTTCCGTGAGTCTAGTGACCATGTGACTCACTCTGGCCCCTGAGACATACCTATTTTTCAGTGAGAGCTTTTTAGAAAGTGTGTCTTTCTTTTGCTTGTCCTCCAAAAACAAGGCAGACATAGATGGCACTGCCCTCTTTTCTCTGTCATTCTGTCTTGAAAATGAATATATATTTTGCAGCAGAAAAGTTGTCTTGTGAACAAAAGTAACAAGCGTGCAGAATAAAGCCGTCTATTCCTAAAAGCTTTGTATGGGACAATGCCCTGCGAGACCCAGTCTGGCATCTTTGATAGGCTGAATTTATGCAAATTATGTTAACTCCTAGATTTTATGTTATGTGAGGAAAAAGAATACTTGTTTTTTTAAGCTATTGCAAGTTAGATTTTCTGTTACTTAAATCGGAACACATTCTTAGCTGAACCAAAGCCTAAATAAATTCGCTTATTAGATCTGCATATGTAAATGTTTATTCTATCTTTTAAAAGCTTCTCAATAAAAGTCAAGTGTGAATTTGTGTTTAGAATCAACATCCACTTTCTCTCAATCAACTATGAATATGTTTATGTTAGTATTCCTCCCTTCTATTATGGATTGCCAGATATTGATATAGGATACATCTACATGTAAGTTTCAAGAACTCTTCTGGAATGTATTTGTCATTGATTGGCGTTACATTATTAGTTTGTTCGTAAGTTATACATTTATTATATATTTCCTTATTTTTATCTGTTGGATTTAGTAAAATGTGTTAATTTATATAAGACAAATTTAAAAAAGCTTTTAAAATAAGAAAACTTTTTTCATAATATTAAAGTATATTTGGACATCTTATTGGTTGAATGTATTTCCTAGAGGTATGTTGTACCCCTAGTACCTCAGAATGTGATCTTATTGTAAACGTAATTAGTTAAGATGAGGTTAGGCTGGGACAGGGTGGGCCCTTGATTCGGTCTGAGTGGCGTCTTTATAAGAAGAAAAGAAACACTGAGAGGAAAATGCATGTGAAAACAAGGAGACACACAAAGAGAAGACAGCCATGGGGGCAGTAAGAGTTATGCTGTCATAACCAAGGAACATCTCAGGCTACCGGAAAGTAGGAGAGGAAAGGAGGGATATTCCTCTAGAAGCATTAGAGGCAACATGGCCCTGCCAACACATTGATTCAGACTTCTAGCCTCCCTAACTACAAAATAATGCATTTCTGTTGTTTTAAGGCATCCATTTTGTAGCATTTTGTTACAGCAGCCGTAGGAAACTAGCCCAGAAACCTTAGAAGGGAGAGAGTATATTTTGCCTGTAGGAGAGACGTGAATCATTGGGAACCGGGGAGGTGACTGTGGTAAGTAGCCACTAACATGGCCCCCAGTGATCCTAACCTCCTAATATAAACAGTTCCCACCATGTGATTTAGCAACTTGCTTCTAACAAAAATACTGTACAGATGATAGGATGTCACTTCTGAGGTTCGATTTTAAAGGACTTCACCTTCAATCTCGGATTTTTCCCCCTCTCTCTTGTTCTCTCAGGTTTCTTGCCCTAGGAGAACCAGGCTGCCCTTACGTGAGGCAGCCCTGGGGAGGGAGAGGCACTGAGAGACGTGCTGCGGGGGATAAAGCCAGTCCCTAGCCGTGTGAGAGGATTTGGAAGTGGATCCACCCATGCGGAACCCCAGATGAATCCTCAGTCCTGGACAGTAGTTTGAAAAATCTTCAACCAGAGTTACACAACTAATCCACACCCAGGTTCTTGAGCACAGACCCTGGGAGTTAAAAAACTTTTGTTGTTCAAACCACTAGATTTGGAGCTAATTTGTTAGACTGCAATAGAAAACTAACACGGTCAGTGACTAGAAGCTAAGCTGAAAGATGATTTCTGTTGTACACCAAAAGCAGGCAGTTGTGCTTGGCACTTCTTCGCTCCATTCGTGAGGGAGAGATTTCTAGACTAACGTTATAAGCATGAATGAGCGCATGACAGTGGACACTAGAAACATGAGATAACAACAGTTTAAGAGTCGCATGCACAGCTGGGTAGAAGGTATTGCGTGCCATGCAGGTCCCACAGGAATTGTACTTGGGAATGGAGTGAACAGGGGCTGTGGAGGGCAGGCTTTGCAGTACTAGAGGAAGAACGCTCCCTGGTTCCTGCAGGAAGATGTGATTGGCTTGTGTGAATAAGTCCACAGACTGGCAGGGAAATCTACTCAGGGATAAGCAGGAACGGTGTCCGGCCCCGTGCATTGACGGGGTTGTTTGGGACCCTATCCATTGGAGCAGAATAGGGAAGAGAACTCGTTTAAGTTAAAACAATTGAGTCCCTCCCAGTTTTACTAGATATCAAAGCAGCACATAACATTAAAAATGTAACTTCAGGATTGAACACCATAAGGACCAACTATGTAATTTACAGGGTCGAGAACAAATAAAAATTGTGGAGTTACTTCTCTAAAACCCATAAAAAATAGTGTCATTAAAAGTATGCATGAATCTTTGTCTTTCTTCTATGGCCTCGCTATCTTGACGTATAGTGTTTTATGTTTGCTATTTAATGTTGTTCTGAGTGAATAAAGATTCACATTTTAAACTACTAGGATGAATTTTTATTGCTCCTGGTTCATCTAAAATCATGCCGGTTTTAAATGCAAATATCAGAGCATTTAACTTTTATGCAGAACCAGCAAAATTAAACAATTTATATCTTGTGTCTGATCTTGAAGGGTGCACCCGGCAGGACAGAAGAGAAAAATCACAGGTCAGAATCCAGAGCGTTGGAAGGAGAACAAAGGATCCCTCCAGGCAAGAAGTTGACTGAAAGATCCAGGTAGAAAGGTAATTTCAAGGCCAGTGCAAACCCTCACAAACGCATTAGTCCTTCCAGCCACCAAAATGACGTTCCTCACCCCAGCTAGGGGAGGGGTGTGAGGAATGTGAGCCAGGAGTTTTCTCAGGAGCCCATTGTCGCTACCCATGGTGGATGGATGGCTCCTAAGGATTTGAACCTCTGCACCAGGGCACATTAGTTATTTGAGTGGGGGTGGGTGAGAGGCTCATGGCATTCAAGAAGCTACCTCTGGATGGTTGCCCACCAGATGCAGGGTGGTGCTTCCAGCCTATGTGGACAGAACACCAGTCCTTGCAGTGAGATGCTGTGTAATGCTGGTACCTAACTCAGCCCTCCCCACACTCGTATCCAGGACTCTGTCAGGGGTGGAGAGCAGCAGCCATCATTGTGTGTGTAAAGAAGCGAGAGAGAAGGCCAAGCAGGGTGCGGGCCCCAGGGAATGGGAGTCGGGCTGCGGCGAAG
Source organism: Rhinolophus hipposideros (assembly GCF_964194185.1). Classification (NCBI taxonomy): domain Eukaryota; kingdom Metazoa; phylum Chordata; class Mammalia; order Chiroptera; family Rhinolophidae; genus Rhinolophus; species Rhinolophus hipposideros. The sequence goes on along the minus strand of NW_027669391.1, from coordinate 267,819 downwards.
GTACTCTGGAGTCATGGCAGAGAGACGGCATGTCAGCCAAGTGTCCACATTTCCAGTTCATGTTCCATTGTCCCATCTGGCTCCCTCCTGACTTCACTTAACAAACACAAATTCAAATTTCAAGATGTCAAGGGCAGAGCATTAAAGCTCAAGCATGGGGCCCTAGGAAACGGAACTGGGAGCAGGGATGGAGTTAGCCCTGACCAAATGTCAACACGAAGGATCTGAGTCACAGGAATGCACAGCGCAGGTGAAGGACAAGGAGCAATCGGGTTGTCAAGCAGGTAAGGTGACGGCTCTGGGAAAATCAAGTATGAGAGTGGGAGGTGCAGTTAGATAATTGGCCAAAGATTAATTCCTTTATATGTTTTGATCCTGCTGATGCCGGACTTGGTATATTGAACCAGCAAGTCATCAAAGACCACTTCCGGTAGGAGGAGGGAGACTCTGCATGTGAAAATCTAAACTGGTTGTTCATTGTGGGGTAGGTTCATTGTAACTGTATGTGCAAATATACATGAGGCCAACCAGTGGGGACCTCTCAGCCTCTGTAAAGGCCTGTGGAGAGCCAGGGTCGCCTCACAGCACCATTTTTCAGGTTGAGTGTCTATTGGATTTTTACATATATGTAACAAATCAATCAAAAGACAAAAACATTGAAAACTCAGGGCAGTGTTCTTTTAGGATGTGGTAAGGGTTTGATTACAATCTGCCTATGTTCTTTTTTTTCTTTTCCAATATTGAAGTCTGTATAACGAGTACAATTGGTTTCATCACATTTAAAACAGCTGTGTCATCTGTGATCTTTTCACTTCAGACTACACTAAGCCAAAATTTCTTTTCTAATAAAATAATTATTAATATTATTATTACCACAGCATCATTGTATTTATATTGCAAGGCACAGAGAAAGCTTCAGGATGTTAAAAGACACAAAAAAGGATTCCCATTCCCACCAACAGTGTAGGAGGGTTCCTTTTTCTCCACTTGTTATTATTTGTCTTGCTGATGATAGGCAGTCTAAAAAGACTCATATTTAAAAAAGGAAAAGGGAAGTATTCCAGGAGCCTGTCCACATTTACTGTGCTGCTCTCATGATGGGTGGCTTTGAGTGTGGGTGGAGGGGCAGGGTCACCACTCCCACCTGTCATTGGGCCTCCTGCTCTTCACAGAGCATGGGAGGGGCTGTACTTGGTCTTTCCTTCCTGGAGACCTGGAGTCCCCCTCTTTCTTCTTCATCAGTCTCACTGAGCAGGGGACCAGTCACCTGAAGCCGGCCTGGCTAAATATCCAGGTTCAGTTCGCTCCTGTCAGACATTTATAGACAGTCCAGGCCAGAGACCTCACCCTCAGCCGAGAGCAGCACACAGGCCTCAGTGCCCCGTGAACCTGACCCCTGGGGAAATCAGGGCCCATGGGCACTTCTCCAGGGTGTGCGGATCCTCCTGGGTCCCACACACCCTCACCAGGTTCCCTCCTCCGTCTCTGTGACTCCCCAGCAGTCCAGTAGCTGTGTTCTCCTTGCATAGCTGGCATCAATACCTGTGCAGGCCGAGACCTGGGGCCTCGGCCTGAGTCTCAGAGGGGTGGAGTTGGCACAACGTCAGGGGATTCCATGAGGCCAAGGAACAGGAGCCCCCTTCCTGTTTCTCTTCTCCCAGCCCAGCACATATAGTGGTGGTTAATTTATCCCTGAATGTATAGATTTAGGTCTATGTTTTACGTTTACATCTAGAGACTTTTACATGAATGTATTTATTTACTACGATTTCCTTTCAAATATTTTATATAAATAAAACACATCCATAGAAAAGCATACCAAACCTGTTAGAACTTAATGAATTATTACACCCGGTCACTTCAGTGACCCTAAGCAAGTCACGCCATCTCTCCCATCAGCCTCACTTAGTGTTCCTTCAAAAAAGTAACCTCAAATTTAATACTTACCACATGTCCTTATGCCATTATCTTTCTAGGAATTTTATTTTCTGACGTTTTTCATTCTCCTGGAAGGGGGTTCCGGCAAACAATAATATTATCTGGGGTCGTTCATGCAGGCGTGGCCGTCAGTGCCTTCCATACCCATGAGCTCCTCTAACTGAGTACAAGATCCTGGCTCACTGTTCTTCACTAACTATAACGTTCCATTGTCTTCTTGTACCAATTAGTACAAGATGGTGGATGAGATTCTAATTTTATTTCCCTTACAGGTCACTGGCTTTTTTCCCGCTAGATGACCAACAAGCATTTCTGTCTTGAAAGCCCAATAATTGCAGGGGCATATGCCCCGTCATCAGCAAGTCCAAGTCTTCGTTTCCTCCTCCGGTTTCTGTCTGTGGGTGCGCATACACACAGGCACACGTTGTTTTCAAGCAGAGACAATCAAAATTCTTCCTTTAGAACAACACCATATTACTTTCTTCCCACCTCTGCTCATTTGGGTAATCCTTAGAGAAACTATGGCACCGTGTATGTTAATGCAGGTTTTATACCTCATTAGTGACCCGTTGCCACCCATTTTATTTTTTATTTCTAGAAATTAGCCCTGAATCAGCAATGATTTGGACTACAGCCTTTCACACCGTGAAGGGTATCCACTTTGTTTGAAATATGCAATACTTTCATCGTTATCCTAAAATTGTCTCTTGTTCCAAATTTGGGGGTCTGATACATACCTTGCTGTAGCAAGTGTGCATGGCCACATTGTAAGATTGTGATTAGGTGTTGCATTAAGAGACAAAACACAACTTGACCTCTAGAGTTTTGAGTTAGGTAAAATTCATTTGGAAAGGCATCAATTATATATATTCACCCAACCCACTGGTAAAATATAGTGATTCGTTTTTCTGAATTACTCTGTGAATAGCCACTCTTGAAAACGCAGAATGTCAGGAAACTGTTCAGAGAATTGGCAGAGATGGAGACATGAATAAGTATATAGATTTAGTTGCATGCAGAGAAAAATAAGGAATATGCATAAAGAATGAGGCAAGGATTTATATAATTTCATAGTTATATGCTTAGACAGAAAGATGACTTTAAAACTGAGTTCCTATCACTTCTGCTTTTTATGTGGAACTGATTTCAAGCTGTTCTTTCTAGAAAGTCTGGAGTCTCAGGAATAGTGAAAATGGTTGAGAGTCATATATCAAACATGAATGGAATTAATTGTGATTATCAACATGTTGGCCTTGTTCGTGTTCACCCTGTAATTTCCACTATCAAATATTTTAGGTGGGCAGGTCATTTTTCTCGTGTAACCTATTTCCATGACATGCATAATAATGAGGGGATTCAGTGTTTGAAACCAAACATGCACTCTTAAATGCCACATGTGTTCATGTCAACACACACTAGTCTAGAAAGCAGAAGTTGGGCCCCTGTGCTAGTGTAGACAGTGGTCTCCCTGAAAGTTCTATGAGGACGGGTCACCATGGTAACATGATGATGCCCAACTGCCTTCCCTTCCAACTGTCACTCTGTGTACTGAGAGGAAAGAGGTGAGACCTTCTTAGGCTCTCACACCTCAGATCCTAGCGATGGGAAATCTCAACTGCTGTGGAGGTACGTTTCCACTGATCGCCTGAATGCTGCTCCTTCAGCAGGCTGCTCACTTTTGACTGCAAATATTTTCCTCATTTTGTTAAGTCCTTTCCACCATTCCCAATTTGTCTGTGGAGTGATAAATTCATCTGTAGTTTACTTGTATCACTTAATTTGCATTTCTGATTCTTCCAACCAGAGGGCTGATATTTATTTTCCTAAACTTAGAAAAGTGGAGCATTTCCTAGTGCCAGTTTTGCACTCGTTCTTCAAGGGAATAGATCAAGCGCAGGCACAGACATGCCCCTTTCACTGGGTCGGGGTCAGGGCAACTTCTCTGACTGTAGTTGTAAAATCCAACACCTGACATCAGCAGTCTTAGTCCAGAGGTTTTAAGAATAGAAGGACACAACATGGTGGGAATCCATGGGTTGAAGTGCACAGGGGACGTGTCTGTGTGGGTTCTCCCTGGGAGGTCAGTGCGACATGCCCTTGCCTCGAGTGGGTGCAAAGAACTAGGATTACGAGGGTCTGGGTAGTTCTCAGGGAGGGTCACTGGCTATGACTAAGTAAGAGTCCCTCTCAGAGGAACGGGACTCTGCCCCCTGCTTCTTCCGGGTCGGGTGGGATGAGGCGGTTGTAGAGGCTGTGATGTAGTGAGGGGGTCCCTGGGCGGGAAGGGGACACTCAGAGCTGGTGCTGCCTCTTCTCGCTCTAAGTCAGGCCCGAGTTCAGGCTGCGCAGACGAGTGCTCACATCAGTAGTCTGCACACAGTGCAGGTCTGAGCCGTAATTCATTGAACTACCTACCAAAGCACCAGCACAGACGGCTACTTTCCTGGGTCATGTGCATGAACTGCTCATCCAGAGTAGGTCACTTAAAGGGAAGCTAGTTTTTGGCCAAGTGGTCACATGGCCGTCGACCCAGAATGTTCTGAGCTGGCTTGGGAGGCGCACAGACCTCTGGCCCCTCAGCGTGGTCACTGATCATGGGGAAAGCTTCGTGTGGAACACTGATAGTGTGAAGACACTGAGGAAGGATGGCCCAACGTGCGGACTTTCCCTGGTCCTTCAGAGGGCTTTGTTTCAGGGAAACTGCTGTATCTGTGTCAGGGCTCAAATGGGGAAGGCAGGGCTGTGTGATGAATGTGGACTGTGCGTAGTTCTGTCACCTCGTCCAGGACATCAGCTGCCTCCCACTGAAACTTTAGGCAGGAGGAAGGGAGGGTTGGTGTGGTTCAGGGGTCCAGGATCCCAGGTGACTCAGGGGGTGTGATTTCTGTGCTCTGGACACCAACCACTACTTCCAGATCCCACACACAGCAGTGTTGCGAGTCTGGGTGACCCACTGAATCTCTAAATGCTTGTGCCGTTTGCCGTAAAATATGGGTCAAAGCCCTGCCTGCCTCTCCTGACGTAGGGCAGCTGTGGTCATCACAGGAGATGATAATGGATACTGTCTGTGAGCTATGAAGCATCACGCCCTTGTAAAGGAAGAGACGTCACCTCCCTCCCTCCCTTGCTGTGGAGCCATCCGTATCCCCTCTCTCCATTTAACCACACCATGGGTCTATCTAGCTCAGACTTGCTGGCATTCAATGAGTACACACTCTGAGTACTTACATTCCACCAGCTATTTGTTTTTCTGGAGGATTTGCCAGTATTGTGTTTAGCATCATTACAGAATACCAATAAGGAGGTCGTCCTCACATTCCCGCATCTCAGAACAGACCCTGATGGCCAGAGGGGTCTCCGTAACTTTCCTTGAATGGTGCGGCTTCTAAATGGGATTGGAGCCCAAGCTACAAGACTGTTCACTGGGCTTTGCTGTGTGTCTAGAATGTCTCATCTAAACAAAGGTGTTTGCCAACATAATCTACCTGTTGGTGATATGAGGCGTACCCCAAACTGCACAATGTTCCTAGATCCAACTTTGCTTCAGGAGGGTCATCTGGGCAGCTGGTGAATAAGACACCAATAGTTGGAAGTATGAGTAAATTATTTCTAATGTCCCTATCGTCTGTGGCCAGAAAGAAGTCAGTGATTCTCTCTCTTGTCATGCATTTCCCAGGATGTTGCGGCCAGGATGAGGACAGGCGTCCCCTGAAGAGGAGAATATCAGGTGCCTTCAGGAGGATGAGGTCCAGGAGACGTCACATCCGTCCAGCCCGAAGGGCCCATGCCTTAGAGGACCCAGAGGAAGGTACTGTAAAAATATGCTTATTAAGTGAATTTAAGAGGAATTATTCAGTGTCCCATTTTTTATGAGGAAACTATACAGATGTTAATTCGCATTATTTTTTCTGTGTGCAAATTGAGATGCTGTGATTTAATCGGTACGTTTGTAACTCTAAAAGTATAGATGCATTGACAACTCAAAATTTGATTTACTGGGCAGGACTCCGTCCTATTGCAGGTGGCCCCTAGTGTAGCTCCACACCACAACCACTTCTGGAGGAATGTGAGTTAAGAGTTGCCTCCAGTTAGTGTTGGGGACAATTCACTGTGACTTTCTGATAGATATCTAACAGTTCACTTGCCAGACTCTTGCTAAGAATACACAATGCCATTTTCATGTCGAAAATCTACCTCCCATTACTCATGCCATCTATGATTATCGCATGTAGGCAAGAAACATTGTACATTGAAAAAGAACCAAGAGGTCATCATTAGGACGAAGCACCTGGGTGGCACCGAATCCCCTTCCTGTGAGGACAAGAGAGGATGTGCATTGTAAGGCAGGGAAAGAGAAAATCATTGAAGTGACGGGGCACGGCCACTCGTATCCCTCTAGAACACTCGGGGAGAAAATTGGTCATGGTTTCTTTGGAAGTGCTTTGGGAAAAATCAAGTCGACGGATGAATTTTAAGGATACGTATATATATATATATATATATATATATATATATATATATATATATATATATACATATATGTTGAGACAACTAAGTTTGAATGTTGTTTGTAGCAGGACTACTCTGATTAAGACGTATTTTAGGAAAATTTGATTATCATTTAGGTTTCAGTCTTTTGCCTACAAGCCGAAAAGAATGAGACAGCTTGAATATAAAATGTCACTTGTTTACCCCTGGAACTTCCTACTAGGGAAAAGTTTATCCTAGCAGTCCTTCAATCTCCAGGATAGCTTACCCCTTGTGCTGCAGGGAACCCTGATGTGTAGGATGACATGTTAAAACGATTATCACCAACAGCTGGGCTTCAAGAGTTAATCAAGTGCCACCGAGTGGGATAGATGTGTTAGTAAGCTCTGAGAGCTTTTCCAGGACATAACGATGACAACAATTCAGAGTAGCAGAGGAGGACACAGGCAAGGCACCCAGGTCACGTGGTGCTCAGGTGGAGGTTTCAAGGTCAGGAGAAGGAGTATGACATGTATCCCTGTGTCCAGCCTTGCCCACACTTGAGATGTTGTTTTGCTGTTTCTTGGATGGGGATTCGATAGGACACTATCATGTTGCTGGAGCAAACACTTTATCAACATCTTCTTTACAACCCGGAGAGTGGAGCTCCCTCCTGTTCTGTGGTCTTCATTATCTGCCTGTGGCACAACCAGACCCTTTGTACTTTACTGACTCCTTCTTTCATGACTTTCTGTTTGGATTGCTTCTTTCATTCTATGTGATTCCTTCTACCTCACTTTCCCTACCCCACTCTCTCACTCTCACTCTTTTTATTCTTTCTTTAGTTTGTTTCCTTTTTATCCGTTTTCACTTATTTTTTTTAATGTGCTTTACATACTCAACATGAAGTCCAACCTCTGAACGTTCCGAAGTATATAGTACAGTAGAGTTCCCTATATGTACATAGTTGTACAGGCCATCTCTACATGTTCTTCATCTCTCATTGCCGAAACTGTACACCCATTCACAGTAACTCCATATACCCACCCCACTCTCGGCAAGGACATTGTACTTTCTGTTTCTATGAGTTGGACTAGTTTACATACTCATTTCAATGGAATCATAAAGTATTTCACTTTGTTTATTTCTGAGAATGGCTTGTCTCACATAGAATAGGTTGACTCAAGATGCTTCAAATGGCAGGATTCCCTTCTTTCTCAAGGTGAATAATATTGCATTAAATGTATTTTCCTTATGCTTTCCTCTGTCCATTGACAGTAGGGCTGGTTCTTGATATGGGTTTTTATGAGCAAAGCAGCAGTTATCAGGGCCACGCAGTTACCTCCTGGAGATCCTGATTTCAATTGCTTGGGATGGATAAACAGAAGTGCGATTAGTGCATCTATTTGCAATATTTTGAGGAACTTCAATACTGTTTCCACAGTGGGTTCACATTTAATATTCCCATTTGACTTTCATAGTGGGAAGGCATGGGTTGAGGTACACAGGGTCCCTGTGTCTCCGGGTGCCTTCTGGCCTGGAGAGTGGTAGCCGCGACCCAGTCGATGAGTGGGTGGGATGAACATGGATGAAAGATTAGGAGGGTCTGGGGTCAGGTCACAAGCTGTGACTAATGAAGTGTCTCTCTCAGAGGACATGGGGAATTGTTTCTTGCCTCTTAGTTCTGGAGGGATGAAGGGGCAGTTGGATCCTGTGTTGAGGTGAGGGAAGTCTTCGGCAGGGATGTGGACACTCAGAACCCATGCAGTCACTGCACGTGCAGAAGGGTGCTCACATCAGTCGTCAGCAGACAGTGGAGGTTTGGCCTTAATACATTGAATTATGAATTACCAATGCACCAGGGCAGAAGGCCGCTTTCCCGGGTCAGGTACATGAATTGCTCATCAGAGTAGGTGAATGAAACGGAAGCTATTTTTGGCAAAGCCGGCATATGGGAGTTGGTTCTCATATGGCAGAATGTTCTTTATTGGCGTGGGAGGCCCTCAGACTGCTCGTCACTCAGGGTGGTTTTCTGGTGAGGGGACACATGGTGAGAAATAGCTGAGTGTGTGACGTCATTAGGGGCAGAGAGCCACCATTGTGTTCTCCCCTTGACTTTCAGAGGGTCTTGGTGTGGAGAAAATTGTTGTATTTGGGTCATGCACTGAAACGTGGAAGGCGGGGCTGTGTTGTGGATTTGGACTCCTCATGGCTGCACCACCTGCTCCCGGGCATCATCTCTCCCTTGCAGAAACCTTGGGGCATGGAGACTTGAAGGTTGATGTTGTGCAGGGGTCCCAGGCATGATCTCAGTTGTCTCAGGGTCTCTGATCTCTATGCCCAGGACATCAACCAAATAGTGGTACCCGATCTATCCCATAGCAGTGTTGTGAGTCAGGGACAGTTGCATACTTCACGCTAGGTTTCTACGCCCTCCAGTGTAAAATATGGGTCACGACCCTAACTTGCCTCCCTTGAGGTGGCGCTGGTGTGGGCATCGCAAGAGATGATAACAGATACTCTCCGTGAGCTGTAAAGCATCACACCCAGATAGAGGGTGAAAAGTCACCTCCCATGTGCCCTTTCAGTGGAGCCATCCAAGTATCCTATCTGAACTTAACCTCTACAAGTGTCTAGCTCATTCTTGCAGCCATTCAATGATTGGAAAGTCAGAGCAATTACACACACCAGTCTTTTATTTGCCTGGAGGCTTCACCGGTATTTAATTTTGTTTAGACTCATCACATAATACTAACAAGGAGGTCCTCTTCACATTTTCTCACTTCAAAATGGGGCACTGAGTCCAAGTGCGGTCTCCATATCTTTCAGATACGTGCAACTTCTGGAAACGATTGGAACTCAGTGTACTAGGCGTAGTCTCTGTGTTTTGTTACGTTTCTATAATGCCTCAGCTCATTCAAGATTTTTCCTACAAAAGCTGTGTGTTGGGGATTTGGTTGCTCAGCAAACTACAAGATATATCTAGGTCCATCTTTAAGTCTACTGGGTCATCTGCTCAGCTAGCTGGTGAATTAAGGGAACAATAGTTGGAAGTGTGAATAAATTATTCCTAATGTACCTATGGTCTCCTGCCACTAAGATGTCACAGGGTCTATCTATTGTTGTGTATTTCTCAGGAAGTAGCAGCGATGATGAGGGAAGATGTCTTCCCATAAACAGAACCCACTCATCAGTTTCCAGCCAGACATGGGAAAGAAGAGTGCGTGAGCGGCCACGCCTCAAGTTCTACCCTCACAGGGACCCTGCAGAAGGTACTGCGGATCTATGCTCATTAGGTTAATTCAGAATTAAGAATTTTGTGTCCCAGTTTTAACAGAAAACTATAAAAATGCTGAGCCACGTTCTTCTTTTATGCCTGCAAATTTAAGTATCTTCACGAAATTAGTACTGCTGTAACTATGAAGTCAAGATGCATTGAGAACTCAAAATATCGTTCACGTTGAATAGTAAACAATGTCCTGAGCTAATGCTCACATTAGCTGAGTGTTTACCTTTTGCTGAATAGATCCCTCTGGAATACAATGTCTTTAGATTTGGAAACATTGATACACCTTGTTGAGAACAGGTTGGGATTCACAAAGGAGTTGACAAGACGATACACAACGTTCCCACAGCCCACCAAGCCAGTCATTGCAATGACATCAATGTCTTATTGATTAAAATGTGCACAGTTCAGGTTCAGGTTCACGTCTGCTGCGGTGACATTCTATAAGTTGGGCGAAGATCATAAGAGAAGGTGTCACTGTGGGAGGATCCCAGGATATCAGCACACGGATGTCATAGCGACATGCTTCACAACAGCCAACAGTTGCAAACTTTTCCAAAGTCCATCAAGTGATGAGTGGATAAATACAGTCTGATATATACCCAGAGTGGACTGTCTTTCAGTCGTGAACGGGAATTGAACTTTGAAATATGCTGCAACATGAAAGGACATTGAAAAAATATCATGCTTAGTAACACCAGGCAGACACGGAGAGACAAATAATGTGTGATTCCACTTACATGAGGTCCCTGCTACAGGCAGATTCACAGTTGAGAGACAAGTAGAGATAACAATGGTTGGAAGGAGGGAGAACGTAGAGTGATTTGTTAAAGGGAACTGAGGTGGATATGATGAAAAAGATTGGATCTAGATAGTAGTGACGAGTCTGTAGCGTTGTACATATAATCCATGCTCCAGACCTATATAGTCACAAATTATGAAAAGCAGCGTAAATAGCATTTCTTTCTCATCACTGTCAAAAAGTTAAGAAAATCCAATAATAGAGATGATGAAGAGAGGACAGCGTATATGAATTCATGGAAAACTGAAATGGTCTTGTAACATTTCAGGAAAAAGGATGACTGTGTTGTGTTTTAAAATGCGCAGAAAAATTCATGAAAATCTCTCACTGAAACACAACATGCATTTATTTGTCTACCCGTTTTAAGAGTATTTCAAATTAATTACATTCTATTTAGCTAGACACCAAAGACCCCATGTCTCACTTCTTTCCTCGCCTCTCCTTGGCCTTGCTTGTTCCACCAAGGAGTTCAGCACGGCACATGTTCAGCTCATAGATATGAAAAACCCATAGCCACACAGTCTCTCTCACATCCACATCAAGCTCATCTCCCTGAGTAGGTTTGAGTAGTATAACCGATGACACATTTACTCTGTGTTCTTGTAGTTCTCCCCGACATCCCAGAGGAAGATGAACTTCCTGATGATTGCAATGAGGACATCAAACCTATCACGGTAAGCTTGTTTTCCACCCTCTGAGACAGAAATCCTCTTTAATACACTCAATCAAACTAAGATTGAAAACGTTGGCATGTCCATTCCCAATAATACAGACAATCTTCTGGCCGAGGAGAATGTTGAGTGTGAATTTGTTACCAACTGATACTTGTTTTGAATATGCACTCAACGATGGCAGCATTAGTAACAGAATATATGGTGATCTTTTTCCTATGTAGCATTTTTGTTTGTTTGTTTGTTTTGGAATACAGCTGTGTAACTGGCAACCCAATATGCCTGTGTGAGATACTTCCTGCAGCAAAAGTTCATGGCTTTTGACCTGAGTACTTTAGCTTGATTCCTTGTTTTGGGTGCCCTTGAGCCACCACTGTTCCCATTGCTTTTCTATTGTCATTAAGGAAACCAAAGACCTGTGCAAACACAACCCACATGATCTGATCCTTGTCATATTTTCTATCATTTCAGGACAGTCCAGTGGACACAGCCTGTGGTACGTATTCTAGAATTCCTCATTTGGTGACAAAAAGTGGAGAACATGACAAAATAGGGGCTTTCTTGCTGGCTTTAAAATGCTGAGACACTGTAATGTCAGCTTTTTGGTTGCCATGAGAACTGGTGATACGATGATAGAAACTGGCCTCTAGGTACTGAAGTGTTTCCAAGTTGTCCAGTTCCACTTTTGTTGTCCAATGTGCGGTTGTGGGAGTGACTGTCTCTATGTGTTTCCATGAGAGTTATAGTTTTTTTTTCTGTGTGTGTGTGTGTGTGTGTGCGTGTGTGTGTGTGTGTGTGTGTGTGTGTGTTTGGTAATATTTTTGTGGGATGAGTGTTTCCTGAGATTAATATTCGTGTAAATTCCACAACTGTTGGTGCTCACTTTCTCAATAAAAATTTCCATTTCACTAGCCATTGTCACCCCAATAAACTTTAATTTAAAAAAAGAGAGCTCACACAAATACATTCCTATCTCATGGCATCATGAGCGGATACCTATGGGTGTATGTATTCATCACAATAAGATAAATGTGGTCACCCACTGTATGCCATGTAGATGGCAATTAACCTAGAAAAACCCATCGCCACACAGGACAGTGCCCGCTGGGTTCTAAAGTGACAAACTCGGATCAGAACTCCTATCCCTGCATCAATGCCAGTTTCATTCAATTATGACTGTCACCTTTTAGTACCTCTGTGGCATTTCGAATGCACATGATGTGTCACTGCTGGCACTTCCTTCACACACAACACATTTCTCTCAAATGCTTGAGATGGACTCCTCCGCGAAACACAGCTGAGTACTGGGCAGGACTCCGTCCTATTGCAGGTGGCCCCTAGTGTAGCTCCACACCACAACCAGTTCTGGAGGAATGTGAGTTAGGAGTTGCCTCCAGTTAGTGTTGGGGACAATTCACTGTGACTTTCTGATAGATATCTAACAGTTCACTTGCCAGACTCTTGCTAAGAATACACAATGCCATTTTCATGTCGAAAATCTACCTCCCATTACTCATGCCATCTATGATTATTGCATGGAGGCAAGAAACATTGTACATTGAAAGGGAACAAAGACGTCATCATCAGGACGCAGCACCTGGGTGGCACCGAATCCCCTTCCTGTGAGGATGAGAGAGGTTGTGCATTGTAAGTCAGGGAAAGAGAAAATCATTGAAGTGACGGGGCACGGCCACTCGTATCCCTCTAGAACACTCGGGGAGAAAATTGGTCATGGTTTCTTTGGAAGGGCTTTGGAAAAAATCAAGTCAACGGATGTACTTTAAGGCAATATATATAAACTAATTTTGAGTGTTGTTTGGAGCAGGACTACTCTGATTAAGATGTATTTTAGGAAAATTTGATTATCATTTAGGTTTCAATATTTTGACTACAAGCCAAAAAGAATGAGACAGCTTGAATATAAAATGTCACTTGTTTACCCCTGGAACTTCCTACTAGGGAAAAGTTTATCCTAGCAGTCTCCTTCAATCTCCATGATACTTTACCCCTTGTGCTGCAGGGAACCCTGCTGTGTAGGATGACATGTTAAAACGATTATCACCAACAGCTGGGCTTCAAGACTTAATCAAGTGCCACCGAGTGGGATAGATGTGTTAGTAAGCTCTGAGAGCTTTTCCAGGACATAACGATGACAACAATTCAGAGAAGCAGAGGAGGACACTGGCAAGGCACCCAGGTCACGTGGTGCTCAGGTGGAGGTTTCAAGGTCAGGAGAAGGAGTATGACATGTATCCCTGTGTCCAGCCTTGCCCACACTTGAGATGTTGTTTTGCTGTTTCTTGGATGGGGATTCGATAGGACACTATCATGTTGCTGGAGCAAACACTTTATCAACATCTTCTTTACAACCCGGAGAGTGGAGCTCCCTCCTGTTCTGTGGTCTTCATTATCTGCCTGTGGCACAAAGAGACCCTTTGTACTTTACTGACTCCTTCCTTCATGACTTTCTGTTTTGATTGCTTCTTTCGTTCTATGTGATTCCTTCTACCTCACTTTCCCTACCCCACTATCTCACTCTCACTCTTTTTATTCTTTCTTTAGTTTGTTTCCTTTTTATCCGTTTTCACTTATTTTTTTTAATGTGCTTTACATACTCAACATGAAGTCCAACCTCTGTACGTTCCTAAGTATATAGTACAGTAGAGTTCCCTATATGTACATAGTTGTACAGGCCATCTCTACATGTTCTTCATCTCTCATTGCCGAAACTGTACACCCATTCACAGTAACTCCATATACCCACCCCACTCTCGGCAAGGACATTGTACTTTCTGTTTCTATGAGTTGGACTAGTTTACATACTCATTTCAATGGAATCATAAAGTATTTCACTTTGTTTATTTCTGAGAATGGCTTGCCTCACATAGAATAGGTTGACTCAAGATGCTTCAAATGGCAGGATTCCCTTCTTTCTCAAGGTGAATAATATTGCATTAAATGTATTTTCATTATGCTTTCCTCTGTCCATTGACAGTAGGGCTGGTTCTTGATATGGGTTTTTATGAGCAAAGCAGCAGTGATCAGGGCCATGCAGTTACCTCCTGGAGATCCTGATTTCAATTGCTTGGGATGGATAAACAGAAGTGCGATTAGTGCATCTATTTGCAATATTTTGAGGAACTTCAATACTGTTTCCACAGTGGGTTCACATTTAATATTCCCATTTGACTTTCATAGTGGGAAGGCATGGGTTGAGGTACACAGGGTCTCTGTGTCTCCGGGTGCCTTCTGGCCTGGAGAGTGGTAGCCGCGACCCAGTCGATGAGTGGGTGGGATGAACATGGATGAAAGATTAGGAGGGTCTGGGGTCAGGTCACAAGCTGTGACTAATGAAGTGTCTCTCTCAGAGGACATGGGGAATTGTTTCTTGCCTCTTAGTTCTGAAGGGATGAAGGGGCAGTTGGATCCTGTGTTGAGGTGAGGGAAGTCTTCGGCAGGGATGTGGACACTCAGAACCCATGCAGTCACTGCACGTGCAGAAGGGTGCTCACATCAGTCGTCAGCAGACAGTGGAGGTTTGGCCTTAATACATTGAATTATGAATTACCAATGCACCAGGGCAGAAGGCCGCTTTCCCGGGTCAGGTACATGAATTGCTCATCAGAGTAGGTGAATGAAACGGAAGCTATTTTTGGCAAAGCCGTCATATGGGAGTTGGTTCTCATATGGCAGAATGTTCTTTATTGGCGTGGGAGGCCCTCAGACTGCTCGTCACTCAGGGTGGTTTTCTGGTGAGGGGACACATGGTGAGAAATAGCTGAGTGTGTGACGTCATTAGGGGCAGAGAGCCACCATTGTGTTCTCCCCTTGACTTTCAGAGGGTCTTGGTGTGGAGAAAATTGTTGTATTTGGGTCATGCACTGAAACGTGGAAGGCGGGGCTGTGTTGTGGATTTGGACTCCTCATGGCTGCACCACCTGCTCCCGGGCATCATCTCTCCCTTGCAGAAACCTTGGGGCATGGAGACTTGAAGGTTGATGTTGTGCAGGGGTCCCAGGCATGATCTCAGTTGTCTCAGGGTCTCTGATCTCTATGCCCAGGACATCAACCAAATAGTGGTACCCGATCTATCCCATAGCAGTGTTGTGAGTCAGGGACAGTTGCATACTTCACGCTAGGTTTCTACGCCCTCCAGTGTAAAATATGGGTCACGACCCTAACTTGCCTCCCTTGAGGTGGCGCTGGTGTGGGCATCGCAAGAGATGATAACAGATACTCTCCGTGAGCTGTAAAGCATCACACCCAGATAGAGGGTGAAAAGTCACCTCCCATGTGCCCTTTCAGTGGAGCCATCCAAGTATCCTATCTGAACTTAACCTCTACAAGTGTCTAGCTCATTCTTGCAGCCATTCAATGATTGGAAAGTCAGAGCAATTACACACACCAGTCTTTTATTTGCCTGGAGGCTTCACCGGTATTTAATTTTGTTTAGACTCATCACATAATACTAACAAGGAGGTCCTCTTCACATTTTCTCACTTCAAAATGGGGCACTGAGTCCTAGTGCGGTCTCCATATCTTTCAGATACGTGCAACTTCTGGAAACGATTGGAACTCAGTGTACTAGGCGTAGTCTCTGTGTTTTGTTACGTTTCTATAATGCCTCAGCTCATTCAAGATTTTTCCTACAAAAGCTGTGTGTTGGGGATTTGGTTGCTCAGCAAACTACAAGATATATCTAGGTCCATCTTTAAGTCTACTGGGTCATCTGCTCAGCTAGCTGGTGAATTAAGGGAACAATAGTTGGAAGTGTGAATAAATTATTCCTAATGTACCTATGGTCTCCTGCCACTAAGATGTCACAGGGTCTATCTATTGTTGTGTATTTCTCAGGAAGTAGCAGCGATGATGAGGGAAGATGTCTTCCCATAAACAGAACCCACTCATCAGTTTCCAGCCAGACATGGGAAAGAAGAGTGCGTGAGCGGCCACGCCTCAAGTTCTACCCTCACAGGGACCCTGCAGAAGGTATTGCGGATCTATGCTCATTAGGTTAATTCAGAATTAAGAATTTTGTGTCCCAGTTTTAACAGAAAACTATAAAAATGCTAAGCCACGTTCTTCTTTTATGCCTGCAAATTTAAGTATCTTCACGAAATTAGTACTGCTGTAACTATGAAGTCAAGATGCATTGAGAACTCAAAATATCGTTCACGTTGAATAGTAAACAATGTCCTGAGCTAATGCTCACATTAGCTGAGTGTTTACCTTTTGCTGAATAGATCCCTCCGGAATACAATGTCTTTAGATTTGGAAACATTGATACACCTTGTTGAGAACAGGTTGGGATTCACAAAGGAGTTGACAAGACGATACACAACGTTCCCACAGCCCACCAAGCCAGTCATTGCAATGACATCAATGTCTTATTGATTAAAATGTGCACAGTTCAGGTTCAGGTTCACGTCTGCTGTGGTGACATTCTATAAGTTGGGCGAAGATCATAAGAGAAGGTGTCACTGTGGGAGGATCCCAGGATATCAGCACACGGATGTCATAGCGACATGCTTCACAACAGCCAACAGTTGCAAACTTTTCCAAAGTCCATCAAGTGATGAGTGGATAAATACAGTCTGATATATACCCAGAGTGGACTGTCTTTCAGTCGTGAACGGGAATTGAACTTTGAAATATGCTGCAACATGAAAGGACATTGAAAAAATATCATGCTTAGTAACACCAGGCAGACACGGAGAGACAAATAATGTGTGATTCCACTTACATGAGGTCCCTGCTACAGGCAGATTCACAGTTGAGAGACAAGTAGAGATAACAATGGTTGGAAGGAGGGAGAAAGTAGAGTGATTTGTTAAAGGGAACTGAGGTGGATATGATGAAAAAGATTGGATCTAGATAGTAGTGAAGAGTCTGTAGCGTTGTACATATAATCCAAGCTCCAGACCTATATAGTCACAAATTATGAAAAGCAGCGTAAATAGCATTTCTTTCTCATCACTGTCAAAAAGTTAAGAAAATCCAATAATAGAGATGATGAAGAGAGGACAGCGTATATGAATTCATGGAAAACTGAAATGGTCTTGTAACATTTCAGGAAAAAGGATGACTGTGTTGTGTTTTAAAATGCGCAGAAAAATTCATGAAAATCTCTCACTGAAACACAACATGCATTTATTTGTCTACCCGTTTTAAGAGTATTTCAAATTAATTACATTCTATTTAGCTAGACACCAAAGACCCCATGTCTCACTTCTTTCCTCGCCTCTCCTTGGCCTTGCTTCTACCACCAAGGAGTTCAGCACGGCACATGTTCAGCTCATAGATATGAAAAACCCATAGCCACACAGTCTCTCTCACGTCCACATCAAGCTCATCTCCCTGAGTAGGTTTGAGTAGTATAACCGATGACACATTTACTCTGTGTTCTTGTAGTTCTCCCCGACATCCCAGAGGAAGATGAACTTCCTGATGATTGCAATGAGGACATCAAACCTATCACGGTAAGCTTGTTTTCCACCCTCTGAGACAGAAATCCTCTTTAATACACTCAATCAAACTAAGATTGAAAACGTTGGCATGTCCATTCCCAATAATACAGACAATCTTCTGGCCGAGGAGAATGTTGAGTGTGAATTTGTTACCAACTGATACTTGTTTTGAATATGCACTCAACGATGGCAGCATTAGTAACAGAATATATGGTGATCTTTTTCCTATGTAGCATTTTTGTTTGTTTGTTTGTTTTGGAATACAACTGTGTAACTGGCAACCCAATATGCCTGTGTGAGATACTTCCTGTAGCAAAAGTTCATGGCTTTTGACCTGAGTACTTTAGCTTGATTTCTTGTTTTGGGTGCCCTTGAGCCACCACTGTTCCCATTGCTTTTCTATTGTCATTAAGGAAACCAAAGACCTGTCAAACACAACCCACATGATCTGATCCTTGTCATATTTTCTATCATTTCAGGACAGTCCAGTGGACACAGCCTGTGGTACGTATTCTAGAATTCCTCATTTGGTGACAAAAAGTGGAGAACATGACAAAATAGGGGCTTTCTTGCTGGCTTTAAAATGCTGAGACACTGTAATGTCAGCTTTTTGGTGGCCATGAGAACTGGGGATACGATGATAGAAACTGGCCTCTAGGTACTGAAGTGTTTCCAAGTTGTCCAGTTCCACTTTTGTTGTCCAATGTGCGGTTGTGGGAGTGACTGTCTCTATGTGTTTCCATGAGAGTTATAGTTTTTTTTTCTGTGTGTGTGTGTGTGTGTGTGCGTGTGTGTGTGTGTGTGTGTGTGTGTGTGTTTGGTAATATTTTTGTGGGATGAGTGTTTCCTGAGATTAATATTCGTGTAAATTCCACAACTGTTGGTGCTCACTTTCTCAATAAAAATTTCCATTTCACTAGCCATTGTCACCCCAATAAACTTTAATTTAAAAAAAGAGAGCTCACACAAATACATTCCTATCTCATGGCATCATGAGCGGATACCTATGGGTGTATGTATTCATCACAATAAGATAAATGTGGTCACCCACTGTATGCCATGTAGATGGCAATTAACCTAGAAAAACCCATCGCCACACAGGACAGTGCCCGCTGGGTTCTAAAGTGACAAACTCGGATCAGAACTCCTATCCCTGCATCAATGCCAGTTTCATTCAATTATGACTGTCACCTTTTAGTACCTCTGTGGCATTTCGAATGCACATGATGTGTCACTGCTGGCACTTCCTTCACACACAACACATTTCTCTCAAATGCTTGAGATGGACTCCTCCGCGAAACACAGCTGAGTACTGGGCAGGACTCCGTCCTATTGCAGGTGGCCCCTAGTGTAGCTCCACACCACAACCAGTTCTGGAGGAATGTGAGTTAGGAGTTGCCTCCAGTTAGTGTTGGGGACAATTCACTGTGACTTTCTGATAGATATCTAACAGTTCACTTGCCAGACTCTTGCTAAGAATACACAATGCCATTTTCATGTCGAAAATCTACCTCCCATTACTCATGCCATCTATGATTATTGCATGGAGGCAAGAAACATTGTACATTGAAAGGGAACAAAGACGTCATCATCAGGACGCAGCACCTGGGTGGCACCGAATCCCCTTCCTGTGAGGATGAGAGAGGTTGTGCATTGTAAGTCAGGGAAAGAGAAAATCATTGAAGTGACGGGGCACGGCCACTCGTATCCCTCTAGAACACTCGGGGAGAAAATTGGTCATGGTTTCTTTGGAAGGGCTTTGGAAAAAATCAAGTCAACGGATGTACTTTAAGGCAATATATATAAACTAATTTTGAGTGTTGTTTGGAGCAGGACTACTCTGATTAAGATGTATTTTAGGAAAATTTGATTATCATTTAGGTTTCAATATTTTGACTACAAGCCAAAAAGAATGAGACAGCTTGAATATAAAATGTCACTTGTTTACCCCTGGAACTTCCTACTAGGGAAAAGTTTATCCTAGCAGTCTCCTTCAATCTCCATGATACTTTACCCCTTGTGCTGCAGGGAACCCTGCTGTGTAGGATGACATGTTAAAACGATTATCACCAACAGCTGGGCTTCAAGACTTAATCAAGTGCCACCGAGTGGGATAGATGTGTTAGTAAGCTCTGAGAGCTTTTCCAGGACATAACGATGACAACAATTCAGAGAAGCAGAGGAGGACACTGGCAAGGCACCCAGGTCACGTGGTGCTCAGGTGGAGGTTTCAAGGTCAGGAGAAGGAGTATGACATGTATCCCTGTGTCCAGCCTTGCCCACACTTGAGATGTTGTTTTGCTGTTTCTTGGATGGGGATTCGATAGGACACTATCATGTTGCTGGAGCAAACACTTTATCAACATCTTCTTTACAACCCGGAGAGTGGAGCTCCCTCCTGTTCTGTGGTCTTCATTATCTGCCTGTGGCACAAAGAGACCCTTTGTACTTTACTGACTCCTTCCTTCATGACTTTCTGTTTTGATTGCTTCTTTCGTTCTATGTGATTCCTTCTACCTCACTTTCCCTACCCCACTATCTCACTCTCACTCTTTTTATTCTTTCTTTAGTTTGTTTCCTTTTTATCCGTTTTCACTTATTTTTTTTAATGTGCTTTACATACTCAACATGAAGTCCAACCTCTGTACGTTCCTAAGTATATAGTACAGTAGAGTTCCCTATATGTACATAGTTGTACAGGCCATCTCTACATGTTCTTCATCTCTCATTGCCGAAACTGTACACCCATTCACAGTAACTCCATATACCCACCCCACTCTCGGCAAGGACATTGTACTTTCTGTTTCTATGAGTTGGACTAGTTTACATACTCATTTCAATGGAATCATAAAGTATTTCACTTTGTTTATTTCTGAGAATGGCTTGCCTCACATAGAATAGGTTGACTCAAGATGCTTCAAATGGCAGGATTCCCTTCTTTCTCAAGGTGAATAATATTGCATTAAATGTATTTTCATTATGCTTTCCTCTGTCCATTGACAGTAGGGCTGGTTCTTGATATGGGTTTTTATGAGCAAAGCAGCAGTGATCAGGGCCATGCAGTTACCTCCTGGAGATCCTGATTTCAATTGCTTGGGATGGATAAACAGAAGTGCGATTAGTGCATCTATTTGCAATATTTTGAGGAACTTCAATACTGTTTCCACAGTGGGTTCACATTTAATATTCCCATTTGACTTTCATAGTGGGAAGGCATGGGTTGAGGTACACAGGGTCTCTGTGTCTCCGGGTGCCTTCTGGCCTGGAGAGTGGTAGCCGCGACCCAGTCGATGAGTGGGTGGGATGAACATGGATGAAAGATTAGGAGGGTCTGGGGTCAGGTCACAAGCTGTGACTAATGAAGTGTCTCTCTCAGAGGACATGGGGAATTGTTTCTTGCCTCTTAGTTCTGGAGGGATGAAGGGGCAGTTGGATCCTGTGTTGAGGTGAGGGAAGTCTTCGGCAGGGATGTGGACACTCAGAACCCATGCAGTCACTGCACGTGCAGAAGGGTGCTCACATCAGTCGTCAGCAGACAGTGGAGGTTTGGCCTTAATACATTGAATTATGAATTACCAATGCACCAGGGCAGAAGGCCGCTTTCCCGGGTCAGGTACATGAATTGCTCATCAGAGTAGGTGAATGAAACGGAAGCTATTTTTGGCAAAGCCGTCATATGGGAGTTGGTTCTCATATGGCAGAATGTTCTTTATTGGCGTGGGAGGCCCTCAGACTGCTCGTCACTCAGGGTGGTTTTCTGGTGAGGGGACACATGGTGAGAAATAGCTGAGTGTGTGACGTCATTAGGGGCAGAGAGCCACCATTGTGTTCTCCCCTTGACTTTCAGAGGGTCTTGGTGTGGAGAAAATTGTTGTATTTGGGTCATGCACTGAAACGTGGAAGGCGGGGCTGTGTTGTGGATTTGGACTCCTCATGGCTGCACCACCTGCTCCCGGGCATCATCTCTCCCTTGCAGAAACCTTGGGGCATGGAGACTTGAAGGTTGATGTTGTGCAGGGGTCCCAGGCATGATCTCAGTTGTCTCAGGGTCTCTGATCTCTATGCCCAGGACATCAACCAAATAGTGGTACCCGATCTATCCCATAGCAGTGTTGTGAGTCAGGGACAGTTGCATACTTCACGCTAGGTTTCTACGCCCTCCAGTGTAAAATATGGGTCACGACCCTAACTTGCCTCCCTTGAGGTGGCGCTGGTGTGGGCATCGCAAGAGATGATAACAGATACTCTCCGTGAGCTGTAAAGCATCACACCCAGATAGAGGGTGAAAAGTCACCTCCCATGTGCCCTTTCAGTGGAGCCATCCAAGTATCCTATCTGAACTTAACCTCTACAAGTGTCTAGCTCATTCTTGCAGCCATTCAATGATTGGAAAGTCAGAGCAATTACACACACCAGTCTTTTATTTGCCTGGAGGCTTCACCGGTATTTAATTTTGTTTAGACTCATCACATAATACTAACAAGGAGGTCCTCTTCACATTTTCTCACTTCAAAATGGGGCACTGAGTCCTAGTGCCGTCTCCATATCTTTCAGATACGTGCAACTTCTGGAAACGATTGGAACTCAGTGTACTAGGCGTAGTCTCTGTGTTTTGTTACGTTTCTATAATGCCTCAGCTCATTCAAGATTTTTCCTACAAAAGCTGTGTGTTGGGGATTTGGTTGCTCAGCAAACTACAAGATATATCTAGGTCCATCTTTAAGTCTACTGGGTCATCTGCTCAGCTAGCTGGTGAATTAAGGGAACAATAGTTGGAAGTGTGAATAAATTATTCCTAATGTACCTATGGTCTCCTGCCACTAAGATGTCACAGGGTCTATCTATTGTTGTGTATTTCTCAGGAAGTAGCAGCGATGATGAGGGAAGATGTCTTCCCATAAACAGAACCCACTCATCAGTTTCCAGCCAGACATGGGAAAGAAGAGTGCGTGAGCGGCCACGCCTCAAGTTCTACCCTCACAGGGACCCTGCAGAAGGTATTGCGGATCTATGCTCATTAGGTTAATTCAGAATTAAGAATTTTGTGTCCCAGTTTTAACAGAAAACTATAAAAATGCTAAGCCACGTTCTTCTTTTATGCCTGCAAATTTAAGTATCTTCACGAAATTAGTACTGCTGTAACTATGAAGTCAAGATGCATTGAGAACTCAAAATATCGTTCACGTTGAATAGTAAACAATGTCCTGAGCTAATGCTCACATTAGCTGAGTGTTTACCTTTTGCTGAATAGATCCCTCCGGAATACAATGTCTTTAGATTTGGAAACATTGATACACCTTGTTGAGAACAGGTTGGGATTCACAAAGGAGTTGACAAGACGATACACAACGTTCCCACAGCCCACCAAGCCAGTCATTGCAATGACATCAATGTCTTATTGATTAAAATGTGCACAGTTCAGGTTCAGGTTCACGTCTGCTGTGGTGACATTCTATAAGTTGGGCGAAGATCATAAGAGAAGGTGTCACTGTGGGAGGATCCCAGGATATCAGCACACGGATGTCATAGCGACATGCTTCACAACAGCCAACAGTTGCAAACTTTTCCAAAGTCCATCAAGTGATGAGTGGATAAATACAGTCTGATATATACCCAGAGTGGACTGTCTTTCAGTCGTGAACGGGAATTGAACTTTGAAATATGCTGCAACATGAAAGGACATTGAAAAAATATCATGCTTAGTAACACCAGGCAGACACGGAGAGACAAATAATGTGTGATTCCACTTACATGAGGTCCCTGCTACAGGCAGATTCACAGTTGAGAGACAAGTAGAGATAACAATGGTTGGAAGGAGGGAGAAAGTAGAGTGATTTGTTAAAGGGAACTGAGGTGGATATGATGAAAAAGATTGGATCTAGATAGTAGTGAAGAGTCTGTAGCGTTGTACATATAATCCAAGCTCCAGACCTATATAGTCACAAATTATGAAAAGCAGCGTAAATAGCATTTCTTTCTCATCACTGTCAAAAAGTTAAGAAAATCCAATAATAGAGATGATGAAGAGAGGACAGCGTATATGAATTCATGGAAAACTGAAATGGTCTTGTAACATTTCAGGAAAAAGGATGACTGTGTTGTGTTTTAAAATGCGCAGAAAAATTCATGAAAATCTCTCACTGAAACACAACATGCATTTATTTGTCTACCCGTTTTAAGAGTATTTCAAATTAATTACATTCTATTTAGCTAGACACCAAAGACCCCATGTCTCACTTCTTTCCTCGCCTCTCCTTGGCCTTGCTTCTACCACCAAGGAGTTCAGCACGGCACATGTTCAGCTCATAGATATGAAAAACCCATAGCCACACAGTCTCTCTCACGTCCACATCAAGCTCATCTCCCTGAGTAGGTTTGAGTAGTATAACCGATGACACATTTACTCTGTGTTCTTGTAGTTCTCCCCGACATCCCAGAGGAAGATGAACTTCCTGATGATTGCAATGAGGACATCAAACCTATCACGGTAAGCTTGTTTTCCACCCTCTGAGACAGAAATCCTCTTTAATACACTCAATCAAACTAAGATTGAAAACGTTGGCATGTCCATTCCCAATAATACAGACAATCTTCTGGCCGAGGAGAATGTTGAGTGTGAATTTGTTACCAACTGATACTTGTTTTGAATATGCACTCAACGATGGCAGCATTAGTAACAGAATATATGGTGATCTTTTTCCTATGTAGCATTTTTGTTTGTTTGTTTGTTTTGGAATACAACTGTGTAACTGGCAACCCAATATGCCTGTGTGAGATACTTCCTGTAGCAAAAGTTCATGGCTTTTGACCTGAGTACTTTAGCTTGATTTCTTGTTTTGGGTGCCCTTGAGCCACCACTGTTCCCATTGCTTTTCTATTGTCATTAAGGAAACCAAAGACCTGTCAAACACAACCCACATGATCTGATCCTTGTCATATTTTCTATCATTTCAGGACAGTCCAGTGGACACAGCCTGTGGTACGTATTCTAGAATTCCTCATTTGGTGACAAAAAGTGGAGAACATGACAAAATAGGGGCTTTCTTGCTGGCTTTAAAATGCTGAGACACTGTAATGTCAGCTTTTTGGTGGCCATGAGAACTGGGGATACGATGATAGAAACTGGCCTCTAGGTACTGAAGTGTTTCCAAGTTGTCCAGTTCCACTTTTGTTGTCCAATGTGCGGTTGTGGGAGTGACTGTCTCTATGTGTTTCCATGAGAGTTATAGTTTTTTTTTTTTTTGTGTGTGTGTGTGTGTGTGCGTGTGTGTGTGTGTGTGTGTGTGTTTGGTAAAATTTTTGTGGGATGAGTGTTTCCTGAGATTAATATTCGTGTAAATTCCACAACTGTTGGTGCTCACTTTCTCAATAAAAATTTCCATTTCACTAGCCATTGTCACCCCAATAAACTTTAATTTAAAAAAAGAGAGCTCACACAAATACATTTCTATCTCATGGCATCATGAGCGGATACCTATGGGTGTATGTATTCATCACAATAAGATAAATGTGGTCACCCACTGTATGCCATGTAGATGGCAATTAACCTAGAAAAACCCATCGGCACACAGGACAGTGCCCGCTGGGTTCTAAAGTGACAAACTCGGATCAGAACTCCTATCCCTGCATCAATGCCAGTTTCATTCAATTATGACTGTCACCTTTTAGTACCTCTGTGGCATTTCGAATGCACATGATGTGTCACTGCTGGCACTTCCTTCACACACAACACATTTCTCTCAAATGCTTGAGATGGACTCCTCCGCGAAACACAGCTGAGTACTGGGCAGGACTCCGTCCTATTGCAGGTGGCCCCTAGTGTAGCTCCACACCACAACCAGTTCTGCAGGAATGTGAGTTAGGAGTTGCCTCCAGTTAGTGTTGGGGACAATTCACTGTGACTTTCTGATAGATATCTAACAGTTCACTTGCCAGACTCTTGCTAAGAATACACAATGCCATTTTCATGTCGAAAATCTACCTCCCATTACTCATGCCATCTATGATTATTGCATGGAGGCAAGAAACATTGTACATTGAAAGGGAACAAAGACGTCATCATCAGGACGCAGCACCTGGGTGGCACCGAATCCCCTTCCTGTGAGGATGAGAGAGGTTGTGCATTGTAAGTCAGGGAAAGAGAAAATCATTGAAGTGACGGGGCACGGCCACTCGTATCCCTCTAGAACACTCGGGGAGAAAATTGGTCATGGTTTCTTTGGAAGGGCTTTGGAAAAAATCAAGTCAACGGATGTACTTTAAGGCAATATATATAAACTAATTTTGAGTGTTGTTTGGAGCAGGACTACTCTGATTAAGATGTATTTTAGGAAAATTTGATTATCATTTAGGTTTCAATATTTTGACTACAAGCCGAAAAGAATGAGACAGCTTGAATATAAAATGTCACTTGTTTACCCCTGGAACTTCCTACTAGGGAAAAGTTTATCCTAGCAGTCTCCTTCAATCTCCATGATACTTTACCCCTTGTGCTGCAGGGAACCCTGCTGTGTAGGATGACATGTTAAACCGATTATCACCAACAGCTGGGCTTCAAGAGTTAATCAAGTGCCACCGAGTGGGATAGATGTGTTAGTAAGCTCTGAGAGCTTTTCCAGGACATAACGATGACAACAATTCAGAGTAGCAGAGGAGGACACGGGCAAGGCACCCAGGTCAGGTGGTGCTCAGGTGGAGGTTTCAAGGTCAGGAGAAGGAGTATGACATGTATCCCTGTGTCCAGCCTTGCCCACACTTGAGATGTTGTTTGGCTGTTTCTTGGATGGGGATTCGATAGGACACTATCATGTTGCTGGAGCAAACACTTTATCAACATCTTCTTTACAACCCGGAGAGTGGAGCTCCCTCCTGTTCTGTGGTCTTCATTATCTGCCTGAGGCACAACCAGACCCTTTGTACTTTACTGACTCCTTCCTTCATGACTTTCTGTTTTGATTGCTTATTTCATTCTATGTGATTCCTTCTACCTCACTTTTCCTACCCCACTCTCTCACTCTCACTCTTTTTATTCTTTCTTTAGTTTGTTTCCTTTTTATCCGTTTTCACTTATTTTTTTTAATGTGCTTTACATACTCAACATGAAGTCCAACCTCTGAACGTTCCTAAGTATATAGTACAGTAGAGTTCCCTATATGTACATAGTTGTACAGGCCATCTCTACATGTTCTTCATCTCTCATTGCCGAAACTGTACACCCATTTACAGTAACTCCATATACCCACCCCACTCTCGGCAAGGACATTGTACTTTCTGTTTCTATGAGTTGGACTAGTTTACATACTCATTTCAATGGAATCATAAAGTATTTCACTTTGTTTATTTCTGAGAATGGCTTGTCTCACATAGAATAGGTTGACTCAAGATGCTTCAAATGGCAGGATTCCCTTCTTTCTCAAGGTGAATAATATTGCATTAAATGTATTTTCATTATGCTTTCCTCTGTCCATTGACAGTAGGGCTGGTTCTTGATATGGGTTTTTATGAGCAAAGCAGCAGTGATCAGGGCCATGCAGTTACCTCCTGGAGATCCTGATTTCAATTGCTTGGGATGGATAAACAGAAGTGCGATTAGTGCATCTATTTGCAATATTTTGAGGAACTTCAATACTGTTTCCACAGTGGGTTCACATTTAATATTCCCATTTGACTTTCATAGTGGGAAGGCATGGGTTGAGGTACACAGGGTCTCTGTGTCTCCGGGTGCCTTCTGGCCTGGAGAGTGGTAGCCGCGACCCAGTCGATGAGTGGGTGGGATGAACATGGATGAAAGATTAGGAGGGTCTGGGGTCAGGTCACAAGCTGTGACTAATGAAGTGTCTCTCTCAGAGGACATGGGGAATTGTTTCTTGCCTCTTAGTTCTGGAGGGATGAAGGGGCAGTTGGATCCTGTGTTGAGGTGAGGGAAGTCTTCGGCAGGGATGTGGACACTCAGAACCCATGCAGTCACTGCACGTGCAGAAGGGTGCTCACATCAGTCGTCAGCAGACAGTGGAGGTTTGGCCTTAATACATTGAATTATGAATTACCAATGCACCAGGGCAGAAGGCCGCTTTCCCGGGTCAGGTACATGAATTGCTCATCAGAGTAGGTGAATGAAACGGAAGCTATTTTTGGCAAAGCCGTCATATGGGAGTTGGTTCTCATATGGCAGAATGTTCTTTATTGGCGTGGGAGGCCCTCAGACTGCTCGTCACTCAGGGTGGTTTTCTGGTGAGGGGACACATGGTGAGAAATAGCTGAGTGTGTGACGTCATTAGGGGCAGAGAGCCACCATTGTGTTCTCCCCTTGACTTTCAGAGGGTCTTGGTGTGGAGAAAATTGTTGTATTTGGGTCATGCACTGAAACGTGGAAGGCGGGGCTGTGTTGTGGATTTGGACTCCTCATGGCTGCACCACCTGCTCCCGGGCATCATCTCTCCCTTGCAGAAACCTTGGGGCATGGAGACTTGAAGGTTGATGTTGTGCAGGGGTCCCAGGCATGATCTCAGTTGTCTCAGGGTCTCTGATCTCTATGCCCAGGACATCAACCAAATAGTGGTACTCGATCTATCCCATAGCAGTGTTGTGAGTCAGGGACAGTTGCATACTTCACGCTAGGTTTCTACGCCCTCCAGTGTAAAATATGGGTCACGACCCTAACTTGCCTCCCTTGAGGTGGCGCTGGTGTGGGCATCGCAAGAGATGATAACAGATACTCTCCGTGAGCTGTAAAGCATCACACCCAGATAGAGGGTGAAAAGTCACCTCCCATGTGCCCTTTCAGTGGAGCCATCCAAGTATCCTATCTGAACTTAACCTCTACAAGTGTCTAGCTCATTCTTGCAGCCATTCAATGATTGGAAAGTCAGAGCAATTACACACACCAGTCTTTTATTTGCCTGGAGGCTTCACCGGTATTTAATTTTGTTTAGACTCATCACATAATACTAACAAGGAGGTCCTCTTCACATTTTCTCACTTCAAAATGGGGCACTGAGTCCTAGTGCGGTCTCCATATCTTTCAGATACGTGCAACTTCTGGAAACGATTGGAACTCAGTGTACTAGGCGTAGTCTCTGTGTTTTGTTACGTTTCTATAATGCCTCAGCTCATTCAAGATTTTTCCTACAAAAGCTGTGTGTTGGGGATTTGGTTGCTCAGCAAACTACAAGATATATCTAGGTCCATCTTTAAGTCTACTGGGTCATCTGCTCAGCTAGCTGGTGAATTAAGGGAACAATAGTTGGAAGTGTGAATAAATTATTCCTAATGTACCTATGGTCTCCTGCCACTAAGATGTCACAGGGTCTATCTATTGTTGTGTATTTCTCAGGAAGTAGCAGCGATGATGAGGGAAGATGTCTTCCCATAAACAGAACCCACTCATCAGTTTCCAGCCAGAGATGGGAAAGAAGAGTGCGTGAGCGGCCACGCCTCAAGTTCTACCCTCACAGGGACCCTGCAGAAGGTATTGCGGATCTATGCTCATTAGGTTAATTCAGAATTAAGAATTTTGTGTCTCAGTTTTAACAGAAAACTATAAAAATGCTAAGCCACGTTCTTCTTTTATGCCTGCAAATTTAAGTATCTTCACGAAATTAGTACTGCTGTAACTATGAAGTCAAGATGCATTGAGAACTCAAAATATCGTTCACGTTGAATAGTAAACAATGTCCTGAGCTAATGCTCACATTAGCTGAGTGTTTACCTTTTGCTGAATAGATCCCTCCGGAATACAATGTCTTTAGATTTGGAAACATTGATACACCTTGTTGAGAACAGGTTGGGATTCACAAAGGAGTTGACAAGACGATACACAACGTTCCCACAGCCCACCAAGCCAGTCATTGCAATGACATCAATGTCTTATTGATTAAAATGTGCACAGTTCAGGTTCAGGTTCACGTCTGCTGTGGTGACATTCTATAAGTTGGGCGAAGATCATAAGAGAAGGTGTCACTGTGGGAGGATCCCAGGATATCAGCACACGGATGTCATAGCGACATGCTTCACAACAGCCAACAGTTGCAAACTTTTCCAAAGTCCATCAAGTGATGAGTGGATAAATACAGTCTGATATATACCCAGAGTGGACTGTCTTTCAGTCGTGAACGGGAATTGAACTTTGAAATATGCTGCAACATGAAAGGACATTGAAAAAATATCATGCTTAGTAACACCAGGCAGACACGGAGAGACAAATAATGTGTGATTCCACTTACATGAGGTCCCTGCTACAGGCAGATTCACAGTTGAGAGACAAGTAGAGATAACAATGGTTGGAAGGAGGGAGAAAGTAGAGTGATTTGTTAAAGGGAACTGAGGTGGATATGATGAAAAAGATTGGATCTAGATAGTAGTGACGAGTCTGTAGCGTTGTACATATAATCCATGCTTTAGACCTATATAGTCACAAATTATGAAAAGCAGCGTAAATAGCATTTCTTTCTCATCACTGTCAAAAAGTTAAGAAAATCCAATAATAGAGATGATGAAGAGAGGACAGCGTATATGAATTCATGGAAAACTGAAATGGTCTTGTAACATTTCAGGAAAAAGGATGACTGTGTTGTGTTTTAAAATGCGCAGAAAAATTCATGAAAATCTCTCACTGAAACACAACATGCATTTATTTGTCTACCCGTTTTAAGAGTATTTCAAATTAATTACATTCTATTTAGCTAGACACCAAAGACCCCATGTCTCACTTCTTTCCTCGCCTCTCCTTGGCCTTGCTTCTACCACCAAGGAGTTCAGCACGGCACATGTTCAGCTCATAGATATGAAAAACCCATAGCCACACAGTCTCTCTCACGTCCACATCAAGCTCATCTCCCTGAGTAGGTTTGAGTAGTATAACCGATGACACATTTACTCTGTGTTCTTGTAGTTCTCCCCGACATCCCAGAGGAAGATGAACTTCCTGATGATTGCAATGAGGACATCAAACCTATCACGGTAAGCTTGTTTTCCACCCTCTGAGACAGAAATCCTCTTTAATACACTCAATCAAACTAAGATTGAAAACGTTGGCATGTCCATTCCCAATAATACAGACAATCTTCTGGCCGAGGAGAATGTTGAGTGTGAATTTGTTACCAACTGATACTTGTTTTGAATATGCACTCAACGATGGCAGCATTAGTAACAGAATATATGGTGATCTTTTTCCTATGTAGCATTTTTGTTTGTTTGTTTGTTTTGGAATACAACTGTGTAACTGGCAACCCAATATGCCTGTGTGAGATACTTCCTGTAGCAAAAGTTCATGGCTTTTGACCTGAGTACTTTAGCTTGATTTCTTGTTTTGGGTGCCCTTGAGCCACCACTGTTCCCATTGCTTTTCTATTGTCATTAAGGAAACCAAAGACCTGTCAAACACAACCCACATGATCTGATCCTTGTCATATTTTCTATCATTTCAGGACAGTCCAGTGGACACAGCCTGTGGTACGTATTCTAGAATTCCTCATTTGGTGACAAAAAGTGGAGAACATGACAAAATAGGGGCTTTCTTGCTGGCTTTAAAATGCTGAGACACTGTAATGTCAGCTTTTTGGTGGCCATGAGAACTGGGGATACGATGATAGAAACTGGCCTCTAGGTACTGAAGTGTTTCCAAGTTGTCCAGTTCCACTTTTGTTGTCCAATGTGCGGTTGTGCGAGTGACTGTCTCTATGTGTTTCCATGAGAGTTATAGTTTTTTTTTTTTTTCATTAAAAATTTATTTTTCAAATCAAAACCACCTCACCTTTGTTAGAATGGCTATTATCGACAAGACAAATAATAATAAATGTTAGAGAGGTTGTGCAGAAAAAAATCCTCATATACTGCTGAAGGGAATACAAACCGGTACAGCCACCATGGAAAGCAATATGGAGGTTCCTCAAACAATTAAGAATAGAATTTCCATACGACTCAGCAATTGCTCTTCCAGGCATTCACCCCCAAAATCAGAAAACATTTATCCGTAAAGATATCCGTTATCCCTAAGTTCATTGCAGTATTATTCACTGTGGCCAAGACATGCAAACAACCAAACTGTCCCTCGATATATAACTGGATAAAGAAGATGTGATATCTATATCTATATATCTATGTATCTACATATGTAGATTCTATCTATGTATATGTATAGATTTATCTATGTATATGTATTATTATGTATATGCATATATTTATATGTATGTATATGCATACATAGAGATAGATAGATATAGATAGACATATTTATGTATCTACCTACACATCTATAAATATAGATATATAGATAGAGTGGAATATTACTCAGTCATAAGAGAAGAGGAAATACCACCACCTGCGACAACATGGACGGATCCCGAGATCATCAGGCCAAGTGAATAAGACACACAGAAAATGGTGAGGACCATATAACTGCACTCATATGTGGGATATACAACTGAAAGCAACAAATAAACAAGACAAACAAACAAAAATCATAGACACACATACAACAGTTTAGTGCTTATCAGAGGGTAAGGGGGATTGGTAGATGAGGGTAAAGGGGGTCAAATGTATGGTGATGGAAGGAGATTTAACTGGGTGGTAAGCACACAATGCAATATATAGCTGATGCATTGTAGAATTGTACACTTGAAACCTACACAACTCTACTAACTAATGTCACCCCAACGCATTCAATAAAGAGGAAAAAAAAACAGAAAAATAATTTCTTCTCTGCCAATTTTGGTCAGAATTATGATGTGTGTTTTAATAACTGTTGTTAAATGTGTATTTTTTGAAATCATATTGTAATAGGATCTATATTCATTGTATATTTGAAGGGGGGTATCCTTTTTTCCCAGTGGTTTCAAAGTGCTATTCAATTTCATGACATTTGCCTTTACGTACGTACTATTTCTCAGTGTTATTAAAGTCAAAAACACTGCCCTTACTTCCTAGCTACACGAAACAAGATAATGTTATAGCAATATCATTAGTCATCCTACAACCTTATCTACACTAGTTATATATTATTTACAAGACACTATAGTTTTTTTTTTGTGTGTGTGTGTGTGTGTGTGTGCGTGTGTGTGTGTGTGTGTGTGTGTGTTTGGTAAAATTTTTGTGGGATGAGTGTTTCCTGAGATTAATATTCGTGTAAATTCCACAACTGTTGGTGCTCACTTTCTCAATAAAAATTTCCATTTCACTAGCCATTGTCACCCCAATAAACTTTAATTTAAAAAAAGAGAGCTCACACAAATACATTCCTATCTCATGGCATCATGAGTGGATACCTATGGGTGTATGTATTCATCACAATAAGATAAATGTGGTCACCCACTGTATGCATGTAGATGGCAATTAACCTAGAAAAACCCATCGGCACACAGGACAGTGCCCGCTGGGTTCTAAAGTGACAAACTCGGATCAGAACTCCTATCCCTGCATCAATGCCAGTTTCATTCAATTATGACTGTCACCTTTTAGTACCTCTGTGGCATTTCGAATGCACATGATGTGTCACTGCTGGCACTTCCTTCACACACAACACATTTCTCTCAAATGCTTGAGATGGACTCCTCCGCGAAACACAGCTGAGTACTGGGCAGGACTCCGTCCTATTACAGGTGGCCCCTAGTGTAGCTCCACACCACAACCAGTTCTGCAGGAATGTGAGTTAGGAGTTGCCTCCAGTTAGTGTTGGGGACAATTCACTGTGACTTTCTGATAGATATCTAACAGTTCACTTGCCAGACTCTTGCTAAGAATACACAATGCCATTTTCATGTCGAAAATCTACCTCCCATTACTCATGCCATCTATGATTATTGCATGGAGGCAAGAAACATTGTACATTGAAAGGGAACAAAGACGTCATCATCAGGACGCAGCACCTGGGTGGCACCGAATCCCCTTCCTGTGAGGATGAGAGAGGTTGTGCATTGTAAGTCAGGGAAAGAGAAAATCATTGAAGTGACGGGGCACGGCCACTCGTATCCCTCTAGAACACTCGGGGAGAAAATTGGTCATGGTTTCTTTGGAAGGGCTTTGGAAAAAATCAAGTCAACGGATGTACTTTAAGGCAATATATATAAACTAATTTTGAGTGTTGTTTGGAGCAGGACTACTCTGATTAAGATGTATTTTAGGAAAATTTGATTATCATTTAGGTTTCAATATTTTGACTACAAGCCGAAAAGAATGAGACAGCTTGAATATAAAATGTCACTTGTTTACCCCTGGAACTTCCTACTAGGGAAAAGTTTATCCTAGCAGTCTCCTTCAATCTCCATGATACTTTACCCCTTGTGCTGCAGGGAACCCTGCTGTGTAGGATGACATGTTAAAACGATTATCACCAACAGCTGGGCTTCAAGAGTTAATCAAGTGCCACCGAGTGGGATAGATGTGTTAGTAAGCTCTGAGAGCTTTTCCAGGACATAACGATGACAACAATTCAGAGTAGCAGAGGAGGACACGGGCAAGGCACCCAGGTCAGGTGGTGCTCAGGTGGAGGTTTCAAGGTCAGGAGAAGGAGTATGACATGTATCCCTGTGTCCAGCCTTGCCCACACTTGAGATGTTGTTTGGCTGTTTCTTGGATGGGGATTCGATAGGACACTATCATGTTGCTGGAGCAAACACTTTATCAACATCTTCTTTACAACCCGGAGAGTGGAGCTCCCTCCTGTTCTGTGGTCTTCATTATCTGCCTGAGGCACAACCAGACCCTTTGTACTTTACTGACTCCTTCCTTCATGACTTTCTGTTTTGATTGCTTATTTCATTCTATGTGATTCCTTCTACCTCACTTTTCCTACCCCACTCTCTCACTCTCACTCTTTTTATTCTTTCTTTAGTTTGTTTCCTTTTTATCCGTTTTCACTTATTTTTTTTAATGTGCTTTACATACTCAACATGAAGTCCAACCTCTGAACGTTCCTAAGTATATAGTACAGTAGAGTTCCCTATATGTACATAGTTGTACAGGCCATCTCTACATGTTCTTCATCTCTCATTGCCGAAACTGTACACCCATTTACAGTAACTCCATATACCCACCCCACTCTCGGCAAGGACATTGTACTTTCTGTTTCTATGAGTTGGACTAGTTTACATACTCATTTCAATGGAATCATAAAGTATTTCACTTTGTTTATTTCTGAGAATGGCTTGTCTCACATAGAATAGGTTGACTCAAGATGCTTCAAATGGCAGGATTCCCTTCTTTCTCAAGGTGAATAATATTGCATTAAATGTATTTTCATTATGCTTTCCTCTGTCCATTGACAGTAGGGCTGGTTCTTGATATGGGTTTTTATGAGCAAAGCAGCAGTGATCAGGGCCATGCAGTTACCTCCTGGAGATCCTGATTTCAATTGCTTGGGATGGATAAACAGAAGTGCGATTAGTGCATCTATTTGCAATATTTTGAGGAACTTCAATACTGTTTCCACAGTGGGTTAACATTTAGTATTCCCATTTGACTTTCATAGTGGGAAGGCATGGGTTGAGGTACACAGGGTCCCTGTGTCTCCGGGTGCCTTCTGGCCTGGAGAGTGGTAGCCGCGACCCAGTCGATGAGTGGGTGGGATGAACATGGATGAAAGATTAGGAGGGTCTGGGGTCAGGTCACAAGCTGTGACTAATGAAGTGTCTCTCTCAGAGGACATGGGGAATTGTTTCTTGCCTCTTAGTTCTGGAGGGATGAAGGGGCGGTTGGATCCTGTGTTGAGGTGAGGGAAGTCTTCGGCAGGGATGTGGACACTCAGAACCCATGCAGTCACTGCACGTGCAGAAGGGTGCTCACATCAGTCGTCAGCAGACAGTGGAGGTTTGGCCTTAATACATTGAATTATGAATTACCAATGCACCAGGGCAGAAGGCCGCTTTCCCGGGTCAGGTACATGAATTGCTCATCAGAGTAGGTGAATGAAACGGAAGCTATTTTTGGCAAAGCCGTCATATGGGAGTTGGTTCTCATATGGCAGAATGTTCTTTATTGGCGTGGGAGGCCCTCAGACTGCTCGTCACTCAGGGTGGTTTTCTGGTGAGGGGACACATGGTGAGAAATAGCTGAGTGTGTGACGTCATTAGGGGCAGAGAGCCACCATTGTGTTCTCCCCTTGACTTTCAGAGGGTCTTGGTGTGGAGAAAATTGTTGTATTTGGGTCATGCACTGAAAGGTGGAAGGCGGGGCTGTGTTGTGGATTTGGACTCCTCATGGCTGCACCACCTGCTCCCGGGCATCATCTCTCCCTTGCAGAAATCTTGGGGCATGGAGACTTGAAGGTTGATGTTGTGCAGGGGTCCCAGGCATGATCTCAGTTGTCTCAGGGTCTCTGATCTCTATGCCCAGGACATCAACCAAATAGTGGTACCCGATCTATCCCATAGCAGTGTTGTGAGTCAGGGACAGTTGCATACTTCACGCTAGGTTTCTACGCCCTCCAGTGTAAAATATGGGTCACGACCCTAACTTGCCTCCCTTGAGGTGGCGCTGGTGTGGGCATCGCAAGAGATGATAACAGATACTCTCCGTGAGCTGTAAAGCATCACACCCAGATAGAGGGTGAAAAGTCACCTCCCATGTGCCCTTTCAGTGGAGCCATCCAAGTATCCTATCTGAACTTAACCTCTACAAGTGTCTAGCTCATTCTTGCAGCCATTTAATGATTGGAAAGTCAGAGCAATTACACAACACCAGTCTTTTATTTGCCTGGAGGCTTCACCGGTATTTAATTTTGTTTAGACTCATCACATAATACTAACAAGGAGGTCCTCTTCACATTTTCTCACTTCAAAATGGGGCACTGAGTCCAAGTGCGGTCTCCATATCTTTCAGATACGTGCAACTTCTGGAAACGATTGGAACTCAGTGTACTAGGCGTAGTCTCTGTGTTTTGTTACGTTTCTATAATGCCTCAGCTCATTCAAGATTTTTCCTACAAAAGCTGTGTGTTGGGGATTTGGTTGCTCAGCAAACTACAAGATATATCTAGGTCCATCTTTAAGTCTACTGGGTCATCTGCTCAGCTAGCTGGTGAATTAAGGGAACAATAGTTGGAAGTGTGAATAAATTATTCCTAATGTACCTATGGTCTCCTGCCACTAAGATGTCACAGGGTCTATCTATTGTTGTGTATTTCTCAGGAAGTAGCAGCGATGATGAGGGAAGATGTCTTCCCATAAACAGAACCCACTCATCAGTTTCCAGCCAGAGATGGGAAAGAAGAGTGCGTGAGCGGCCACGCCTCAAGTTCTACCCTCACAGGGACCCTGCAGAAGGTATTGCGGATCTATGCTCATTAGGTTAATTCAGAATTAAGAATTTTGTGTCCCAGTTTTAACAGAAAACTATAAAAATGCTAAGCCACGTTCTTCTTTTATGCCTGCAAATTTAAGTATCTTCACGAAATTAGTACTGCTGTAACTATGAAGTCAAGATGCATTGAGAACTCAAAATATCGTTCACGTTGAATAGTAAACAATGTCCTGAGCTAATGCTCACATTAGCTGAGTGTTTACCTTTTGCTGAATAGATCCCTCCGGAATACAATGTCTTTAGATTTGGAAACATTGATACACCTTGTTGAGAACAGGTTGGGATTCACAAAGGAGTTGACAAGACGATACACAATGTTCCCACAGCCCACCAAGCCTGTGCCCCCGATTCATAATACCTTACTTTCCTGTGATACGTTTGTTATAGTCATTGCAATGACAACAATGTTTTATTGATTAAAATGTGCACAGTTCAGGTGAAGGTTCACATCTGCTGCGGTGACATTCTATAAGTTGGGCGAAGATCATAAGATTAGGTGTCACTGTTGGAGGATCCCAGGATATCAGCACACGGATGTCATAGCGACATGCTTCACAACAGCCAACAGTTGCAAATTTTTCCAAAGTCCATCAAGTGATGAGTGGATAAATACAGTCTGATATATACCCAGAGTGGACTGTCGTTCAGTCGTGAACGGGAATTGAACTTTGAAATATGCTGCAACATGAAAGGACATTGAAAAAATATCGTGCTTAGTAACACCAGGCAGACACAGAGAGACAAATAATGTGTGATTCCACTTACATGAGGTCCCTGCTACAGGCAGATTCACAGTAGAGAGACAAGTAGAGATAACAATGGTTGGAAGGAGGGAGAAAGTAGAGTGATTTGTTAAAGGGAACTGAGGTGGATATGATGAAAAAGATTGGATCTAGATAGTAGTGACGAGTCTGTAGCGTTGTACATATAATCCATGCTTTAGACCTATATAGTCACAAATTATGAAAAGCAGCGTAAATAGCATTTCTTTCTCATCACTGTCAAAAAGTTAAGAAAATCCAATAATAGAGATGATGAAGAGAGGACAGCGTATATGAATTCATGGAAAACTGAAATGGTCTTGTAACATTTCAGGAAAAAGGATGACTGTGTTGTGTTTTAAAATGGGCAGAGAAATTCATGAAAATCTCTCACTGAAACACAACATGCATTTATTTGTCTACCGGTTTTAAGAGTATTTCAAATTAATTACATTCTATTTAGCTAGACACCAAAGGCCCCATGTCTCACTTCTTTCCTCGCCTCTCCTTGGCCTTGCTTCTTCCACCAAGGAGTTCAGCACGGCACATGTTCAGCTCATAGATATGAAAAACCCATAGCCACACAGTCTCTCTCACGTCCACATCAAGCTCATCTCCCTGAGTAGGTTTGAGTAGTATAACCGATGACACATTTACTCTGTGTTCTTGTAGTTCTCCCCGACATCCCAGAGGAAGATGAACTTCCTGATGATTGCAATGAGGACATCAAACCTATCACCGTAAGCTTGTTTTTTATCCTCTGAGACATAAATCCCCTTTAATACACTCAGTCAAACGAAGATTGAAAATGTTAGCAAGTCCATTCCCAATAATACAGACAAATCTTCTGGCTGAGGAGAATGTTGAGTGTGAATTTGTTACCAACTGATACTTGTTTTGAATATGCCCTCAACGATGGCAGCATTAGTAACAGAATATATGGGAGTAATCTTTTCCCTATGCAGCATTTTTTGTTTGTTTGTTTTTTTGTTTTGGAATACAACTGTGTAACTGGCAACCCAATATGCCTGTGTGAGATACTTCCTGCAGCAAAAGTTCATGGCTTTTGACCTGAGTACTTTTGCTTGATTTCTTGTTTTGGGTTCCCTTGAGCCACCAGTGTTCCCATTGGTTTTCTATTGTCATTAAGGAAACCAAAGACCTGTGCAAACACAACCCACATGATCTGATCCTTGTCATATTTTCTATCATTTCAGGACACTCCAGTGGACACAGCCTGTGGTACGTATTCTAGAATTCCTCATTTGGTGACATAAAGTAGAGAACATGACAAAATAGGGGCTTTCTTGCTGTCTTTAATATGCTGAGACACTGTAATGTCAGCTCTTTGGTGGCCATGAGAACTGGGGATATGATGATAGAAACTGGCCTCTAGGTACTGAAGTGTTTTCTTCTGACTAATACAGTGTAACGCGGGTGGGCAGTAGTCCACTGTCCTTTTGATTCTTATTTCATTGGTGCTTTGTGCTGTCGAGCATGTTTTCAAAGGTCTGTTGGTCACTTATATGTCTTCTGTGTATAAATTTCTTTTTTTTCAGTGTTTTCCCCTTCTTCAATCGGGTCCTTTCCTTTTTTTCTTTATAATGAAGTTTTGGCGTGTCATACATATTTGGATATTAGCTCCTTTTCATAGATGAGGTTTCCAAGCGTTTTCTCCTATTCTGTGGGTGCTTTTCCATTGTGTTGATTCCTGAAGAGATTTCCCTTCTTCCATGGAGTGATATTGGCACCGTTCTTGAAAATCATTTGGTCATATATGTGTGTTTGAGAATTTAGTCTTCTGTTCCACAGAACAATGTGTCTGCCTTTATACCAGCAGCATACTGTTTTCTGTAGATTCCTGTAGCATTGCCATGTGTTTTGAAGCCAGAAAGTATGGAGCTTCTATCTTTGTTCTTCCTTCTCAAGATGCTTTTGGCTACAGGGGTTCTTTGTAGTTCCATAACCATTTTTTGATTTGTTTTTCCTGTCTCTGTAGAAATGGCATTGAGCTTTTCATAGGAGTTGCACTGACTCGCAGATCCCTTTGATTTGTATGGGAATGGTAACGATGCTAAGCCTTCCAAGCCAGGAACACAGTGCATCATTCAAATTTTGTGTCCTTTTTAACTGTTGCATTAATTCTGTGTAGTTTTCACAGTACAAGTCATTCACCCTCTTAGGGGTCTTTGCCACTAACTTCCTGCAGCTCTAATCCAGTGTTCAGGTGGATGAAGAGGGGATTCCTGAGGACAGCAAAGTGGCCCCTACTCAGACCATTACTCTGATTCCACCTAGCAGAGGGGTACCAGCCCTGCTGGTCTTCTCAGCTTGCAGTCGGGGCCCCTGCTGCGAATCCTTTAATAGCTGGTGGTCACCTTACTGTTTGAGTGTCCCCAGAGTCTGCAGAAGCACCTGGCACATTCACATGAGTCCTTGAATTCCTATGAGTGAATGATCACCTCAGATCTGTGAACAACTCTGCAGGAACAATCTGGGGAGGGGAGAAGACACCTTCCACATCTTTCAGTTCTTGCTTTGGCCAATCCGTTTGGGGAGCCAGTGGCCAGCGGTGCCACTTTCAATTTATTTCACTTGATCATTTATTAACTTAATGAATTAAAAGAAGATAAATATCGAGTTGTGCAGTCACAGGAGCCACACTCAAGTTTGTATATAACAGCTGCAATTGCAGGTTGATGAGTTTGGAGGGGAGAGCAATTGTGGGCCAGTGGGACCAAGAAGGTGATTCCTTCCACGTATCACTGATTGGAAGGTTGGCATCTCTGACCAATGCCTCGTTGAAGGGCTCTGACCTCACAGAGTCCCGGGATGGTCTGAGAACCTGCAGGGAAGATGAGGGTGATGCTCTGTGTCTTCTCATATCCTCAATTGGAGGAGGCCGAATGGGGGAGACAGACACTCTTTCTAATAAATGTATTGCTCATCTTTCTGTTTGCAAAGACTGGCCGGTGGAGAACTTCTCGGACTCTAGCAGTGAGGAAGAAGACTCTACGCATTACTACAAAGACTCGGGTTGGATCTAATGGGAGAGGGTCCCTGCGAGTGGTTAGGTGGTACTTGATGCTTGAAGACTGACGAAGGCACATATGGAATCAGAGATGAAAAGGAAATGTGTGGAAGTCTGATTTGTTCCTTTGCTATATGAATGATGTCTTAGAAAAAGGAATTGTGTCCGTGGGCTCTGAGTGTGCTGCGGCTGACATCAACATTTTCTGCTTTGCTATGTAAAAATTATCTTTCCCGCAGAACCAGCCAAATCTCAGAGCATGGTTTTTTGTCATGTTTCATTGACAGCTGACATTCAGCATTATTTTATATTAGTTTCAGGTGAACTACATAGTGTGAAACCTTTATATAATTTATGATGTGATCACCCTGTTTTCACTAGTACCTGCCTGGCACTATACGTAGTTGTTAGAGCATTATTGAGTAGATTCCCTATGCTGTACTTCACATCCTCGTGACTGTTTTGTAATCAGCATTTTGTACATCTTAAAGCCTTTACCTGATTCACCCAGGCCCCAGCCCCCTCCCTTCTGGCAACCATCATTTTGTTCTCTGTACCTATCCATCTGTTTCCATTTTATTATTGTTTCTTGAGAGTCCACATACAAGTGAGATCACATGGTATTTGTCTTTCTCTGTTTGAGATATTCCTTAGAATAATACCCTCTAAGTCCATCCATGTTGTCACAAATGGTAACATTTTTTTTCTGGCCGAGTTGTGTTCCATTTCATATATGTGCCACCTGTGGTTGTTTGTTGTTGTTGTTGACGATGTTTTTCTTGTTTTGATCCAGTTGTCTATTGAATGGGAACTACGTTGCTACCATATCGGGCCTGTTGTAAATAGAGCTGCAGTAGACATATGGGTGCATATGTCTTTGATATTCATGTTTTGGATTTCTTCCGATAAATACCCAGAAGGGGAATTGCTGGGTAATAAGCCAGTTCTATTTTTAATGTTTTGAGGAACCTCAGAATTGTTTTCCATAGCGCCTGCACCAGTTTCCCACCTCAGCTACAGCACAGCAGGATTCCCTTTTCTTCACATCCTGGCCAACATTTCCTGGTTGTTGAATCATTCTGTGCTGCAGCCATTCTGACAGGTGTGAGTTGATTTTACATTGTGATTTTGATTTGCAGTTTTTCTCATGATTCGTGACTTGGAGCATCTTTCATATGTCTATTATCCACCTGTATGTCTGTTAAGTTCTTTGTATAGCTGTTAAGTTCTTTGGCCCATTTCTTAATTGGATTCTTTGTTGTTTGGGTGTTGAGTTATATGAGCTCTTTATCTATTTGAATGATAATCTCTTATTGGATATTATGGTGACTATCTGCTGAAATTCAGTTGTTGTCTTTACATTTTGTGGATGGTTTCCTTTGCCATGCAAAAGTTTTTAATTTGATGGTCTCCGGTTTGTGTGTGTGTGTGTGTATGTGTGTGTGTGTGTGTGTGTGTGTGTGTGTTTGTGTTTATTTCCTTAGCCCAGGAGATATATGTTATTCAGAGCAATGTCAAAATCTTTACTGCTTATATTTTGTTCTACGAATTGATGGTTTCATTCTCATACATTTAAATCTAATTTATTTTTAGTTTATTCTTGTATATGGAGTAATAAGGTACGTATTTTTCTATACTGCATCTATGTGAGTATTGCATGTCATATATTATACATTATTATGCATACATAACATGTATTTTATATTTTCTATAGTACACATAGTATATTACAATGTATATGCATGTTCACATTTTCTATATATTTTATATGGTATGTATACATCTACTTATATAAGCACATATCCTAACATGTTATGTCTATTAAAATTGTATATTTTATGTCACATATATTATTTTTTAAAAGTAGCAACATAAAAAAAAAATAAAAAAAAAAGTAGCAACATATACATTAGAAATAAGTAAATAAGTTAGCAATATAATAAGACAAGGATCCTGATCCAACTATTCAGTACAGGAATATCTGAGATCTATTTATTAATTTAATATAAATTTTAAAAATATATCATATAGGATATATTCTGTGTGTTATTCCTCATTTTTAATCCTCTTGTTTCCCGTCATTTAAAGTTAAATACTACCTGAATTTGTTTAGGCATATCATTGTTTTCTTCATATATAACCAATAGTTATTACATGTATTATGTATATAGTACGGGGACATTATCAATATGGTGACATACTCAATGCCTTTTTTATATTACTAGCTTTTTATGAAATGGCATTATTTTTAATTACCATATTTGATTTCACTCTGACTGCGACTTTTAAAATCCGTTATCCTATTGATGATCATTTGAGTTGTTTCGTGTTTATTTTAAAGAACAATATGGCAGGGACCTTGTTTTGTAAATATCCCCAGGTAAACCTATGATCAAGTTACCCCGGAATATGTACAGTGATGAGTGGATGCACTGTGTTCTTATTTATAAATGTAAAGACTTTTAAAATAACGCAAATTGTTTTCCAAAGTGGTTGTACCAATCCACATTACCACCAGCACTGACTAGGAGTTATCAGGGCTCCACATTTTCAATAAAACTTGATTTTCCCAGACTCTCAATATCTGCCATTCTGGTAAATACAAAAATTGAAAATTTTGCTTTAGTTTTATGTTTATCTAACTATTAACAATATTAATGGCTTCTTATATGTTTCTGGCCAAAGTATATTCACTGTTGCTTTTTGAATATTCTAAATA
Source organism: Rhinolophus hipposideros (assembly GCF_964194185.1). Classification (NCBI taxonomy): domain Eukaryota; kingdom Metazoa; phylum Chordata; class Mammalia; order Chiroptera; family Rhinolophidae; genus Rhinolophus; species Rhinolophus hipposideros. The sequence continues at coordinate 224,387 of NW_027669391.1, read as the reverse complement.
TGTTTTTATATACTGCATCTATTTGAGTATTGTATGTTATAGATTATACATTATTATGCAAACATAAGATATATTTTTATATTATCTATAGTACACATAGTATATTACAATGTATATGCATGTTTATATTTCCTATATATGTTATATGGTATGTATACATATATTTACATGAGAACATATCCTAACATATAATGTCTATTATTATCATATTTGTATATATGTATATGTAGCGTCAGGGGTAGGGGTAGGGTCAGGGAGAGGGGTAGGGTCAGGGAGAGGGGTAGGGTCAGGGTAGGGGTAGGGTTAGGGTCAGGGTCAGGGGTAGGGGTTGGGTCAGGGGTAGGGGTAGGGTCAGGGGTAGGGGTAGGGTCAGGGGTAGGGGTGGGTCAGGGGTAGGGGTAGGGTCAGGTGTAGGACTAGTGGTAGGGTCAGGGGTAGGGGTAGAATCAGGGGTAGGGGTAGGGTCAGGGATAGGGTTAGGGTCAGGGGTAGGGGTAGGGGTTGGGTCAGGGGTAGGGTTAGGGTCAGGGGTAGGGGTAGGTTCAGGGGTAGGGGTAGGGTCAGGGGTAGGGGTTGGATCAGGGGTAGCATTAGGATCAGGGGTAGAGGTTGGGTCAGGGGTAGGGGTAGGGTCAGGGGTAGGGGTAGGGGTAGGGTCAGAGGTAGGGGTAAAGGTAGAGTCAGGGGTAATGGTAGGGGTAAGGTCAGGGGTAGGGGTTGGATCAGGAGTAGGGATAGGGTTAGGGTCAGGGTTAGTGGTATGGCTAGGGTCAGGGGTAGGGGTAGGGAAAGGGGTAGGGTAAGATGAAGTGTTTGGGTCAGGGGTAGGGGTAGGGTTAGGGTCAGGATAGAGGTTGGGTGAGGGGTAGGGGTAGGGTTTGGGTCAGGGGTAGGGGTAGGGGTAAATTCAGTGGTAGGGGTAGGGGTAAGGTCAGGGTTAGGGGTACAGGTAGGGTCAGGGGTAGGGTTTGGGTCAGGGGTAGGGGTAGGTGTAGGTTCAGGGGTAGGGTTAAAGTTAGAGTCAGGGGTAGGGATAGTGTCAGGTAAGGTCAGGGTTAAGAGTCGGGTTACAGTCAGGGGTAGGTGTAGGGGTAGTTTCAGGGATAAGAGAAGGGGTAGGTGTAGTGGTTGGGTCAGGGTTAGGGGTAGGGTCAGGGGTATGGCTAGGTGTAGGGTCAGTGGTAGTGGTAGGGTCAGGGGTAGCGATAGGGTCAGGAGTGGGGTAGGTTCAGGGGTCGGGGTAAGGGTAGGGTCAGGGCTAGGTGTTGGGCCAGAGGTAGCGGTAGGTGTAGGTTCAGGTTTAGGGGTTGGGTCAGGGGTAGGGTTAGGGGTATGGTCAGGGGTAGTGGGAGGGGTTGGGTCAGGTATAAGTGTAGGGTCAGGGGAAGCGGAAGGGGTAGGGTCAAGGACAGGGGTTTGGTCAGGCGTAGAGATAGGGTCAGGGGTAGGGGTAGAGTTAGAGTCTGTGGTAGGGGTAGGGTCAGGGATAGGTGTAGGGTTAGGGTCAGGTGCAGGGGTAGGGTCAGAGGTAGGGGTAGGGGTAGGGTCAGGTGTAGGGGTAGGATCAAGGGTACGGATAGGGTCAGGGGTAGAGGATGGGTCAAGTGTACGGGTAAGGGTAGGGTCAGGGTTAGGGTTTTCGTCAGGGGTAGGGGTAGGGTCAGGGGTAGGGGTAGGGGTAGGGGAATGATCAGGGGTAGGTATAGGGGTAGGGTCAGAAGTAGGGGTAGGGGTAAGTCTGGGGTAGGGGTTGGGTCAGGAGTAGTGTGAAGTGTATCGTCAGGGTAGGGGTAGGTTCAGGGGTAGGAGAAGGGATAGGGTCAGGGGAATGGGCAGGGTCAGGTGTAGGGGTAGGGTCAGGGGTAGGGGTAGGGTTTGTGGTAGGGGTAGGGTAAGGGCTAGTGGTAGGGTTAGAGGTAGGGGTAGGGTTAGAGTCAGAGGTAGGGGTAGGGCTAGTTGTAGTGTTAGGGGTAGGTTCAGGTGTAGGAGTAGGCTCAAGGGTATGGATAGGGTCTAGGGTAGGGGATGGGTGGATATGGGTAAGGGTAGGGTCAGGGGTAGGTTTGGGTCAGGAGTAGGGGTAGGGTCAGGGCTATGGGTAGGGTAATGGTGAGGGGTAGGTGTAGGGGTAGGATCAGGGGTAGGAATAGGGATTGGTTCAGGGGTAGGGGAAGGGTCAGGGATTAGGGGTAAGGGTATGGTCAAGGGTAGGGGTTTGGTCAGGGATAGGGGTAGGGGTAGGGTCAAGGGGACGGGTAGGGTTAGAATCAGGGTTAGGGGTTGCGTCAGGTGTGGGTTAGTGTTTGGGTCAGGGGTAGGGGTAGGGGTTCAGTCAGGGGTAGGGGTAGGGGTAGGGTCAGGTGTAGGGGTAGGGTTAGGTTCAGGGGTAAGTGTTGGCTCAGGTGTAGGGATAGGGGTAGGGTCAGGTAGGGGTAGGGGTAGGGTCAGGGGTAGGGTGTGGATCAGGTTTAGGGCTAGAGTTAGGGTCAGGTGTAGCGGTTGGGTCAGGGGTAGGGGTTGGGTCAGGGGTAGGGGTAGGGTCAGGGTAGAGGTAAGGGTAGGGTCAGGGGTACGGTTAGGGGTAGGGTCAGAGTATAGGTAGGGGTAGAGTAGGGATAGGGGTAGTAGTAGGGTCAGGGTTAGAAGTAGGGTCAGGGGTAGGGTCTGGCCAGGGTAAGTATTGGGTCAGGGGTAGGAATAGGGTAGGTTCAGGGGTAGGGTTTGGGTCAGTTGTAAGGTAGGCGTAGGGTCAGGGGTAAGGGTAGGGGTAGGGTTAGGATCGGGGGAAGGGTAGGAATAGGTGCAGTGGTAGGGGTAGGGTCAGGGGTAGGGGTAGGGGTAGGGTCCGGGGTAGGGGTAGAATTAGGATCAGGGGTACGGGTTGGTTCAGGAGTAAGGACACCGAGGTGCCAAGGACCAGCACTGCCTTGGCTGGAGAAAGCCGCCCGAGGCCGTTTGGAGGCTGGCGCCGGCAGGCACCCCTGGGCTTGGGCTTTGGGGGCAGCGTAGTGGGCGCGGCGAAGGGCTGCCGGTTGACCGCTTGCGCTTGCGGGGGGGAAAAATGAGGATTTAGAAGGGGCTGTGGGGCGCAGACCGGGCCGAGGCGCCTGGCGTGAGGCCGGGACTGCGAGGCTGTAGGTCCAGGCGGCGGCCCCGACCCCATCCTCCCACTACCCACCCCCCCCACCACGCCCAGCCCCGCTGGCCAGGGGTCCTGCGGCAGGTTTGGCGGCTGCAGAGGGTCCAGGAGCGTGGCGGCCACAAAAGGAGTGGCGGGCAAAAGCCTAGAGCACCCGGTATTCCCAGGCGGTCTCCCATCCAAGTACTAACCAGGCTCGACCCTGCTTGACTGCGAGATCGGGCGCGTGCAGGGTGGTATGGCCGTAGACGCTGGGACCGGGCTCCTGGCGCCCCAAGAGCAGCCGCCCAGCCTGCGTGGTGAGCGCGCGCCAGGTTGTTGGGCAGCGCCGGCGGCGAGCCTCTCCCCTCTTTCCGCTGGCCGGCTCCAGCGGCGCCGCGCCTCCCGCCTGCTCTCCGCCTCCACAGGACGTAGTGGGCGTGGGCAGCCGGTGACTCCTTACCCACAGCGAGGCCCCTTTGCGCTACCCATTGGTCTACTCAGCCTCTTCCACTACCCTGGCAGTGACAGAAGCCAGAATGACAGGGGTTGGGAGTTGGGGGGGGGGAAGGAGGGACGCACAGGCTGAATCACGGACTGGGACAGACGCATGGAGGCTGTGTTGAAGTGGCAGCTCCCCCACCGGAGTGCTGTCGCACCCAGGACTGGACTCCGTTAAGCAGACAGTGCCCGGGTAGTGGGCAGTCACCGTGGGACCCCCGGGCAGGCCTCCAGGGTCTGCGGAGTGCCGGTGGGGTCCGAGCCACGCCCGGGGTCCCGCACGCGGGAGGAGAGGCTCAGGCCCAGGCACCCTCCTCCTGTGGGTTGTGTACCTGCCTGCCGGCCTGCCTGCTTTTCCCCTGTGGTGCTCTGTCCTGGAGCCCCGGGGCGTGGGCCACGCGCACACGCAAGAGTAGCGCTCTCTCATTCCACTGGTTTGTCCGGGCTCTTTTTTGGCTGTGCGCCTGGGGCCCCCGCGGCCTGCAAGGGGGAACCAAGAGCGCAGGGCTCACGAGAAAGAAGGGCGCTGGGGGAGGGGCCGCGGTGCCTGCTGGCAGAGACGGACGCCTCCGGTGGGGTGGGGCGGCTGGGCGTCCCCTTGGCCCGCGGTCCGGGGACAACTGGGGCCTCTGTCTCCGGGCCCTAGTGCAGGCAGTAAGATTGTCACCCCTGTGACAAGGACCCCGAGGTGCCAAGGACCGGCACTGCCTTGGCTGGAGAAAGCCGCCCGAGGCCGTTTGGAGGCCGGCGCCGGCAGGCAGCCTTGGGCTTGGGCTTTGTGGGCGGCGAAGTGGGCGCGGTGAAGGGCTGCCAGTTGACCGCTTGTGCTTGCGGGGGGGAAAAATGAGGATTTAGAAGGGGCTGTGGGGGGCAGACAGGGCCGAGGCGCCTGGCGTGAGGCCGGGACTGCGAGGCTGTAGGTCCAGGCGGCGGCCCCGACCCCATCCTCCCACTACCCACCTCCCCCACCACGCCCAGCCCCGCTGGCCAGGGGTCCTGCGGCAGGTTTGGCGGCTGCAGAGGGTCCAGGAGCGTGGCGGCCACAAAAGGAGTGGCGGGCAAAAGCCTAGAGCACCCGGTATTCCCAGGCGGTCTCCCATCCAAGTACTAACCAGGCTCGACCCTGCTTGACTGCGAGATCGGGCGCGTGCAGGGTGGTATGGCCGTAGACGCTGGGACCGGGCTCCTGGCGCCCCAAGAGCAGCCGCCCAGCCTGCGTGGTGAGCGCGCGCCAGGTTGTTGGGCAGCGCCGGCGGCGAGCCTCTCCCCTCTTTCCGCTGGCCGGCTCCAGCAGCGCAGTGCCTCCTGCCTGCTCTCCGCCTCCACAGGACATAGTGGGCTTGCGCAGCCGGTGACTCCTTACCCACAGCGAGGCCCCTTTGCGCTACCCATTGGTCTACTCAGCCTCTTCCACTACCCTGGCAGTGACAGAAGCCAGAATGACAGGGGTTGGGAGTTGGGGGGGCGGAAGGAGGGACGCACAGGCTGGGTCATGGACTGGAACAGACCCATGGAGGCTGAGCTGTGCTGTGCTGAGCTGAGCTGAGGTGTGCTGTGCTGAGCTGTGCTGAGCTGTGCTGGGCTGTGCTGAGCTGAGCTGTCCTATGCTGTGCTGAGCTGTGCTGACCTGACCTGAGCTTAGCTGAGCTGTGCTGAGCTGAGCTGTGCTGAGCTGTGCTGAGCTGAGCTGTGTTGAGGTGAGCTGAGCTGAGCTGAGCTGTGCTGTGCTGTGCTGAGCTGAACTGAGCTGTGCTGAGCTGAGCTGTGCTGTGCTGAGCTGAGCTGAGCTGAGCTGAGCTGAGCTGAGCTGAGCTGTGCTGTGCTGTGCTGAGCTGTCCTATGCTGTGCTGAGCTGAGCTGAGCTGAGCTGAGCTGTGCTGAGCTGAGCTGTGCTGAGTTGGCTGTCCTGTGCTGAGCTATGCTGTGCTGAGCTGTGCTGAGCTGAGCTGAGCTGAGCTGAGCTGAGCTGAGATGTGCTGTGCTGAGCTGTGCTGAGCTGTGCTGAGCTGAGCTGAGCTGACCTGATCTGAGCTGTGCTGTGCTGAGCTGTGCTGAGCTGAGCTGAGCTGATCTGTGCTGTGCTGAGCTGAACTGAGCTGTGCTGAGCTGAGCTGTGCTGAGCTGTGCTGAGCTGAGCTGAGCTGTGCTGAGCTGAGCTGAGCTAAGCTGTGCTGTGCTGTGCTGAGCTGAACTGAGCTGTGCTGAACTGAGCTGTGCTGTGCTGAGCTGAGCTGAGCTGTGCTGAGCTGAGCTGAGCTGTGCTGAGCTGAGCTGAGCTGTGCTGTGCTGTGCTGAGCTGAACTGAGCTGTGCTAAGCTGAGCTGTGCTGAGCTGAGCTGAGCTGTGCTGTGCTGTGCTGTGCTGAGCTGTCCTATGCTGTGCTGAGCTGAGCTGAGCAGAGCTGTGCTGTTCTGAGCTGAGCTGAGCTGTGCTGAACTGAGCTGTGCAGAGCTGAGCTGAGCTGAGCTGTGCTGTGCTGAGCTGTGCTGAGCTGTGCTGAGCTGACCTGAGCTGGGCTGTGCTGTGCTGTGCTGTGCTGAGCTGTGCTGTGCTGTGCTGTGCTGAGCTGAGCTGAGCTGTGGTGAGCTGAGCTGAGCTGAGCTGAGCTGTGCTGTGCTGTGCTGAGCTGTCCTGTGCTGAGCTGAGCTGACCTGAGGTGAGGTGAGGTGAGGTGAGCTGAGCTGAGCTGTCTTCTCAGCACAGCTCAGAACAGCACAGCTCAGTTCAGCTCAGCTCAGCACAGCACAGCTCAGCTCAGCTCAGCACAGTTCAGCTCAGCTCAGCTGAGCACAGCACAGGACAGCTCCGCTCAGCTCAGCTCAGCACAGCTCATCTCAGCACAGCTCAGCACACCTCAGCACAGCACAGCTCAGTTCACCACAGCTCAGCTCAGCTCAGCACAGCTCAACACAGCTCAGTTCAGCACAACTCAGCTCAGCTCAGCACAGCACAGCTCAGATCAGCTCAGCTCAGCACAGCTCAGCACAGCACAGCTCAGCACAGCTCAGCAAGCTCAGCACAGCACAGGACACCTCAGCTCAGGTCAGCACAGCTCAGCACAGCACAGCTAAGCTCAGCTCAGCTCAGCTCAGCTCAGCTCAGCTCAGCTCAGCACAGCTCAGCACAGCACAGCACAGCTCAGCTCAGCACAGCACAGCTCAGCTCAGCTCAGCTCACCTCAGCTCAGCTCAGCACAGCTCAGCACAGCACAGGACAGCTCCGCTCAGCTCAGCTAAGCACAGCTCAGCACAGCTCATCTCAGAAGAGCTCAGCACAGCTCAGCACAGCACAGCTCAGCTCAGCTCAGCACAGCACAGCTCAACCCAGCACAGCTCAGCACAGCACAGCTCAGCACAGCACAGCACAGCTCAGCTCAGCTCCGCTGAGCTCAGCACAGCTCAGCACAGCTCAGCTCAGCTCAGCTCAACACAGCACAGGACAGCTCCGCTCAGCTCAGCTCAGCACAGCTCAGCACAGCATAGCTCAGCTCAGCACAGCACAACTCAGCTCAGCTCAGCTCACCAGAGCTCAGCACAACTCAGCACAGGACAGCTCAGCACAGCTCAGCTCAGCACAGCTCAGCTCAGCTCAGCTCAGCACAGTACAGCTCAGCACAGCTCAGCTCAGCTCAGCACAGCACAGCACAGCTCAGCTCAGCTCAGCTCAGCTCAGCTCACCACAGCTCAGCTCAGCTCACCTCAGCTCAGGTCAGCACAGTTCAGCACACCTAAATTCAGTTCGGCAGAGCACAGCACAGCACAGCTCAGCTCAGCTCAGCTCAGGTCAGCACAGCTCAGCCCAGCTCAGCACAGCACAGCACAGCTCAGCACAGCACAGGACAGCTCCGCTCAGCTCAGCTAAGCACAGCTCAGCACAGCTCGTCTCAGCAGAGCTCAGCACAGCTCAGCACAGCACAGCTCAGCTCAGCTCAGCACAGCACAGCTCAACCCAGCACAGCTCAGCACAGCACAGCTCAGCACAGCACAGCACAGCTCAGCTGAGCTCCGCTGAGCTCAGCACAGCTCAGCACAGCTCAGCTCAGCTCAGCTCAACACAGCACAGGACAGCTCCGCTCAGCTCAGCTCAGCACAGCTCAGCACAGCTCAGCTCAGCTCAGCACAGCACAGCTCAGCTCAGCACAGCTCAGCTCAGCTCAGCAAAGCACAGCACAGCGCAGCTCAGCTCAACACAGCACAGGACAGCTCCGCTCAGCTCAGCTCAGCACAGCTCAGCACAGCTCAGCACAGGACAGCTCAGCACAGCTCAGCTCAGCACAGCTCAGCTCAGCTCAGCTCAGCACACCTCAGCTCACCTCAGCTCAGCTCAGCTCAACACTGCACTGGACAGCTCCGCTCAGCTCAGCTCAGCACAGCTCAGCACAGCTCAGCAAAGGACAGCTCAGCACAGCTCAGCTCAGCACAGCTCAGCTCAGCTCAGCTCAGCACAGCTCAGCTCAGCTCAGCTCAGCTCAGCTCAGCTCAGCACAGCTCAGCTCAGCACAGCACAGCACAGCTCAGCTCAGCTCAGCTCAGCTCACCTCAGCTCAGCTCACCACAGCTCAGCTCAGCTCACCTCAGCTCAGGTCAGCACAGTTCAGCACAGCTAAATTCAGTTCGGCAGAGCACAGCACAGCACAGCTCAGCTCAGCTCAGCTCAGGTCAGCACAGCTCAGCCCAGCTCAGCACAGCACAACACAGCTCTGCTCAGCTCAACTCAGCTCACAGCAGCTCAGCTCACCTCACCACAGCTCAGCTCACCTCAGCACAGCACAGCTAAGCTCAGCTCAGCACAGCTCAGCACAGCTCAGCTCAGCTCAGCTCAGCTAAGCTCAGCTCAGCTCAGCTCAGCACAGCCCAGCTCAGCTCAGCTTAGCTCAGCTCAGCACAGCACAGGACAGGTCCGCTCAGCTCCTCTCAGCACAGCTCAGCACAGCTCAGCTCAGCTCAGCTCAGCTCAGCTCAGCTCACCACAGCTCAGCTCAGCTCAGCACAGCACAGCTCAGCACAGCTCAGCACAGCACAGCACAGCTGAGCTCAGCTCAGCTCAGGTCAGCACAGCTCAGCCCACCTCAGCACAGCACAGCACAGCTCTGCTCAGCTCAGCTCAGCTCACCACAGCTCAGCTCAGCTCAGCACAGCTCAGCTCATCTCAGCTCAGCTCAGCACAGCACAGCACAGGACAGCTCCGCTCAGCTCAACTCAGCACAGCTCAGCACAGCTCAGCTCAGCACAGCACAGCTCAACCCAGCACAGCACAGCACAGCTCAGCTCAGCTCAGCTCAGCTCAGCTCAGCTCAGCTCAGCTCACCACAGCTCAGCTCAGCTCTGCTCAGCCCAGCACAGCTCAGCTGAGCTCAGCACAGCTCAGCACAGCTCAGCTCAGCTCAGCTCAGCACAGCTCAGCTCAGCACAGCTCAGAACAGCTCACCTCAGCTCAGCACAGCACAGCTCAGCACAGCACAACTCAGCTCAGCTCAGCACAGCACAGCTCAGCTCAGCACAGCTCAGCTCAGCTCAGCACAGCACAGCTCAGCTCAGCTCAGCTCAGCTGACCACAGCTCAGCACAGCTCAGCACAGCACAGCTCAGCTCAGCTCAGCTCAGCACAGCACAGCTCACCTCAGCACAGCTCAGCACAGCTCAGCTCAGCACAGCTCAGCTCAGCTCAGCTCACCTCAGCACAGCTCAGCTCAGCTCAGCTCAGCACAGCTCAGCTCAGCTCAGCTCAGCTCAGCACAACTCAGCTCAGCTCACCTCAGAAATAAAAGGCGTCCAAATTGGGAATGAAGAAGTTAAAATATTACTCTTTGCAGATGACATGATGCTATACATAGAAAACCCTAAAGACTCCACCAAAAAGCTGTTAGAAACAATCAATGAATACAGTAAAGTTGCTGGCTACAAAATCAACGTACAAAAGTCCATTGCATTCCTATATACTAACAATGAAATCTCAGAAAAAGAAATACAAAAAACAATTCCCTTTGCAATTGCAGCAAAAAGAATAAAATACCTAGGAATAAAGTTAACCAAGGATGTGAAGGATTTATATGCTGAAAATTATAAGACATTTATGAAAGAAATTGAAGAAGACACAAAGAAATGGAAAGACATTTCGTGCTCATGGATTGGAAGAATCAACATAGTTAAAATGACCATATTACCTAAAGTAATATACAGATTTAATGCATTCCCATCAAAATCCCAATGGCATTTTTTAAAGAAATAGAACAAAAAAATCATCAGATTTGTTTGGATCCCCAAAAGACCCCGAATAGCCAAAGCAATCTTAAGAAAATAGAACACTACTGGAGGTATCGCACTCCCTGACTTTAGCTTGTACTACAGGGCTACAATAATCAAAACAGCATGGCATTGGCAGAAAAACAGACACATAGACCAATGGAATAGAATTGAGAACCCAGAAATAAAATCACATAAATATGGACAGGGAATTTTTGACAAAGAAGCTAAAAACATACAATGGAGGAAAGACAGCCTCTTCAATAAATGGTGCTGGGAGAATTGGACAACCACGTGCAAAAGAATGAAACTGGACTGCTATCTGTCACCATGTACCAACATTAATTCAAAATGGACCAAAGACTTAAGCATAAGACCTGACACAATAAACTGCATAGAAGAAAACATAGGCACTAAACTTATGGACCTTGCGTTCAAAGAGCATTTTATGAATTTGACTCCAATGGCAATAGAAGTAAAAGCTAAAATAAACAAATGGGACTATATGAAATTAAAAGCTTCCGCACAGCAAAAGAAACCATCAACAAAATAGAGGCAACCAACTGAATGGGAGAAGATTTTTGCAAACAGTGCCTCCGATAATGGGCTAATATCCAAAATATACAAAGAACTCATGAAGCTCAACAACAAAGAAAGCAAACAACCCAATTGAAAATTGGGCAGAGGACCTGAAGAGACATTTCTCTAAAGAGGACTTACAAATGTCAAATAGACATATGAAAAAATGCTCAACATCACTAATCATCAGAGAAATGCAAATAAAAACCACAATGAGATATCACCTCACCCCAGTCAGACTGGCTATCATCAACGAGACAAATAGTAACAAGTGTTGGAGAGGCTGTGGAGAAAAAGGAACCCTCATACACTGTTGGTGGGAGTGCAGACTGGTGCAGCCGCTATGGAAGGCAGTGTGGAGGTTCCTCAAAAAATCACGAATAGAATTACCATATGACCCAGCAATCCCCCTCCTGGGTTATCTACCCCCAAAATTTGAAAAAATTTACACATAAAGACACGTTGCTCCAATGTTCACTGCAGCTTGGTTTATGGTGGCCAAGACATGGAAACAACCAAAATGTCCTTCGATAGATGAATGGATAAATAAATTGTGGTATATATACACAGTGGAATACTATTCGGCGGTAAGAAAGATGAAATAGGACCATTTGTGACAACATGGATGGATCTTGAGAGTATAATGCTAAGCGAAATGAGTCAGACAGAAAAAGCAGAGAACCCTATGATTTCACTGATATGTGGTATATAAACCAAAAACAACAAAAGAACAAGACAAACAAATGAGAATCAAGAACTCATAGATACAGACAATAGTTTAGTGGTTACCAGAGGGTAAGGGGTTGAGGGGAGGGAGATGAGGGTAAGGGGGATCAAATATATGGTGATGGAAGGAGAACTGACTCTGGGTGGTGAACACACAATGGGATTTATAGATGATGTAATACAGAATTGTACACCTGAAATCTATGTTATTTCACTAAGAATTGTCACCCCAATAAATTTAAAAAATAAGATAAAATAAATAAAATAAAATTACATAGGTTTCAAGGGTTTTCATGAGTGCCTGTAAGTGACATTTCAGTCTCTTCCCGAAAGTCAAGGGGACATTAACCCCTCCACCGGGCCGTATGTCACTGTGTGGTACTCGTGACGTAAGTTGGGAACAAAGTCCTTTCACACAGGTTCAGGTAGAGTGAGTAGCACAGCTTTATTTTGGTACCAATGTCCCTCCAGAGGCCAATGCTCTCCTAAGCAGAGAAGATTATGCAGAATAGAATAGAATTTAATAATGAACCATGTCGCAGGGTCAATTGAGGTGGAGAAGGTCGCTGGTCCAGGAGAGACGGCAGGGCCCCGGACAGGTCTGAGGCAAGATGGTCTTGCAAGGAAGAACTTCAGAGAGTCCCGGAGTATTGTGGCTTGCACCCCACAGAGGACTGTCGGATTTCCCAGAGGAACATCGCAGTGGATCATTCCGGACTGTCTGGTTCAGAGCCTCGCAGAGGGTCTTTGCTCCCAGTCAGACCACTCATAGTATTGCTCTTGAACTCTGCTTTTGTCCTCTCTTCCTTGGACTTGTTTCCTCTTAGGTGAGAACCAGAAGTTGTTTTAGTGAACACGTTTACCACTCAATTTTGTTATGCTCAGTTTCACACATAAATATAATCATGCTGACTTACATGTTTATGCTCTAAACATAAACACGTTTACTTTCACTTTACTCTTATCAGTCTCACACATGTGCAGCCATAGTCCTGTCCCTACCAGTAAACAACTTGCTTTGCACACCTCAATCCGACATATGTGATACATTTTATATGCTCTATACAAGGGTACATTTCTGTATTACATCATCCATATATCACATTGTGTGATACCACCCAGAGTCACTTCTCCTTCCATCACCACATATTTGATCCTTTTACCCTCATCTACCACCCATCTCCCTGCTTACCCTCTGGTAACCACTAAACTATTGTCTGTGTCTATGAGTTTTTGTTCACTTGTCTGTCTTGTTCTTTGTTGCTTTCAGATCCCACATATCAGTGGAATCATATAGTTCTCGACTTTTTCTGTCTGACTTATTTTGCTTAGCATAATAATCTCAAGTTCCATCCATGTTGTCGCAAATGGCACTATTTCATCTTTTCTTATGGCAGAATAGCATTCCATTGTGTATATACACCACAATTTCTTTATCCATTTATCTACCGAAGGACACTTTGGTTGTTTCCAGTGCTGCAATGAACATCGGAGCACCTATACCAATGGAATAGAATTGAAAACCCAGAAATAAACCCACATAAATATGGGGAGATGATTTTTGACAAAGAAGCCAAAAACGTGCAAAGGAGAAAAGACAGCCTCTTCGATAAATGATGCTGGGAGAGTTGGAAAGCCAGGTGCAAAAGAATGAAACTAGACTGTTATCTGTCACCATGTAGCAAAATTACTCAAAACGGATCAAAGACCTAAATATAAGATCTGAAACAGTAAATTGCATAGAAGAAAACATAGGTACTAAACTTATGGGCTTTGGGTTCAAAGAGCATTTTATGAATTTGACTCCAAAGGCAAGGGAAGTAAAAGCTAAAATAAATGAATGGGACTATAGCAAACTAAAGAGCCTCTGCACAGCAAAAGAAACCATTGGCAAAATAAAGAGGCAACCAACCAAATGGGAGAAGACTTTTGTAAACAACACCTCTGATAAGGGACTAATACCCAAAATACGTAAGGAACTCATACAACTCAACAACAAAAAAACAAACAATCCAATTAAAAAACGGGCGGAGGACCTGAATAGACATTTCTCCAAAAAGGACATACAGATGGCTAATAGACATATGAAAAAATACTCAACATCACTAATTATCACAGAAATGAAAATGAAAATCACAATGAGATGTCACGTCATGGCTTTTTTGCCTCGCCTCGCCTCGCCTCACCAACAGAGGGCTATGAAAAGATTTTTTAGTAGGAGTGGAATAGAGCAAAACTTATAGTGTAAAAACTTAATTTCTGATATTGTGGAAGGCAAAGTAAAGGAAAAAAGGGTCTGAAGGAATTTTTGTCTTATGTCTTAAATGCTCATTCTGAGGTGGGGCCTGTCATGCACAAGCCCCTTCTCCACAGATAGAGCTTGCAATAAATATTTTTGTTTCTTTGTTCTTAAATGTGTACAATCAGATATTTGAATATAAGTGAAAGAATATGAGTGAGCCTGAAAATAATGAGAGAGATATCAGAACTTGGGAACAAATCACAGGGAAATGAAATCTGCATCCTTTCGCATGGTTTTTTCTCCATGAACCCTGGGAGGCACTCACACAAGAGCTGGAGAATCCTAAGAAATGCTTCTCCTGGTGAAAAACGTGATGGGGAAGAGCGCCGCTGTAGAAGGAGCATTGAACTCCACTGGGACACTTTCTCTCTACCTCCTCTTTTGAATAGGAGCCTTGATCTGTGGGGCAGGGGAACCAAACACTTTGCTCTTAGAATACTAGTGAAAAGAGATTGCAGCTGGAGAAGAGAACAAGACAATCTATCCTTAGTTGAGGGGCAGGGAAGTACTTGAATTACTAAGAGGATCAGCATGCTGCCTTGAAGGATATGATATCTGGATAAGATTTAACAAAAAAATCAGCCGGTCAAAAATTTAAGGAAAAATAGTATCTTTCAGTCGTAAAGTATCTCCATTAAATATTATTTATCAAGGGGGAAAAGGGAACTTCTCAATGAAAAAACATGGTAGACATTACGTTAATAAAATGACCAAGTTTAACATAACCAGTAATAATGCAGATTTACATCATGCCCTCCCTGAAATTGTGCAGTGAGAAGGGCGTGTCACCTCTCTGATAGTCATCTCAAAAACCCATAACTGTATTGTACTTATAAGGATATATCAGACAAAATCAAAATTGAGGAGCTGCCTATAAAATAGCTGAGAATTACGCTTAACATGTGTCAAAGTCTTGAAAGTCAAGGAAAATCTGAGGAACTATTACAGATTAGAGGAGAACTATGGCAATCAAAGATTGGATTGGACTGGATCTTGAAACAGAAAGACAACACTTTAGGGGAAACTGGTGAAATCCAAATAAAGTCTCGAGTTTAGAAAACAGTATTGTACCAATGTTTATTTCTTTTTTTTAATTGAAGTTTGTTTGGGTGACAATTGTTAGTAAAGTTACATGGATTTCAGGTGTACAATTCTGTATTACATCATCTATAAATTCCATTGTGTGTTCACCTTCCATCACCATATATTTGATCCCTTTTACCCTTATCTACCACTCCCCTCCCCCCTTACCCTCTGGTAAAATGTTTACTTCTTAATTTTGATCATGCTAACATTAGGAAATTCTAGCTAATGGAAATAAGGGCACTGTGTACTATTTTTGTAGCTCTTCTCTAAATCTAATATATTAAAATATTAAAATATTAGAAGCTATTTACATGTATAAATGTATGTCAAAATGTATGAATTTGAGGACACTAAGGAATCCAGGAAATACTGAAATGAGTTAGTATAAGTACCAAGAAAACCAGTAGAAGATCAGATTTTTGGAAAATGTGGTCCAGAGATAAAAATCAGATTCAATGGAATATATAATTATTGAGAGCTTAGAAAAATATTCCAGATGTAATAAATTCATGAAAGACAGATAATTCATTTAAATTTCATGACAGAACTTCCTTTTTGTGGGGCAGAGGAGTCACAGCAATGGACCTACAGAGTAGGGAATGGAATTCTAGCACCCTTCTTGGGTAGGGAGAGAACTCATGTACTTACCGACCGTCAGCCTCCTCCTGAGCCTTACAGGTGTCCTCATCTTAACGAAATGTGAAGTCAAGAGATTTGGCTCTGGTTTGTGGGATAGGAAATGCAGGTGTACGTATCTTGTTTGAATTTGCATAGTTGACAAATCAGAATAGTGATTCAATAAATTACCCAAAAGAGTAGATAGGGGATGTAAGGGAGATCATCCTCATCTATCATATGGGGAAGGCAATAGTTAAAATATAACATCAATTGCAGAATAACGTTTAGATACAGAAGCAGTATTTGGAGAATAAACATTAATCACCCAAAGAACTCAAAAAGAAAAACTGATGGAGGGCATGTGTTGGACTTGTACAGGAAGGGCAAGATTGAGACAGACACGTATAGTTAGTTCTTTATTGTAAACCTATGATCTTTTACCACATATTTGGAGATATTTTGTTTGCAATATATAGCAAGTAATCTGTTAGAACCATAAAATGATGGGTAAGACAAATAAGTGTGAATATGTTTTTCTTTACATTCTTTTGTGTGTTTATGAGTATATACACATGCATGTGTGGGTATCTATTTAAATGTCAGATACACACACATAGATAGATACGTACGTACATAGATACGTAGATATAGATAGGAAAGAATCATATGCATTCCATATTATAGGTTACCAAATGTAATGCTAAATCACCAAGAAAGATTTTTAGCAATAGAGGCAGACAGTGAAATAGCTCATTTCATAAGCTCTTATATAAGAAAAGACTGCTTTTCTAAGTTGAAGACAAACATTGCGGGGCATATTCCTTTACACTGAAAAATCCTCAGCTCTCAAATCTAGACCATATTTCAACCAAACTTTCCAAACCAATGTTATTACAACATGATTTATATAAAAGTCACTTGAGAATCACTTGTATTCTTTTGATAGGTTGGCTGGAAATGGAATGCACACAGTCAGGCAACTTAAGAAAGCTTTATTGTAAGAGAGCAACAGTATATTGGCTGTGCAAAAGATGGCTACAATCCGGACTGCATGTCTAAAGGAGACTTCCAGTCCTGAAGAGGGGATGAGGAGGTTTTTATAGGGGCTGTGCAGACAGGATAGCATTGTTTGAACATGAAATGTTGAATGACAGCAAGCTAGTAGCTCTTTTGTGGTATTTTTTGTTGTTACAAGCATGGCTCTGTTTGTGTAGGTCAGCCAACATGGCTCTGTCTGTAAGTCAAGGTCTCTGAGACCTAACATTAAATGAAGGTCTCTAACATTCAGAGACCTACCCTTCCAGACTTGTTTGTTATTAAAATGTAGAAAGGCCATCGTGTCTCTATTCTGTAGTTTCTTCAGGCTGAATGAAGGTGGAGAGAGGAGGGAGACATTGTGGAAGGGGCTGGTAATGTTGTTGTAGGTGAAGCATTTTATGGACAGCTCCATTCGTGCACACCTGGAGTAGGCTCTGCAGGAATTGGGTGAAAAGGTGGAAGAGGCAAAGACCAAAGGCTAGGACCATAAAAGATAATAGTTAAAGGCCCTATGAGGAGAACAAATCAAGAGCCACTCTTAGCTGTAAACTCGGATCGCCACTTGGTTCCTGAGGTGGTGTCTGTGATTCTGGGCCTGGCTGAGATCCTGTGGCAGGGAAGTCAGTGTCCTCACCTGTCAGGTGGGGATAACGGCTCCCTCTCAGGGTGGCTGTGAGATCAGTGAGGTGATGCAGGTCAGCTCCTGCCCCACAGGAGATGGTCCCTCACTCCCCCTCCCTCTTCCCTTCTCAGTCCTTTCTCTACCTCCATGGGCTGGAAGGATCTATGAGCAAATAGAAGGACTATTAGCAGATAGTCCTCTGGTGGCAGAATGCGCTCTCCTGTTGGTGTCCACACAGCCAGTCCCCTGAGTGCTGACTCTGGCATCTGTGCCAGCTTCGTCCACAGGGCAGCGCTCACCACAGCCCCTCCCTGGTCTTCAAACCCTGCTCATCTCCAAATTCAAGGCCCTTGTCTCAGCTCAGGCCAGAGCGCCTCTCACCGCTCTTCTCACGGGTCTCCCTGCTGCCGTCCTTCCCTCGTCCAGGGCAACCTGCACACTGGGACCAGCTCCATCTTTCTAACTAAGGTGGGGTCTAACCCCGTCACTTCCTGTGCCTACAACCACCAGCAGCTTCACTGGGGCTGGAGAGGAAAGTCTCTGTCATCAGCACAGTGTTGCGACTTTATCAGGCCTCATGTTCTTCTCCTGGTCTCATTTCCTATCATAACACCCCAGTTCACTCACCAGGTACCCCCAGCTGTCACCATTAACCTGTCTGGTGCGGGCTTTGACAGACAGAGGTGTCAGCACTGAGACTGGGCCTGAAAGCAGGAATCTGAATAAAATACAGACTTCAGTGAACAGTCATGCATCAACATGTGTACGTTGATTGTAACAATTCTGGAAAGAGAGGAGAAAGTAAAACTAAAGTTAAGATACACCTATTGCGTCGAAATGGGTGATTTCCATGAACAAAATGGACCCTAAAATAAGGAAAATACTAAGCAATGATCCATCCAGGACCTCATCTTCCCACTTATTCTCGTCACATTGCTCTGGAGTTCCCTCTCCTGGGACAGGGAAGGAAAGGGGACAAAGCAGTTTGGAAGTTCCCCTGAGATCGATCCCTACCCAGTGTCCTCATATCCTGCACCCAGGAAGTCTTGATTTTGATATGTCAGGTAGGACTGGAAGCCACTGAGTTCCCTGGAAGCTGAGGTGCTGGACTGGGGCCAGAGAACAGATGCTGGGTCAGGAAAGCAACAGATTCCACATCACTGAGCCCTAACCCTAACCCCAAACCAAACACCTAACCTGTAAAACCTAAACACTAAACCCTTAGCCCTAAGCCTAAATCTAAACCTTAACATAAACGTAAAACCTTACAACCATAAACCATAACCAACAGCATAAACCGTAACCTAAACCCTCAACGTAATACTAAACTAGCTCCAGAAACCACAAACTATGAACCATATCCATAAACCGTGACTATAAACTATAACCAAAAACACATAGCCATAAACCATACATGTAATCCATAATCAATCTCATAAACCATGTAACATACATGTAGCCATAAACAATACACATAAACCATAACCAAACTGTAACCCACAATCTTCACTTTAACCCCTGACTCAGCACCACACTGCCCCTCAGCCCCAACCCTAGCCCTGTGGGGACACTACTAGCCCCTAACCAGTCAAATCAGAAGTAGGTCACAAAAACAGAAGACACAGATCTATGTCCCTTATAGAGTTGTAGTGATGTTCTCTATGTGAAAGGAAGAACTGAAACTGTCTATGCACAGATGACAAGTCGCATCTGAAATACATAACTTCCAAAAGAATCAACAAAAAAATTATTATTACTGTAAAGTAATTCAACGTTAAATGACAAAATATCAATACACAGGAATCTGTTATATTTGTATACGCTAGCAAGGAGTAATCTAAAAAAGAATTTAAGAACACAATTCCATTTTAAATCACATCAACGTTGATAAAATACTTAGGAATAGTGCAAGGCTTCTACACTGAAAATTACAAAACATAATGTCTTTGTTTGCTGAAAGAAATTAAAGGAAACTACCTACATAAACGTGAGGCCATCTCATGGTGATGGAAATTGTTAGGATGGCAACAGAACAGATGCGATGTAAGGATTCAGTGTCATTCCTGTGAAAAGGCCCCAAGGCCTTTGTGGAAAAACGTGCAAGCTGATCCTAATATTCACAGCAAATTTCCAGGGAAGAAAAGAGCCATAAGGATCTTCAAAAACAAAATCAGGTTGGAGGCTCACCCTTCCCAAACGTAATTCGTAATTAGTACAAAGCCACAGTAAGGAAAACATGGTGACACTGGCATAGAGATATACATAGAGATCAATGGAATTGTATTGAGGACCCAGAAATAAACCCGTCGGTCTAAATCAGTAGATTATTTTTGAACATACACATGAAATTTATCATTGTCATTTACAACTTTAATTTATAAAACACAGAAATACGCTTTTTATCTATTTTTTCTGTTCCTTTTTTTTTTTGCTAAGGAGGGCGCAGCTCACAGTGGCCCATGGGGGATTTAACCAGCAACCTCGGTGTTAGCAGCACCATGCTCTAACCAAGTGAGCTAACAGGCCACCCTCAGAAAGACATTTTTAAAAGTGCTCTATGACTGGAATTTAAACGCTACAAATATTAGTTTTGTGAGTGTAATTTGTATAAATTACAATCCGATAATTGGAGATTTCTTTTCAGTATGGTTACTATATAAATGAAATAAATGGCAAAAGGACTGAATAGCAATATTTTGTTATCTATGTATTATCAGATACTTTAGGACCTAAACCAAGATTCTGAGTATTCAGACTTCATTTACTGTGTTTCATCTTTAAATACTTCCCTACCTGTATTCTGAGTCAAGTCACTTGATGAAAGGGTGTGACTTGGGATAGCATTTTGTTTCATACCAAAACTTTTCCTATCTACAGTCACCACCTTCAAGGAATTAACATTACAAGGCCAAAGTAATCTGCTGGGTCCCTTTTTCGAACAGTTTGCAAAAAATTGTGGCAACACCCTTGAAAGCCAAACAGATACCCCCAAAATGGGACAATCACGCACGGTCCTGTAAAGTATGTTAAGTTTTCCCCCATCTAAAAGTTAAGCTATAAAATATATGAACTACAGTTGACTTGGTTTCAGGAGAAGCACATCTGAGGATTTACGTTAGTGTTCTCATCTTCAGGCATTACCAGGGAGTCTGTAGGCCACCATGCGATTTACTCTGGATAATGGCAGTGAGGCAGGAAGGCAGATGTGCTCACAATTGGTGATCAACTATAGTCCTGACTTTTCCCATTTTTCAGGCACAACCTAATATTTGTATAAATCAGTAGATCAAATGAACAAGAAACTTCCAATAGTGGCAGGAATGTCACTGTAGCTGTGATCTGTCTGAACACAGAACGAGTTTCATTTTGGAGACCTTTCTGAGCCTTTTCTCTGAGTGGACTGTCATTTTTGGCAGTCTTGTCACAATCAATATCAATTATCATCTTTTAAGGACCTCACCCCTTTCAATATTTGAGAGGACTGCCACCAGTTTCTGAACTAAAACTTTCTGTAATGAAATGTCCAGTTGTCCCACCACATGATTTAGGTATTTCATGCGTTCAGGATGAGTAGTTACAGGCGAGGTGAGGCCACGTTTCGGCGTTCGGCGTCGGAGTCAAGGTTTCAGGTGGATGTATGCACGCATGTTATATCCTACCATGCTGTTGGCGTCAAATAGAAACTCAGCCGCAGTTGTACTGCTCCCATGCAGGACGGTGGTCGCAGGGCCATGTCCAGACCCACAAAGGCCAGACACCCTGACATTGGGGAAAGAAGGGTTTTCCAACAAATGGTACTGGGCAAATGACCATCCAAATGAAGAGAAATGAAATTGGACCCCAACCTCACACCACACACAAAACTTAAAATACATGAAGGGCTTAAATACAGGCAGTAAAAGTATAAACTCTCAAACAAAACGTGGAGATACATTGTCACGACCTTGGATTAGCGATGGTTTCTTAGATATGACAGCACATACAACAAAAAAAAGATAAATTAGACTTCCTCAAAATTAAAAACATACATGCATCAAAATAAGCAATCCAGAAAGCGAAAAGACACGCCATAAAATGGAACCAAATACGTACGCATTATATATCTGATAATAGTCTGCTATCCAGGAGACAAAGAACTTTTACAACTCAAGAACAAAAAAAGAAAATGACTAACATTTTAAAATAGAATTGAATAGAACCTTGTCCAGAGGAGACCTGCAAAGTGTCAACAAGCACAGTAAGATGTTCCACATCCTCAGTCCTGATGCAAATGCAAATGAAAACCACATGTGATACCCCCTCACATAGTACCAGAAGGGCTATAATCCAGAAACTAAAACTAACAAACAGCAGCAACAATGTAGAAAAATTAGAACCCTTAAACATTGAAGGTGAAAAATTACAATGGTGTGGCTTCTGCATACAACACTTGGAAATTTCCACCCCACAAAAAAATGCCCATGTGGCTCAACAGACCCACTTCTAGAAATATACCCCCAAAATTGAAAACAGTTGTTAAAGGTGGATACATGAATCCACAGAAGCGCTCTTCACAATAGCAGAGACTTAAACAATTCAAATGTCCATCTTAATCAGCAGTGGAAACTAAGTGACCAATCCTGCAGCTACACCAGGATTCTTTAGCTTGATGCAATTATGAACATATTTCATAACTTCTAGAAATATGTTTCCTCTTAGCACAAAAATTCTAACGTGGCAGAAGACATGTTTACTAATACACCCAAAAATATTTAGTTCATCTACAATAAATAGCAAAAAAGGTGATAAATCAATGTTCAGTACTTAGTGTTTCATTATTCTGCTACTTGGAAATGCTCTAGACATTCAATAATGATGCATCATTTAATCTATAGGATAAAACTTTATCATTTCCAATTACCAAAGACACCTGGAAAATCTTTTCCATGTATATATACAATGTAATTATCACCTAAAAGTTTACCTTTTATTTTAATTGTACCTATTTGATATAGTAGTTAAAACTTTGAGATTTCAAAGTCAGTAATGACCAAAGCTATTTTCTTGACATATTTTTAACAGATAACTAATTTTTATAAACCCAGTTAGAAAAAATTGTATTTTGTGCTGATAATTTTCAAACGCATGACTGTGTAATCAAACCAAACTAAAACCAGCTTTAACATCAACTATTTCACCAGATCATAAAGTATTTCTGTTTGTTTGTATTTTATTTCTTACTTTATATAATCATTTAACTTGTTCAAGCCAATCAAATATCACAAACTGGTAACACCGTACGGAGCTACAAAACGTCTTACCACACACAAACACAAACTGGTTTCACACAGAGATCACAAATTAACAGAGTTAGTAACAACTATAGAGAACACACACGATGTTTTACCAAGAAAACAGCTGGTTGTCACAAGAGTTCTATAACACAATGTAAATTTATAAGTTTTCCCCATTCCAAGGACCCATCGTCTTGATGTGGACAGTGAGGTCTAAATAGTGAGACACCAAGCAGCCTCTTTACTGCTCAGGCCAGGAAGCCAGAGGCCCCTCCACACCGAGTGCAGAGGAAGCAGCCCTCCCAGAGCCAAAGGGTCACCCCCAAAGACAGTCAGAGAAAGCACAGACCTTCATCACATAGGCAGTAGGGATGGTGGGGTGGACAGAGTGTCTCAGGTCTCCCACAAAATGTGAGGCACCTCCAGCCCCAAATTCACTAATCTGTTGCCCCGAGCAGGTGCTACTAGACCGGGATCTGACCAGCACTAAAGGGTAAGGAAGGCTGGGGGAGACAGATGCCCCTTATGGGCAGAGGCCCCTCAGAACACAGTCCCCTGGGAGCTGGCACAGCCAGGCAGAGGTGCACTGGGAACCCCAGCTTATCTCACTGGCCACCAGGTGCAATGGAGTAAGTGCACCTGGCCGAAGGTGGGGACCAAAGAGGATTAGCTTCCTTGGTCACAAAGCCAAGCTCCCAGGACTCAGAACAAGAAGGAAAGAAAAACCTAAAGAGACTTTTAGAGAGGGACCCACAGCAAAGTTTGTCTCTGCAGACACGGGTCTGGAGAGAAACACTTAACTCCCCAGCCAGTGGGGTCGGCTCCAATGACAGTCTTACTGGAGCCTGTGCCTGTGTTCTGTCCCCATGGTAGTTCCTTCTTAGGGCAAAGGATACGCAAGACACAGACACAAGAAACAAAGAACATCTCTGGGAGGAAAGAATAAAGAACATCTCAGGGAGGAAAGAATACAGAAAACCCTCGAGTCTCTAGGTGCAGGAAGTAGCTGCACAGATACTTTTTCTGCCTACCTAAATTCAGAAAGCAGACAAAGGCCTCGCACCCCTGCTATCTTCTGTCCAACTGCTGACAGAGACCAGGAATTGTAATCTATGAGCACCTAGAATTCACACACACACACAAAAATTCCAAAGACAGTGAGGAGAAATCAGGTAAATATGACATTTTAGACAAAGGTGGCAGTTGGCTCTTAGGCTTTAGACGTAAAAATGGGAGATTTACAGGTAATTCAGGAAAAGCTAAACACACATGGCAGGTAAAGTGTTGTGAGGCTCCTGCATGGAGTCTTCCTGTCTACTGCTAAGGGGATTGTGCTCAGGGTTTTATTTGTGCTTCATAGTCTTTAAGGAGGCTGGGAAAGGGGAGCCAGGCTGGAAAGGGGAGGCTTGTATTGTTAAAACTGCCCCTTTGAAATTTTTATTTTATTTACCTCAGCGGGCCTGGGACAGTTGTGGGCTCTGTTTCCATTTCAGATCTACTCAGCAGAGGGTCCAGGGTGATGCTGAGACTTTCTCACGTCTATTGGACTGAAAAATCAGCTTCCATTTTTCTCAGGTTTCTGATTGGTTATTAAATCCTTTCAAGCCAGTTTCAACATACCAGTTCTCAAAATCTTAAATCTCCGTAAAGATTTTTAACACTTACACATCTCTTGATTTTCTCTTCTGCGTATTTTAAATCTAATGTTGACATTAGCATCTATTAAGACCCAAGAAGCTGAAGAACTAATTCAAAATCTTAAGAATAGTTAAATTTCCTTGTATCCGTTAGTATTAAACATGTGGTCTATCTCTAGGGTCCAAAAAAACAGCTTTGTTATGAGAGTTCTCTAACACATTTTCCAATTTAGAAGTTTTTCCAATTCAAAGGATCCATACTCTGGCCACTGATGGTAGGATTTTAATAGCTACTCAAACCAAAAAGCCTTTTGACAGCTTGACCAAGGAAGACAAAGGCTTTCTGTCACTGTGGTATTTCCTTGTCAGGACCAACGACACAAGAGACACAGAGACACAAAAAATGACCATCTCTGGAAGGGAAGGCGGGAAGGGAGGGTCAGGGTTGGAGATTAGGGTCCAGGGTCCCTGGTAAGGTGTCCTAGTCAGGCCCTGGTGTCTGGCTATGTGGGACAATGGTCCATTTAGAGGTCTGGATCTGGGGTCCATGGTCCAGCTCTGGTGTCTTCTCTTATCTGAACACACAGGTGAGTACACATGTGAGTACTTTCGCCAAACTGGTTTCCCACGCACATTTCCTCCAGGCCCTATTGAAGTGATCACTTCATTAAAGAAAACCTGTGGACATATCCCCTCATGAGAGGGAAGAGAAAAAATAAACATGTGGGATTACATCAAACTAAAGAGTGTTTTCACAGCAAAGGAAACCATCAATAAAACAAAAAGGGATCCCAATGAATGGGAAAAGGTATCTGCCAATGATATATCTGATAAGGGGTTAATGTCGCAAATTTATAAAAAACACACTCAACTCAACTCCAAAAAAACAAACTACCCAATTAAAAAATGGGCAGAGGACTTGAAGAGATATTTTTCTAAAAAGGGCATACAGATGGCAAACAGACATATGAAGAAATGCTCAACCTCACTAACCATCAGAGAAATGCAAATAAAAACCACAATGAGATACCACCTCACCCCAGTCAAAATGGCTATCATCAATAAATCAACAAACAACAAGTGCTGGCCCGGATGTGGAGAAAAGGGAACGCTTGTGCACTGTTGGTGGGATTGCAGATTGGTGCAGCCACTATGGAAAACAGTATGGAGGTATCTCAAAAATCTGAAAATGGAACTACCCTATGATCCAGTAATTCCACTCTTAGGTATCTATCCGGAGAAATCCAAAACTCCAATTCAAAAATCTTTATGCACTCCTATGCTTATTGCAGCACTAAGCACAATAGCCAAGACATGGAAACATCTGAAATGCCCATCGGTAGATGACTGGATTAAGAAACTGTGGTACATTTATACAATGGAGTATTGCGCAGCCATAAAGAAGAAAGAAATCTTACCATTTGCAACAACAGGAATGGACCTAGAGAACATTATGTTAAGTGAAATAAGTCAGACAGAGAAAGACAAATACCATATGATCTCACTTATATGCAGAATCTAAAGAAAAGAATGAGTGAATGAACTAATCAGAAACAGTTTTGGGGACAAAGAGGAAAAACTGAGGGTTGCTAGATGGGTGGGGGGGGGATAAGGGGGAAGGTGAGGGGATTAGAAAACAGTCGGTAACCACAAGATGGCCACGGGGTTTTGAAAATTGATTTGGGGAACGTAATCAATAATGTTGTAAAGATTTTGTAGGGTATCCGATGGACACGTGTCCCATTTGGGAGACCACCTCAGGGATGATGTGGATGCCTGATCACTGCACTGTACACCTGAAGCTGAACAATAATGAATGCCAACTCTAATTTTATATATATAGATATGTGTATATATGTATGTATATACTTACAAGTGGAGTACAGCATTAGGAATCGAGACAGTGGAAATGTAATGGCTGTGTGCGATGTCAGAGGGGTAGTGGATGGGGGGAGAAGGGTTCATACAGTGTGAGGGATATAAATGATAAATGTCTAAGTATTACTTTGTCTTGTGCACCTGAAACTAATAAAAATATATTTGATAACTAGGATACTTCACTAATTTTGGCAAACCTACATGACCTAGTTCTTCAAAATCAACAAGATTCTTCTCTCCTGAAAGAACTCTCCCTCACAGTCTCAAATAGATAGGCAGTCCTTAAGACAAATAACTAATTTATAACTGTTTCTAAAACCACATAGTGAGTCCATTTCCGTCACTATTCATTGCCATTGGTACAGCAAGAAGAGAGGGGCTCATATACACTATGTTTTCTTTGATAGTGAAAAGGGGAAAAAATTCCTGAGTCTTCAAGAGGGGAAAGATCAATTCTTAGCCTCCCAAATCCACAAAGATGATGGGAACTTTGGTGCCATTATAATTTTGATTGAGCAATGTTGAACGAGGTTTTAACTGTTTTTTGAAATAGGGAGATTTTCTAAACTAACCGAAAATGAACGTCTTGCACACTACATATTTTTATTTCTGAACTGTAAGCTGCAAGCCCGATGGAATCAATATACCCTAATTTCCTACATCCTCATACAAATTAATATTTTACTAATATTTATCAATAATAGAACCATATATTTTATTTTAGGTTTTAGTAAAAATAACTTGTATTTTCACAAGAGATATATTTTAATTTCATTTGAAAAAAAAAAGAAAACCTGTGAGTCTCTACTCTCGAGAAGCTAGGTTCACAAATATATTTTCCTGCCAGTCTACTTGTAGAGGAGGGGAAAAGGGCGTGCAGTACTTCTAAATTCTCTCAAACCCTGCATAAATACATACACCAGAAAGGCTCACAGCATGAACAAAAACACCGCTTACCTCTGGCGGCAGACGTCCTTGCCAGCTGCGGTGGTTGCCAGGAGCCAGCAGTGCCCTGGCCATTAATTCTCCTTGCAGGCTTCCCCAATACTGTGGGAGCTTCACAATTATTTGTTTTGCTCTGACCCAGTAAGTGTGTTATTGGAGAGCAGGTCAGTCATCACAGGAAGGCATTCCAGGATGTAGGAACAACTCGTGAGCAAAGGCAAGCAGGAGGAGGATTTGTTTTTAAAAAGAAAATATATCCCCAAAATGCAGGAATGCACAGGCACAGGAGGAGAGCGACTGTGCTGAAACAAACAAAATTTAGGATTATATTTTAATGAGGGTGGGAAACAATCAGGAGTGGAGTCACAGGTGGAGCCTAGGGCGTTTCCAGGGCGTTCCCAGGGTGTGTCTCTGCTGATCACTCCCTCCCATCAGGAAGAGGGATTTCCTTGTGGGAACTGTCCTGAGGACACAGGGGTGGAGATTTTTCCCAGCCTGCAATGCTAATAGTGTTATAACCCTTTACAATTAGCTGTAGCTGTAGCATTTCTGAGGAGTGATCTCATCTCCCTTTTCTTTGTTTCACAAATCATCTTCCTTCCTTTCCTTCTGTCTGTCCCTGAGGCACTGTTCTCTCTGTCCAGAAGAACAACTTCTTCTAGCTGAGCTAATCATCAAATTAAGAATCGGGTTAATAAGATAAAATTGAATTTTAACCTACGTGCATGGGGAATTCACGTATGCCAGTCGTCTAAAAGTACAACAGCTGCAATTACGTACAGTTCATAATACTTGATAGTAATAAATGATCATGTCCATGGTTAGTGTATTGATTTCAACTTTATCCTTATTTTTATGCTAGTTGGGCCTTTATGCACCTTACTTTAGTAAACGTGTACTTGTTTGAAAGGTCTTATAAACTGAATGAACGCCCACTAATGTGAGATATAAGTCATTCCACTCAGCAAGGTAATTTTTTCAGGGGATATTGTTACGGAACTCTTTTTCATCGCACTGTAGTTACATGAATATTAGATGTAATGACACGTACAACCTAAATAAGACAGGATAACCGAGAATGTACACGTTGTAAAAATACACATATTTCCCAAGTTAGCCCTGTGGACAGATAGGTGTTGTGGCGTGGAATTTACAAAAGGTGAAAGCATTCACAGACTCTACAAAGGAAGCTTTTATGACAGTTAGGGCAGAGAGAGAATGCCCATGGCAGTGTCCAACAATGACGGCTGCCTCTAGTAAGAAAGAGAGAAACACGGGGGGTTGGGGGTGAGGGGGAGTCGCCGGCGCAGAGTCCAGTGTCTGAGGGTGGACAGCTGCACCTAACTTCGGGTTAGCTTTTTCTTACGTAGGAAAGGAGGAGTCGGTCAGGCTGGTTTGAGGGCTGACATCCTTCCTGGGGTCTGGTCTGTTTGAAGACAAAGTTATGTCCGGACTCCAAACTAGGAGTTAGCCATAGCGGCCTGGGACTCGAATGCATCACCAGTAAAAATGTGCAAGAAGTTGTAAATTGGATTCCAGTGTCCGGGTGCCTGGGGATTACGAAATTGCTCTTTCCCAGGTTAGGATGTTAGTTCACAAGGTATGGGTTTACTTGAGAAAGGGAACAAACAGTTAATCATTGAGGGGAGAAACAAAGAGAAAACAGCTGAATATCAGGGTGGATCAATAACTGGGTTTAATTACAGGTGGCTGGATAGCGAGCTCTGCGGTGAGTCACACTGCAAACTAGCTAAGTCTAAGTGTGCTATTGATTCCCCGAATCTCACCCTTACAATAGAGGCATGCAGTGGGAGGAGTGGGCGATGCGATGTTTGCAGACCCAGGCCCCATATGCAGTAACACTGCCTCGTCCTCTCATTATAGTAAATAAGTTCCAGGCACTGCTGCCAGTGTCCCACACACAACTCAGTGCACAGGGGGCCGCTGCCACTTCCCTGGAGGTGGAAGAAGACAGACAAACAAGGGTTGGGAGTTGGGGAGGAGGGGGGACGGACGCACAGCATGAGACACCGACTGGGACAGACGCACTGAGGCTGAGTTGAAGTGGCAGCTTCCCCACCGGAGTGCGGTGGTGCCCCAGGCTGGGCTCCGTTACGGAGGCAGTGCCCGGGCGCTGGCAGTCACCGTGGGAACCCGGGGAAGGCCTCCAGGGTCCGCGGATTGCCGCAGGGCTCCGAGCCCCGCCTGGGGTCCCACTAGCGGGAGGAGAGGAGCGGCTCCAGGCACCCTCCTAGTGTTTGTGGTGTGCATGCCCGCCTGCCTGCTTTTCCCCTGTGGTGGTCTTTCCTGGAGCCCGAGGGCAGGTGCGCTCTCTACTCCAGCCATTTTGTCCTGGGTCTTTTGGTGCTGGGGGCGGGGCCACCGAGGCGGGCGGGAACGGACCGCGCCTGGTGCTCCTGGGAGATGAAAGCGGGGCGGGGAGGGGTCCCGGTGCCGGCTATCAGAGACGGAGCTATTAGGTGGGGTGGGGCGGGTGGCGTTCCCCTTGGTCCGGTGTCGCGCGACACCCCGAGTCTCTGTGTCGGGGCCCAGGTGCAGGCAGAGCGATGGTCCTCCCCTGGGCTCGGTCCCGAGGTGCCAAGCACCAGCACGTCCCTGGCTGGAGTAAGCCGCCCGAGGTCGCTACAGGCCTGCGCCTGCAGGCAGACCCGGACTTGCGCGTTGGGGGCGGGGCGAACGGCTGCTGGCAGAAGGCTTGAGGGAGGGAAGGGGACTAAGAAGGGGGTGCGGGGGGGGGGGGTCGCGGTGTTGGCCAGAGGAGACTCAGCTATCCGCTGGGGTGGGGCGGGAGGCCTTCCCCTTGGTCCGGTGTCGGGCGACACCCTGAGTCTCTGTCTCAGGGCCCAGGTGCAGGCAGAGCGATGGTCGTCCCCGGGGCTCGGTCCCGAGGTGCCAAACACTAGCACTTCCTTGTCTGGAGAAAGCCGCCCAAGGCAGGTGCAGGTCTGCGCCTGCAGGCAGACCTGGGCTTGGGCGTTGGGGGCGGGGCGAACGGCTGCTGGCAAAAGGCTTGCGGGAGGGAAGGGGACAAAGAAGGGGGTTCCGTGAGGGGGAGCCCGGGCTGAAGGTCCTGACGTGAGGCCGGGACAGCGAGATTGTAGTGCCCTATGGCGCCACCCATTCCTCTCCCCCTGCCCTCCAGCCCCTAAAGCACCACCCCTGGCGTGGGTTTATTAGGCGGGCTGGGCCACTCCCGGAGGATGAGGGGCGGGGCGGCCGCAAGAGGAGTCGCGGGTCAAAGCCTAGGGCTCCCGGTATTCCCGGGCGGTCCCCCATCCAAGTACTAACCAGGCCCGACCCTCCTTAGCTTCCCAGATCAAAGGAGGTAGGGCGCGTTCAAGCTACTGTGGCCATAGACATGGGAGCAGGCTCTGGGCGCCACAAGAGCAGCGGACCGGCCTGCGTGGTGAGCGCGAACCACGCTGCTGGGCTGCTCCAGTCCGGAGCATCTCCCCGCTGGCCGGCTCCGCCAGGGCCCCGCCTCTTGCCTGCTCCCCGCCTCCTCAAAACGCCGCCTGGGTGGACTGCCTTTGGCTCCTTGCCAGCAGCGAGGCCCCTTCGCGCCATCCGTGGCTCCACGGGGCCGCTACCACTTCCCTGGAGGTGGAAGAAGACAGACAAAGAAGGGTTGGGAGTTGGGGAGGAGGGGGGACGGACGCACAGCATGGGACACCGACTGGGACAGACGCACTAGGTCTGAGTTGAAGTGGCAGCCTCCCCAGCAGACTGCGGTGGTGCCCGGTGCTGGCCTCCGTTATAAAGGCAGTGCCCGGGCGCTGGCAGTCACCGTGGGACCCAGGGGCAGGCCTACAGGGTCCGCGGATTGCCACCGGGCTCCGAGCCCCGCCTGAGGTCCCGCATGCGGGAGGAGAGGAGCGGCCCCAGGACCCTCCTCGTGTGGGTTGTGTGCATGCCCGCCTGCCTGCTTTTCCCCTGTGGTGGTCTCTCCTGGAGCCCAAGGGCACGTGAACTTTCTACTCCTGCCATTTTGTCCTGGCTCTTTTGGTGCTGGGGGCGGGGCCACGGAGGTCTGGGGGAAGGGTGCGCTCCTGGTGCTCCTGGGAGATGAAAGGGGGGCGGGGAGGACTCGCGGTGCCGGCGAGCGAAGACACAGCTATCCGTTGGAGTCGGGCGGGTGGCCTTCCCCTTGGTCCTCTGTCCGGCGACACCCCGAGTCTCTGTCTCAGGGCCCAGGTGCAGGCAGAGCGATGGTCGTCCCCTGGGCTCGGTCCCGAGGTGCCAAGCACCAGCACGTCCCTGGCTGGAGTAAGCCGCCCGAGGTCGCTACAGGCCTGCGCCTGCAGGCAGACCCGGACTTGCGCGTTGGGGGCGGGGCGAACGGCTGCTGGCTGAAGGCTTGAGGGAGGGAAGGGGACTAAGAAGGGTGTGCGGGAGGGGGGGGGTCGCGGTGTTGGCCAGCAGAGACGCAGCTATCCGCTGGGGTGGGGCGGGTGGCCTTCCCCTTGGTCCGGTGTCGGGCGACACCGCGAGTCTCTGTCTCAGGGCCCAGGTGCAGGCAGAGCGATGGTCGTCCCCTGGGCTGGGTCCCGAGGTGACAAACACCAGCACGTCCTTGTCTGGAGAAAGCCGCCCAAGGCAGGTGCAGGTCTGCGCCTGCAGGCAGACCCGGGCTGGGGCGTAGGGGGCGGGGCGAACGGCTGCTGGCTGAAGGCTTGCGGGAGGGAAGGGGACTAAGAAGGGGGTTGCGTGAGGGGGAACCCGGGCCGAAGGTCCTGGCGTGAGGCCGGGGCAGCGAGATTGTAGTGCCAGGTGGCGCCAGCCATGCTTCTCCCCGTGCCCTCCAGCCCCCCTAGCGCCACCCCTGGCGTGAGTTTATTAGGCGGGCTGGGCCACTCCCGGAGGACGAGGGGCGGGGCGGCCGCAAAAGGAGTGGCGGGCCGAAGCCTAGGGCACCCGGTATTCCCGGGCGATGCCCAATCCTAGTACTATCCAGGCCCGACCCTGCTTAGCTTCGCAGATCAAAGGAGGTAGGGCGCCTTCAAGCTGCTGTGGCCATAGACGCTGGGAGCAGGCCCCCAGCGCCACAAAGCAGCAGACCGGCCTGCGTGGTGAGCGAGAACCAGGCTGCCGGGCTGCTCCCGTCCGGAGCATCTCCCCGCTGGCCAGCTCCGCCAGGGCCCCGTCTCCCGCCTGCTCCCCGCCTCCTCAGGAAGCCGCGGGCGTGGGCACCGGGTTACTCTTTGCTCGCAGTGAGGCCCCTTCGCGCCACCGGTGGCTCCACGGGGCCTCTGCCACTTCCCTGGCGGTGACAGAAGCCAGAGAGACAGCGGTTGGGAGTGGGAGGGGGGAGGAAGGAGGGACACACAGGCTGTGTCACGGAATGGGACCGACGCACGGGGGCAGTGTTGAAGGGACAGCTCCTCCACCGGCAGACGGTCGCGCCCGGGGCAGGGCTCCGTTAAAGATGTAGAGCCGGCGGGAGGTGGGGGGGCGGGCAGTCACCATGGGACCCCGGGGCAGGCCTCCAGGGTATGCGGAGTGCCGGTGCGGTTCGAGTCTCGCCCGGGGTTTGGCACGCGAAAGGAGAGGCTCTGGCCCAGGCACCCTACTCCTGTGGGTTTTAGGCCTGCCTGCCTGCCTGCTTTTCCCTGTGGTGGTCTCTCCTGGAGGCCCGGGCAGACGGCCGTGCGCGTGCAATTGTGGCACTCCCTCCCTCCGCTGCTTTGGCCGGGCTCTTTGTGGCTGTGCGCCGGGGGCCGGAGCGGCCGGCCGGCGGGAACCAAGAGCACACGGCTCTCCTGGGAGAAGGAAGGGCGCTGGGGGAGGAGCCGCGGTGCCTGCCCGCGGAGACGGAGTCCTCCGGTGGGGTGGGGCGGCTGGGCGTCCCCTCGGCTTGCTGTCCTGGGACAACCAGTCCCTCTGTCTCCGGGACCGGGTGCAGGCAGTGGGACGGTCACACCTCTGCCAAGGACACCGAGGTGCCAAGAGCCGCACTGCCTTGGCAGGAGAAAGCCGACCGAGGCCGTTTGGAGGCAGGCGCCGGCATGCAGCCCTGGGCTTGGGCTTTGGGGGCGGGGTCGTGGGCGCGGCGAAAGTCTGCGGGTTGACAGCTTTCGCTTGCGGGGGAAAAAAGAAGCTATAGAAGGGGCCGTGGGGGGAGACCTGGCCCAGGCGCCTGGCGTGAGGCCGGGTCTGCGAAGCTCTAGGTCTCGGCGGTGGCCCGGACCCCACCCTCCCACTACCCACACCCCCCACCCCGCCCAGCCCCGCTGGCCAGGGGTCCTGTGGCGGGGTTGGCGGCTGCAGAGGGTCCAAGAGCATGGCGGCCGCAAAAGCAGTGGCGGGCAAAAGCCTAGTGCACCCGGTATTCCCAGGCGGTCTCCCATTAAAGTACTAACCAGGTCCGACCCTGCTTAGCTTCTGAGATCAGAGGAGATCCGGCGCGTGCAGGGTGGTATGGCCGTAGACGCTGGGACCGGGCTCGCGGCGCCCCAAGAGCAGCTGCCTGGCCTTCATGGTGAGCGCGCGCCAGGTTGTTGGGCCGCTCCGGTCGCGAGCCTCTCCCCGCCTGCCGGCTGCAGCAGCGCCGCGCCACCCGCCTGCTCCCCGCGTCCTCAGGACGCCGCGGTCGTGGGCAGCGGGTTGCTCTTTGCCCGCAGTGAGGCCCGTTCGCGCCACCCGTGGCTCCACGGGGCTTCTGCCACTTCCCTGACGGTGACAGAAGCCAGAGAGACAGCAGTTGGGAGTGGGGGGGGGAGGAAAAAGGGACACACAGGCTGTGTCACGGAATGGGACCGACGCACGGGGGCAGTGTTGAAGCGACAGCTCCTCCACCGGCGGAAGGTCGCGCCCGTGGCTGGGCTCCGTTAAGGATGTAGAACCCGGAGGGAGGAGGGGACGGGCAGTCACCGTGGGACCCCGGGGCAGGCCTCCAGGGTCTGCGGAGTGCCGGTGGGGTTCGAGTCTCGCCCGGGGTTTGGCACGCGATAGGAGAGGCTCTGGCCCAGGCACCCTACTCCTGTGGGTTGTGTGCCTGCCTGCCTGCTTTTCCCCTGTGGTGGTCTCTCCTGGAGGCCCGGGGAGACGGCCGCGCGCGTGCAGGTGTGGCGCTCCCTCCCTCCGTTGCTTTGGCCGGGCTCTTTTGTGGCTGTGCGCGGGGGGCCGCAGCGGCCGGCCGGCGGGACCCGAGCGCACACAGCTCTCCTGGGAGAAGGAAAGGCGCTGGGAGAGCGGCCGCGGTGCCTGCCCGCGGAGACGGAGTCCTCCGGTGGGGTGGGGCGGCTGGGCGTCCCATCGGCTTGCTGTCCTGGGACAACCAGTCCCTCTGTCTCCGGGCCCGGGTGCAGGCAGTGGGACGGTCACCCCTCTGCCAAGGACACCGAGGTGCCATGGAGCCGCACTGCCTTGGCAGGAGAAAGCCGCCCGAGGCCGTTTGGAGGCCTGCGCGGGCAGGCAGCCCTGGGCTTGGGCTTTGGGGGCGGGGTCGTGGGCGCGCGAAGGTCTGCGGGTTGACAGCATGCGCTTGCGGGGGAAAAAAGAGGCTATAGAAGGGGCTGCGGGGGGAGACCTGGCCCAGTCGCCTGGCGTGAGGCCGGGTCTGCGAGGCTGTAGGTCTCGGCGGCGGCCCGGACCCCACCCTCCCACTCCCCACCCCCCCCCCCGCCCAGCCCCGCTGGCCAAGGGTCCTGTGGCGGGGTTGGTGGCTGCATAGGGTCCAGGGGCATGGCGGCCGCAAAAGCAGTGGCGGGCAAAAGCCTAGTGCACCTGGTATTCCCAGGCGGTCTCCCATCCAAGTACTAACCAGGCCCGACCCTGCTTAGCTTCCGAGATCAGAGGAGATCCGGCGCGTGCAGGGTGGTATGGCCGTAGACGCTGGGACCGGGCTCGCGGCGCCCCAAGAGCAGCTGCCCGGCCTTCGTGGTGAGCGCGCGCCAGGTTGTTGGGCCGCGCCAGCGGCGAGCCTCTCCCCGCCTGCCGGCTCCAGCAGCGCCGCTCCTCCCGCCTGCTCCCCGCCTCCTCAGGACGCCGCGGGCGTGGGCAGCGGGTTACTCTTTGCCCGCAGTAAGGCCCCTTCGCGCCACCCGTGGCTCCACGGGGCTTCTGCCACTTCCCTGACGGTGACAGAAGCCAGAGAGACAGCGGTTGGGAGTGGGGGCGGGGAGGAAGGAGGGACGCACAGGCTGTGTCACGGAATGGGACTGACGCACGGGGGCAGTGTTGAAGCGACAGCTCCTCCACTGGCGGACGGTCGCGCCCAGGGCTGGGCTCCGTTAAGGATGTAGAGCCGGGGGGGGGGGGCGGGGGGGGGGGCGGGCAGTCACCGTGGGATACTGGGGCAGGCCTCCAGGGTCTGCGCAGTGCCGGTGGGGTCCGAATCTCGCCCGAGGTTTGTCACGCGATAGGAGAGGCTCTGGCCCAGGCACCCTACTCCTGTGGGTTGTGTGCCTGCCTGCCTTCCTGCCTGCTTTTCCCCTGTGGTGGTCTCTCCTGGAGGCCCGGGGAGACGGACGCGCGCGTGCAGTTGTGGCGCTCCCTCCCTCCGTTGCTTTGGCCGGGCTCTTTTGTGGCTGTGCGCCGGGGGCCGCAGCGGACGGCCGACGGGAACCGAGCGCACACGGCTCTCCTGGGAGAAGGAATTGCGCTGGGGGAGGGGCCGCGGTGCCTGCC
This sequence comes from Rhinolophus hipposideros, assembly GCF_964194185.1. Taxonomy (NCBI): domain Eukaryota; kingdom Metazoa; phylum Chordata; class Mammalia; order Chiroptera; family Rhinolophidae; genus Rhinolophus; species Rhinolophus hipposideros. The sequence goes on along the minus strand of NW_027669391.1, from coordinate 189,174 downwards.
CGCGGAGACAGAGTCCTCCGGTGGGGTGGGGCGGCTGGGCGTCCCTTCGGCTTGCTGTCCTGGGACAACCAGTCCCTCTGTCTCCGGGCCCGGGTGCAGGCAGTGGGACGGTCACGCCTCTGCCAAGGACACCGAGGTGCCAAGAGCCGCACTGCCTTGGCAGGAGAAAGCCGCCCGAGGCCGTTTGGAGGCCTGAGCGGGCAGGCAGCCCTGGGCTTGGGCTTTGGGGGCGGGGTCGTGGGCGCGCGAAGGTCTGCGGGTTGACAGCATGCGCTTGCGGGGGGGAAAAAAGAGACTATAGAAGGGGCTGTGGGGGGAGACCTGGCCCAGGCGCCTGGCGTGAGGCCGGGTCTGCGAGGCTGTAGGTCTCGGCGGCGGCCCGGACCCCACCCTCCAACTACCCCCCCCCACCCCGCCCAGCCCCGCTGGCCAGGGGTCCTGTGGCGGGGTTGGCGGCTGCAGAGGGTCCAGGGGCATGGCGGCCCCAAAAGGAGTGGCGGGTAAAAGCCTAGAGCACCCGGTGTTCCCGGGCGGTCTCCCATCCAAGTACTAACCAGGCCCGACCCTGCTTAGCTTCCGAGATCAGAGGAAATCCGGCGCGTGCAGGGTGGTATGGCCGTAGACGCTGGGACCGGGCTCGCGGCGCCCCAAGAGCAGCTGCCCGGCCTTCGTGGTGAGCGCGCGCCAGGTTGTTGGGCCGCGCCGGCGGCGAGCCTCTCCCCGCCTGCCGGCTCCAGCAGCGCCGCTCCTCCCGCCTGCTCCCCGCCTCCTCAGGACGCCGCGGGCGTGGGCAGCGGGTTACTCTTTGCCCGCAGTAAGGCCCCTTCGCGCCACCCGTGGCTCCACGGGGCTTCTGCCACTTCCCTGACGGTGACAGAAGCCAGAGAGACAGCGGTTGGGAGTGGGGGCGGGGAGGAAGGAGGGACGCACAGGCTGTGTCACGGAATGGGACCGACGCACGGGGGCAGTGTTGAAGCGACAGCTCCTCCACTGGCGGACGGTCGCGCCCAGGGCTGGGCTCCGTTAAGGATGTAGAGCCGGGGGGGGGGGGCGGGGGGGGGCGGGCAGTCACCGTGGGATACTGGGGCAGGCCTCCAGGGTCTGCGCAGTGCCGGTGGGGTCCGAATCTCGCCCGAGGTTTGTCACGCGATAGGAGAGGCTCTGGCCCAGGCACCCTACTCCTGTGGGTTGTGTGCCTGCCTGCCTTCCTGCCTGCTTTTCCCCTGTGGTGGTCTCTCCTGGAGGCCCGGGGAGACGGACGCGCGCGTGCAGGTGTGGCGCTCCCTCCCTCCGTTGCTTTGGCCGGGCTCTTTTGTGGCTGTGCGCCGGGGGCCGCAGCGGACGGCCGACGGGAACCGAGCGCACACGGCTCTCCTGGGAGAAGGAATTGCGCTGGGGGAGGGGCCGCGGTGCCTGCCCGCGGAGACAGAGTCCTCCGGTGGGGTGGGGCGGCTGGGCGTCCCTTCGGCTTGCTGTCCTGGGACAACCAGTCCCTCTGTCTCCGGGCCCGGGTGCAGGCAGTGGGACGGTCACCCCTCTGCCAAGGACACCGAGGTGCCAAGAGCCGCACTGCCTTGGCAGGAGAAAGCCGCCCGAGGCCGTTTGGAGGCCTGAGCGGGCAGGCAGCCCTGGGCTTGGGCTTTGGGGGCGGGGTCGTGGGCGCGCGAAGGTCTGCGGGTTGACAGCATGCGCTTGCGGGGGGAAAAAAGAGACTATAGAAGGGGCTGTGGGGGGAGACCTGGCCCAGGCGCCTGGCGTGAGGCCGGGTCTGCGAGGCTGTAGGTCTCGGCGGCGGCCCGGACCCCACCCTCCAACTACCCCCCCCCACCCCGCCCAGCCCCGCTGGCCAGGGGTCCTGTGGCGGTGTTGGCGGCTGCAGAGGGTCCAGGGGCATGGCGGCCGCAAAAGCAGTGGCGGGCAAAAGCCTAGTGCACCCGGTATTCCCAGGCGGTCTCCCATCCAAGTACTAACCAGGCCCGACCCTGCTTAGCTTCCGAGATCAGAGGAGATCCGGCGCGTGCAGGGTGGTATGGCCGTAGACGCTGGGACCGGGCTCGCGGCGCCCCAAGAGCAGCTTCCCGGCCTTCGTGGTGAGCGCGCGCCAGGTTGTTGGGCCGCGCCGGCGGCGAGCCTCTCCCCGCCTTCCGGCTCCAGCAGCGCCGTGCCACCCGCCTGCTCCCCGCGTCCTCAGGACGCCGCGGTCGTGGGCAGCGGGTTACTCTTTGCCCGCAGTGAGGCCCGTTCGGGCCACCCGTGGCTCCACGGGCCCTCTGCCACTTCCCTGGCGGTGACAGAAGCCAGAGAGACAGCGGTTGCGAGTGGGGGGGGGGAGGAAGGAGGGACGCACAGGCTCTGTCACGGAATGGGACCGACGCACGGGGGCAGTGTTGAAGCGACAGCTCCTCCACCGGTGGAGGGTCACGCCCGGGGCTGGGCTCCGATAAGGATGTAGGGGGGGGGGCGGGCAGTCACCGTGGGATACTGGGGCAGGCCTCCAGGCTCTGCGGAGTGCCGGTGGGGTCCGAATCCGCCCGGGGTTTGTCACGCGAAAGGAGAGGCTCTGGCCCAGGCACCCTACTCCTGTGGGTTTTGGGCCTGCCTACCTGCCTGCTTTTCCCCTGTGGTGGTCTCTCCTGGAGGCCCGGGGAGACGGCCGCGCGCGTGCAGTTGTGTCACTCCCTCCCTCCGCTGCTTTGGCCGGGCTCTTTGTGGCTGTGCGCCGGGGGCCGGGGGCCGGAGCGGCCGGCCGGCGGGAACCGAGCGCACACGGCTCTCCTGGGAGAAGGAAGGGCGCTGGGGGAGGGGCCGCGGTGCCTGCCCGCGGAGACGGAGTCCTCCGGTGGGGTGGGGCGGCTTGGCGTCCCCTCGGCTTGCTGTCCTGGGACAACCAGTCCCTCTGTCTTTGGGCCCGGGTGCAGGCAGTGGGACGGTCACCGCTCTGCCAAGGACACCGAGGTGCCAAGGAGCCGCACTGCCTTGGCAGGAGAAAGCCGCCCGAGGCCGTTTGGAGGCCTGCGCGGGCAGGCAGCCCTGGGCTTGGGCTTTGGGGGCGGGGTCGTGGGCGCGGCGAAGGTCTGCGGGTTGACAGCTTTCGCTTGCGGGGAAAAAAGAGGCTATAGAAGGGACTGTGGGGAGAGACCTGGCCCAGGCTCCTGGCGTGAGGCCGGGTCTGCGAGGCTCTAGGTCTCGGCGGTGGCCCGGACCGCACCCTCCCACTACCCACACCCCCCACCCCGCCCAGCCCCGCTGGCCAGGGGTCCTGTGGCGGGGTTGGCGGCTGCAGAGGGTCCAGGGGCATGGCGGCCGCAAAAGGAGTGGCGGGCAAAAGCATAGTGCACCCGGTATTCCCAGGCGGTCTCCCATCCAAATACTAACCAGGCCCGACCCTGCTTAGCTTCCGAGATCAGAGGAGATCCGGCGCGTGCAGTGTGCTATGGCCGTAGACGCTGGGACCGGGCTCGCGGCGCCCCAAGAGCAGCTGCCCGGCCTTCGTGGTGAGCGCGCGCCAGGTTGTTGTTTCGCGCCGGCGGCGAGCCTCTACCCGCCTGCCGGCTGCAGCAGCGCCGCGCCTCCCGCCTGCTCCCCGCCTCCTCAGGACGCCGCGGGCGTGGGCAGCGGGTTACTCTTTGCCCGCAGTAAGGCCCCTTCGCGCCACCCGTGGCTCCACGGGGCTTCTGCCACTTCCCTGACGGTGACAGAAGCCAGAGAGACAGCGGTTGGGAGTGGGGGCGGGGAAAAAGGAGGGACGCACAGGCTGTGTCACGGAATGGGACCGACGCACGGGGGCAGTGTTGAAGCGACAGCTCCTCCACTGGCGGACGGTCGCGCCCAGGGCTGGGCTCCGTTAAGGATGTAGAGCCGGGGGGGGGGGGCCGGGGGGGGGCGGGCAGTCACCGTGGGATACTGGGGCAGGCCTCCAGGGTCTGCGCAGTGCCGGTGGGGTCCGAATCTCGCCCGAGGTTTGTCACGCGATAGGAGAGGCTCTGGCCCAGGCACCCTACTCCTGTGGGTTGTGTTCCTGCCTGCCTGCCTGCCTGCTTTTCCCCTGTGGTGGTCTCTCCTGGAGGCCCGGGAGACGGACGCGCGCGTGCAGGTGTGGCGCTCCCTCCCTCCGTTGCTTTGGCCGGGCTCTTTTGTGGCTGTGCGCCGGGGACCGCAGCGACCGGCGGGGGGGAACCGAGCGCACACAGCTCTCCTGGGAGAAGGAAGGGCGCTGGGGGAGGGGCCGCGGTGCCTGCCCGCGGAGACGGAGTTCTCCGGTGGGGTGGAGCGGCTGGGCGTCCCCTCGGCTTGCTGTCCTGGGACAACCAGTCCCTCTGTCTCCGGGCCCGGGTGCAGGCAGTGGGACGGTCACCCCTCTGCCAAGGACACCGAGGTGCCAAGGAGCCGCACTGCCTTGGCAGGAGAAAGCCGCCCGAGGCCGTTTGAAGGCCTGCGCGGGCAGGCAGCCCTGGGCTTGGGCTTTGGGGGCGGGGTCGTGGGCGCGGCGAAGGTCTGCGGGTTGACAGCATGCGCTTGCGGGGGGGAAAAAAGAGGCTATAGAAGGGGCTGTGGGGGGAGACCTGGCCCAGGCGCCTGGCGTGAGTCCGGGTCTGCGAGGCTGTAGGTCTCGGCGGCGCCACGGACCCCACCCTCCCACTACCTACACCCCCACCCCGCCCAGCCCCGCTGGCCAGGGGTCCTGTGGCGGGGTTGGCGGCTGCAGAGGGTCCTGGGGAATGGCGGCCGCAAAAGCAGTGGCGGGTAAAAGCCTAGTGCACCCGGTATTCCCAGGCGGTCTCCCATCCAAGTACTAACCAGGCCCGACCCTGCTTAGCTTCCGAGATAAGAGGAGATCGGGCGCGTGCAGGGTGGTATGGCCGTAGACGCTGGGACCGGGCTCGCGGCGCCCCAAGAGCAGCTGCCCGGCCTTCGTGGTGAGCGCGCGCCAGGTTGTTGGGCCGCTCCGGCGGCGAGCCTCTCCCCGCCTTCCGGCACCAGCAGCGCCGCACCACCCGCCTGCTCACCGCGTCCTCAGGACGCCGCGGTCGTGGGCAGCGGGTTACTCTTTGCCCGCAGTGAGGCCCGTTCGGGCCACCCGTGGCTCCACGGGCCCTCTGCCACTTCCCTGGCGGTGACAGAAGCCAGAGAGACAGCGGTTGCGAGTGGGGGGGGGGGAGGAAGGAGGGACGCACAGGCTCTGTCACGGAATGGGACCGACGCACGGGGGCAGTGTTGAAGCGACAGCTCCTCCACCGGCGGACGGTCACGCCCGGGGCTGGGCTCCGATAAGGATGTAGAGGGGGGGGGGGCGGGCAGTCACCGTGGGATACTGGGGCAGGCCTCCAGGCTCTGCGGAGTTCCGGTGGGGTCCGAATCCGCCCGGGGTTTGTCACGCGTAAGGAGAGGCTCTGGCCCAGGCACCCTACTCCTGTGGGTTTTGGGCCTGCTTGCCTGCCTGCTTTTCTCCTGTGGTGGTCTCTCCTGGAGGCCCGGGGAGACGGCCGCGCGCGTGCAGTTGTGGCACTCCCTCCCTCTGCTGCTATGGCCAGGCTCCTTTGTGGCTGTGCGCCGGGGACCGCAGCGACCGGCGGGGGGGAACCGAGGGCACACAGCTCTCCTGGGAGAAGGAAGGGCGCTGGGGGAGGGGCCGCGGTGCCTGCCGGTGGAGACGGAGTCCTCCGGTGGGGTGGGGCGGCTGGGCGTCCCCTCGGCTTGCTGTCCTAGGACAACCAGTCCCTCTGTCTCCGGGCCCGGGTGCCTGCAGTGGGACGGTCACCCATCTGCCAAGGACACCGAGGTGCCAAGGAGCCGCACTGCCTTGGCAGGAGAAAGCCGCCCGAGGCCGTTTGGAGGCCTGAGCGGGCAGGCAGCCCTGGGCTTGGGCTTTGGGGGCGGGGTCGTGGGCGCGGCGAAGTTCTTCGCGTTGACAGCATGCGCTTGCGGGGGGGAAAAAAGAGGCTATAGAAGGGGCTGTGGGGGGAGTCCTGGCCCAGTCGCCTGGCGTGAGGCAGGGTCTGCGAGGCTGTAGGTCTCGGCGGCGGCCCGGACCCCACCCTCCAACTACCCCCCCCACCCCGCCCAGCCCCGCTGGCCAGGGGTCCTGTTGCGGGGTTGGCAGCTGCAGAGGGTCCAGGGGCATGGCGGCCCCAAAAGGAGTGGCGGGTAAAAGCCTAGAGCACCCGGTATTCCCGAGCGGTCTCCCATCCAAGTACTAACCAGGCCCGACCCTGCTTAGCTTCCGAGATCAGAGGAGATCCGGCGCGTGCAGGGTGGTATGGCCTTAGACGCTGGGACCGGGCTCCCGGCGCCCCAAGAGCAGCCGCCCGTCCTGCTTGGTGAGCGCTCGCCAGGTTGCTGGGCCGCGCCCCGCCTTCCGGCTCCAGCAGCGCAGCGCCACCCGCCTGCTCCCCGCCTCCTCAGGACGCCGCGGTCGTGGTCAGCGGGTTACTCTTTGCCCGCAGTGAGGTCCGTTCGGGCCACCCGTGGCTCCACGGGCCCTCTGCCACTTCCCTGGCGGTGACAGAAGCCAGAGAGACAGCGGTTGCCAGTGGGGGGGGGGGGGAGGAAGGAGGGACGCACAGGCTCTGTCACGGAATGGGACCGACGCACGGGGGCAGTGTTGAAGCGACAGCTCCTCCACCGGCGGACAGTCACGCCCGGCGCTGGGCTCCGATAAGGATGTAGAGCCCGGGTGGGGGTGGGCGGACAGTCACCGTGGGACCCCGGGGCAGGCCTCAAGGGTCTGCGGAGTGCCGGTGGGGTCCAAATCTCGCCCGGGGTTTGTCACGCGATAGGAGAGGCTCTGGCCCAGGCACCCTACTCCTGTGGGTTGTGTGCCTGCCTGCCTGCCTGCCTGCTTTTCCCCTGTGGTGGTCTCTCCTGGAGGCCCGGGAAGACGGCCGCGCGCGTGCAGTTGTGGCGCTCCCTCCCTCCGCTGCTTTGGTCGGGCTCTTTTGTGGCTGTCTGCCGGGGGCCGCAGCGGCCGGCCGGCGGGAACCGAGCGCACACAGCTCTCCTGGGAGAAGGAAGGGCGCTGGGGGAGGGGCCGCGGTGCCTGCCCGCGGAGACGGAGTCCTCAGGTGGGGTGGGGCGGCTTGGCGTCCCCTCGGCTTGCTGTCCTGGGACAACCAGTCCCTCTGTCTTTGGGCCCGGGTGCAGGCAGTGGGACGGTCACCGCTCTGCCAAGGACACCGAGGTGCCAAGGAGCCGCACTGCCTTGGCAGGAGAAAGCCGCCCGAGGCCGTTTGGAGGCCTGCGCGGGCAGGCAGCCCTGGGCTTGGGCTTTGGGGGCGGGGTCGTGGGCGCGGCGAAGGTCTGCGGGTTGACAGCTTTCGCTTGCGGGGGAAAAAAGAGGCTATAGAAGGGACTGTGGGGAGAGACCTGGCCCAGGCTCCTGGCGTGAGGCCGGGTCTGCGAGGCTCTAGGTCTCGGCGGTGGCCCGGACCCCACCCTCCCACTATCCAGCCCCCCCACCCCGCCCAGCCCCGCTGGCCAGGGGTCCTGTGGCGGGGTTGGCGGCTGCAGAGGGTCCAGGGGCATGGCGGCCGCAAAAGGAGTGGCGGGCAAAAGCCTAGTGCACCCGGTATTCCCAGGCGGTCTCCCATCCAAATACTAACCAGGCCCGACCCTGCTTAGCTTCCGAGATCAGAGGAGATCCGGCGCGTGCAGTGTGGTATGGCCGTAGACGCTGGGACTGGGCTCGCGGCGCCCCAAGAGCAGCTGCCCGGCCTTCGTGGTGAGCGCGCGCCAGGTTGTTGGGTCGCGCCGGCGGCGAGCCTCTCCCCGCCTGCCGGCTCCAGCAGCGCCGCGCCTCCCGCCTGCTCCCCGCCTCCTCAGGACGCCGCGGGCGTGGGCAGCGGGTTACTCTTTGCCCGCAGTAAGGCCCCTTCGCGCCACCCGTGGCTCCACGGGGCTTCTGCCACTTCCCTGACGGTGACAGAAGCCAGAGAGACAGCGGTTGGGAGTGGGGGCGGGGAGGAAGGAGGGACGCACAGGCTGTGTCACGGAATGGGACCGACGCACGGGGGCAGTGTTGAAGCGACAGCTCCTCCACTGGCGGACGGTCGCGCCCAGGGCTGGGCTCCGTTAAGGATGTAGAGCCGGGGGGGGGGGGCGGGGGGGGGCGGGCAGTCACCGTGGGATACTGGGGCAGGCCTCCAGGGTCTGCGCAGTGCCGGTGGGGTCCGAATCTCGCCCGAGGTTTGTCACGCGATAGGAGAGGCTCTGGCCCAGGCACCCTACTCCTGTGGGTTGTGTGCCTGCCTGCCTTCCTGCCTGCTTTTCCCCTGTGGTGGTCTCTCCTGGAGGCCCGGGGAGACGGACGCGCGCGTGCAGGTGTGGCGCTCCCTCCCTCCGTTGCTTTGGCCGGGCTCTTTTGTGGCTGTGCGCCGGGGGCCGCAGCGGACGGCCGACGGGAACCGAGCGCACACGGCTCTCCTGGGAGAAGGAATTGCGCTGGGGGAGGGGCCGCGGTGCCTGCCCGCGGAGACAGAGTCCTCCGGTGGGGTGGGGCGGCTGGGCGTCCCTTCGGCTTGCTGTCCTGGGACAACCAGTCCCTCTGTCTCCGGGCCCGGGTGCAGGCAGTGGGACGGTCACCCCTCTGCCAAGGACACCGAGGTGCCAAGAGCCGCACTGCCTTGGCAGGAGAAAGCCGCCCGAGGCCGTTTGGAGGCCTGAGCGGGCAGGCAGCCCTGGGCTTGGGCTTTGGGGGCGGGGTCGTGGGCGCGCGAAGGTCTGCGGGTTGACAGCATGCGCTTGCGGGGGGAAAAAAGAGACTATAGAAGGGGCTGTGGGGGGAGACCTGGCCCAGGCGCCTGGCGTGAGGCCGGGTCTGCGAGGCTGTAGGTCTCGGCGGCGGCCCGGACCCCACCCTCCAACTACCCCCCCCCACCCCGCCCAGCCCCGCTGGCCAGGGGTCCTGTGGCGGTGTTGGCGGCTGCAGAGGGTCCAGGGGCATGGCGGCCGCAAAAGCAGTGGCGGGCAAAAGCCTAGTGCACCCGGTATTCCCAGGCGGTCTCCCATCCAAGTACTAACCAGGCCCGACCCTGCTTAGCTTCCGAGATCAGAGGAGATCCGGCGCGTGCAGGGTGGTATGGCCGTAGACGCTGGGACCGGGCTCGCGGCGCCCCAAGAGCAGCTTCCCGGCCTTCGTGGTGAGCGCGCGCCAGGTTGTTGGGCCGCGCCGGCGGCGAGCCTCTCCCCGCCTTCCGGCTCCAGCAGCGCCGTGCCACCCGCCTGCTCCCCGCGTCCTCAGGACGCCGCGGTCGTGGGCAGCGGGTTACTCTTTGCCCGCAGTGAGGCCCGTTCGGGCCACCCGTGGCTCCACGGGCCCTCTGCCACTTCCCTGGCGGTGACAGAAGCCAGAGAGACAGCGGTTGCGAGTGGGGGGGGGGAGGAAGGAGGGACGCACAGGCTCTGTCACGGAATGGGACCGACGCACGGGGGCAGTGTTGAAGCGACAGCTCCTCCACCGGTGGAGGGTCACGCCCGGGGCTGGGCTCCGATAAGGATGTAGGGGGGGGGGCGGGCAGTCACCGTGGGATACTGGGGCAGGCCTCCAGGCTCTGCGGAGTGCCGGTGGGGTCCGAATCCGCCCGGGGTTTGTCACGCGAAAGGAGAGGCTCTGGCCCAGGCACCCTACTCCTGTGGGTTTTGGGCCTGCCTACCTGCCTGCTTTTCCCCTGTGGTGGTCTCTCCTGGAGGCCCGGGGAGACGGCCGCGCGCGTGCAGTTGTGTCACTCCCTCCCTCCGCTGCTTTGGCCGGGCTCTTTGTGGCTGTGCGCCGGGGGCCGGGGGCCGGAGCGGCCGGCCGGCGGGAACCGAGCGCACACGGCTCTCCTGGGAGAAGGAAGGGCGCTGGGGGAGGGGCCGCGGTGCCTGCCCGCGGAGACGGAGTCCTCCGGTGGGGTGGGGCGGCTTGGCGTCCCCTCGGCTTGCTGTCCTGGGACAACCAGTCCCTCTGTCTTTGGGCCCGGGTGCAGGCAGTGGGACGGTCACCGCTCTGCCAAGGACACCGAGGTGCCAAGGAGCCGCACTGCCTTGGCAGGAGAAAGCCGCCCGAGGCCGTTTGGAGGCCTGCGCGGGCAGGCAGCCCTGGGCTTGGGCTTTGGGGGCGGGGTCGTGGGCGCGGCGAAGGTCTGCGGGTTGACAGCTTTCGCTTGCGGGGAAAAAAGAGGCTATAGAAGGGACTGTGGGGAGAGACCTGGCCCAGGCTCCTGGCGTGAGGCCGGGTCTGCGAGGCTCTAGGTCTCGGCGGTGGCCCGGACCGCACCCTCCCACTACCCACACCCCCCACCCCGCCCAGCCCCGCTGGCCAGGGGTCCTGTGGCGGGGTTGGCGGCTGCAGAGGGTCCAGGGGCATGGCGGCCGCAAAAGGAGTGGCGGGCAAAAGCATAGTGCACCCGGTATTCCCAGGCGGTCTCCCATCCAAATACTAACCAGGCCCGACCCTGCTTAGCTTCCGAGATCAGAGGAGATCCGGCGCGTGCAGTGTGCTATGGCCGTAGACGCTGGGACCGGGCTCGCGGCGCCCCAAGAGCAGCTGCCCGGCCTTCGTGGTGAGCGCGCGCCAGGTTGTTGTTTCGCGCCGGCGGCGAGCCTCTACCCGCCTGCCGGCTGCAGCAGCGCCGCGCCTCCCGCCTGCTCCCCGCCTCCTCAGGACGCCGCGGGCGTGGGCAGCGGGTTACTCTTTGCCCGCAGTAAGGCCCCTTCGCGCCACCCGTGGCTCCACGGGGCTTCTGCCACTTCCCTGACGGTGACAGAAGCCAGAGAGACAGCGGTTGGGAGTGGGGGCGGGGAAAAAGGAGGGACGCACAGGCTGTGTCACGGAATGGGACCGACGCACGGGGGCAGTGTTGAAGCGACAGCTCCTCCACTGGCGGACGGTCGCGCCCAGGGCTGGGCTCCGTTAAGGATGTAGAGCCGGGGGGGGGGGGCCGGGGGGGGGCGGGCAGTCACCGTGGGATACTGGGGCAGGCCTCCAGGGTCTGCGCAGTGCCGGTGGGGTCCGAATCTCGCCCGAGGTTTGTCACGCGATAGGAGAGGCTCTGGCCCAGGCACCCTACTCCTGTGGGTTGTGTTCCTGCCTGCCTGCCTGCCTGCTTTTCCCCTGTGGTGGTCTCTCCTGGAGGCCCGGGAGACGGACGCGCGCGTGCAGGTGTGGCGCTCCCTCCCTCCGTTGCTTTGGCCGGGCTCTTTTGTGGCTGTGCGCCGGGGACCGCAGCGACCGGCGGGGGGGAACCGAGCGCACACAGCTCTCCTGGGAGAAGGAAGGGCGCTGGGGGAGGGGCCGCGGTGCCTGCCCGCGGAGACGGAGTTCTCCGGTGGGGTGGAGCGGCTGGGCGTCCCCTCGGCTTGCTGTCCTGGGACAACCAGTCCCTCTGTCTCCGGGCCCGGGTGCAGGCAGTGGGACGGTCACCCCTCTGCCAAGGACACCGAGGTGCCAAGGAGCCGCACTGCCTTGGCAGGAGAAAGCCGCCCGAGGCCGTTTGAAGGCCTGCGCGGGCAGGCAGCCCTGGGCTTGGGCTTTGGGGGCGGGGTCGTGGGCGCGGCGAAGGTCTGCGGGTTGACAGCATGCGCTTGCGGGGGGGAAAAAAGAGGCTATAGAAGGGGCTGTGGGGGGAGACCTGGCCCAGGCGCCTGGCGTGAGTCCGGGTCTGCGAGGCTGTAGGTCTCGGCGGCGCCACGGACCCCACCCTCCCACTACCTACACCCCCACCCCGCCCAGCCCCGCTGGCCAGGGGTCCTGTGGCGGGGTTGGCGGCTGCAGAGGGTCCTGGGGAATGGCGGCCGCAAAAGCAGTGGCGGGTAAAAGCCTAGTGCACCCGGTATTCCCAGGCGGTCTCCCATCCAAGTACTAACCAGGCCCGACCCTGCTTAGCTTCCGAGATAAGAGGAGATCGGGCGCGTGCAGGGTGGTATGGCCGTAGACGCTGGGACCGGGCTCGCGGCGCCCCAAGAGCAGCTGCCCGGCCTTCGTGGTGAGCGCGCGCCAGGTTGTTGGGCCGCTCCGGCGGCGAGCCTCTCCCCGCCTTCCGGCACCAGCAGCGCCGCACCACCCGCCTGCTCACCGCGTCCTCAGGACGCCGCGGTCGTGGGCAGCGGGTTACTCTTTGCCCGCAGTGAGGCCCGTTCGGGCCACCCGTGGCTCCACGGGCCCTCTGCCACTTCCCTGGCGGTGACAGAAGCCAGAGAGACAGCGGTTGCGAGTGGGGGGGGGGGAGGAAGGAGGGACGCACAGGCTCTGTCACGGAATGGGACCGACGCACGGGGGCAGTGTTGAAGCGACAGCTCCTCCACCGGCGGACGGTCACGCCCGGGGCTGGGCTCCGATAAGGATGTAGAGGGGGGGGGGGCGGGCAGTCACCGTGGGATACTGGGGCAGGCCTCCAGGCTCTGCGGAGTTCCGGTGGGGTCCGAATCCGCCCGGGGTTTGTCACGCGTAAGGAGAGGCTCTGGCCCAGGCACCCTACTCCTGTGGGTTTTGGGCCTGCTTGCCTGCCTGCTTTTCTCCTGTGGTGGTCTCTCCTGGAGGCCCGGGGAGACGGCCGCGCGCGTGCAGTTGTGGCACTCCCTCCCTCTGCTGCTATGGCCAGGCTCCTTTGTGGCTGTGCGCCGGGGACCGCAGCGACCGGCGGGGGGGAACCGAGGGCACACAGCTCTCCTGGGAGAAGGAAGGGCGCTGGGGGAGGGGCCGCGGTGCCTGCCGGTGGAGACGGAGTCCTCCGGTGGGGTGGGGCGGCTGGGCGTCCCCTCGGCTTGCTGTCCTAGGACAACCAGTCCCTCTGTCTCCGGGCCCGGGTGCCTGCAGTGGGACGGTCACCCATCTGCCAAGGACACCGAGGTGCCAAGGAGCCGCACTGCCTTGGCAGGAGAAAGCCGCCCGAGGCCGTTTGGAGGCCTGAGCGGGCAGGCAGCCCTGGGCTTGGGCTTTGGGGGCGGGGTCGTGGGCGCGGCGAAGTTCTTCGCGTTGACAGCATGCGCTTGCGGGGGGGAAAAAAGAGGCTATAGAAGGGGCTGTGGGGGGAGTCCTGGCCCAGTCGCCTGGCGTGAGGCAGGGTCTGCGAGGCTGTAGGTCTCGGCGGCGGCCCGGACCCCACCCTCCAACTACCCCCCCCACCCCGCCCAGCCCCGCTGGCCAGGGGTCCTGTTGCGGGGTTGGCAGCTGCAGAGGGTCCAGGGGCATGGCGGCCCCAAAAGGAGTGGCGGGTAAAAGCCTAGAGCACCCGGTATTCCCGAGCGGTCTCCCATCCAAGTACTAACCAGGCCCGACCCTGCTTAGCTTCCGAGATCAGAGGAGATCCGGCGCGTGCAGGGTGGTATGGCCTTAGACGCTGGGACCGGGCTCCCGGCGCCCCAAGAGCAGCCGCCCGTCCTGCTTGGTGAGCGCTCGCCAGGTTGCTGGGCCGCGCCCCGCCTTCCGGCTCCAGCAGCGCAGCGCCACCCGCCTGCTCCCCGCCTCCTCAGGACGCCGCGGTCGTGGTCAGCGGGTTACTCTTTGCCCGCAGTGAGGTCCGTTCGGGCCACCCGTGGCTCCACGGGCCCTCTGCCACTTCCCTGGCGGTGACAGAAGCCAGAGAGACAGCGGTTGCCAGTGGGGGGGGGGGGGGAGGAAGGAGGGACGCACAGGCTCTGTCACGGAATGGGACCGACGCACGGGGGCAGTGTTGAAGCGACAGCTCCTCCACCGGCGGACAGTCACGCCCGGCGCTGGGCTCCGATAAGGATGTAGAGCCCGGGTGGGGGTGGGCGGACAGTCACCGTGGGACCCCGGGGCAGGCCTCAAGGGTCTGCGGAGTGCCGGTGGGGTCCAAATCTCGCCCGGGGTTTGTCACGCGATAGGAGAGGCTCTGGCCCAGGCACCCTACTCCTGTGGGTTGTGTGCCTGCCTGCCTGCCTGCCTGCTTTTCCCCTGTGGTGGTCTCTCCTGGAGGCCCGGGAAGACGGCCGCGCGCGTGCAGTTGTGGCGCTCCCTCCCTCCGCTGCTTTGGTCGGGCTCTTTTGTGGCTGTCTGCCGGGGGCCGCAGCGGCCGGCCGGCGGGAACCGAGCGCACACAGCTCTCCTGGGAGAAGGAAGGGCGCTGGGGGAGGGGCCGCGGTGCCTGCCCGCGGAGACGGAGTCCTCAGGTGGGGTGGGGCGGCTTGGCGTCCCCTCGGCTTGCTGTCCTGGGACAACCAGTCCCTCTGTCTTTGGGCCCGGGTGCAGGCAGTGGGACGGTCACCGCTCTGCCAAGGACACCGAGGTGCCAAGGAGCCGCACTGCCTTGGCAGGAGAAAGCCGCCCGAGGCCGTTTGGAGGCCTGCGCGGGCAGGCAGCCCTGGGCTTGGGCTTTGGGGGCGGGGTCGTGGGCGCGGCGAAGGTCTGCGGGTTGACAGCTTTCGCTTGCGGGGGAAAAAAGAGGCTATAGAAGGGACTGTGGGGAGAGACCTGGCCCAGGCTCCTGGCGTGAGGCCGGGTCTGCGAGGCTCTAGGTCTCGGCGGTGGCCCGGACCCCACCCTCCCACTATCCAGCCCCCCCACCCCGCCCAGCCCCGCTGGCCAGGGGTCCTGTGGCGGGGTTGGCGGCTGCAGAGGGTCCAGGGGCATGGCGGCCGCAAAAGGAGTGGCGGGCAAAAGCCTAGTGCACCCGGTATTCCCAGGCGGTCTCCCATCCAAATACTAACCAGGCCCGACCCTGCTTAGCTTCCGAGATCAGAGGAGATCCGGCGCGTGCAGTGTGGTATGGCCGTAGACGCTGGGACTGGGCTCGCGGCGCCCCAAGAGCAGCTGCCCGGCCTTCGTGGTGAGCGCGCGCCAGGTTGTTGGGTCGCGCCGGCGGCGAGCCTCTCCCCGCCTGCCGGCTCCAGCAGCGCCGCGCCTCCCGCCTGCTCCCCGCCTCCTCAGGACGCCGCGGGCGTGGGCAGCGGGTTACTCTTTGCCCGCAGTAAGGCCCCTTCGCGCCACCCGTGGCTCCACGGGGCTTCTGCCACTTCCCTGACGGTGACAGAAGCCAGAGAGACAGCGGTTGGGAGTGGGGGGGGGGAGGAAGGAGGGACGCACAGGCTGTGTCACGGAATGGGACCGACGCACGGGGGCAGTGTTGAAGCGACAGCTCCTCCACTGGTGGACGTTCGCGCCCAGGGCTGGGCTTTGTTAAGGATGTAGAGCCGGGGGGGGGGCCGGTGGGGGGGGCGGGCAGTCACCGTGGGATACTGGGGCAGGCCTCCAGGGTCTTCGCAGTGCCGGTGGGGTCCGAATCTCGCCCGAGGTTTGTCACGCGATAGGAGAGGCTCTGGCCCAGGCACCCTACTCCTGTGGGTTGTGTGCCTGCCTGCCTGCCTGCCTGCTTTTCCCCTGTGGTGGTCTCTCCTGGAGGCCCGGGAGACGGACGCGCGCGTGCAGGTGTGGCGCTCCCTCCCTCCGTTGCTTTGGCCGGGCTTTTTGTGGCTGTGCGCCGGGGGCCGCAGCGGCCGGCCGGCGCGAACCGAGCGCACACGGCTCTCCTGGGAGAAGGAATTGCGCTGGGGGAGGGGCCGCGGTGCCTGCCCGCGGAGACGGAGTCCTCTGGTGGGGTGGGGCGGCTGGGCGTCCCTTCGGCTTGCTGTCCTGGGACAACCAGTCCCTCTGTCTCCGGGCCCGGGTGCAGGCAGTGGGACGGTCACCCCTCTGCCAAGGACACCGAGGTGCTAAGAGCCGCACTGCCTTGGCAGGAGAAAGCCGCCCGAGGCCGTTTGGAGGCCTGCGCGGGCAGGCTGCCCTGGGCTTGGGCTTTGGGGGCGGGGTCGTGGGCGCGCGAAGGTCTGCGGGTTGACAGCATGCGCTTGGGGGGGGAAAAAAGAGACTATAGAAGGGGCTGTGGGGGGAGACCTGGCCCAGGCGCCTGGCGTGAGGCCGGGTCTGCGAGGCTGTAGGTCTCGGCGGTGGCCCGGACCCCACCCTCCAACTACCCCCCCCCACCCCGCCCAGCCCCGCTGGCCAGGGGTCCTGTGGCGGGGTTGGCGGCTGCAGAGGGTCCAGGGGCATGGCGGCCCCAAAAGGAGTGGCGGGCAAAAGCCTAGTGCACCCGGTATTCCCAGGCGGTCTCCCATCCAAGTACTAACCAGGCCCGACCCTGCTTAGCTTCCGAGATCAGAGGAGATCGGGCGCGTGCAGGGTGGGATGGCCGTAGACGCTGGGACCGGGCTCGCGGCGCCCCAAGAGCAGCTGCCCGGCCTTCGTGGTGAGCGCGCGCCAGGTTGTTGGGCCGCGCCGGCGGCGAGCCTCTCCCCGCCTTCCGGCTCCAGCAGCGCCGCGCCACCCGCCTGCTCCCCGCGTCCTCAGGACGCCGCGGTCGTGGGCAGCGGGTTACTCTTTGCCCGCAGTGAGGCCCCTTCGGGGCACCCGTGGCTGCACGGGGCCTCTGCCACTACCCTGGCGGTGACAGAAGCCAGAGAGACAGCGGTTGCCAGTGGGGGGGGGAGGAAGGAGGGACGCACAGGCTCTGTCACGGAATGGGACCCACGCACGGGGGCAGTGTTGAAGGGACAGCTCCTCCACCGGCGGACGGTCGCGCCCGGGGCTGGGCTCCGTTAAGGATGTACAGCCCGGGGGGGGCGGGCGGGCAGTCACCGTGGGACCCAGGGGCAGGCCTGCGGGAACCGAACGCGCAGGGCTCCCCTGGGAGAAGGAAGGGCGCTGGGAGAGCGGCCGCGGTGCCTGCCGGTGGAGACGGAGTCCTCCGGAGGTGGAGCGGCTGGGCGTCCCCTCGGCTTGCTGTCCTGGGACAACCAGTCCCTCTGTCTCCGGGCCCGGGTGCAGGCAGTGGGACGGTCACCCCTCTGCCAAGGACACCGAGGTGCTAAGAGCCGCACTGCCTTGGCAGGAGAAAGCCGCCCGAGGCCGTTTGGAGGCCTGCGCGGGCAGTCTGCCCTGGGCTTGGGCTTTGGGGGCGGGGTCGTGGGCGCGCGAAGGTCTGCGGGTTGACAGCATGCGCTTGGGGGGGGAAAAAAGAGACTATAGAAGGGGCTGTGGGGGGAGACCTGGCCCAGGCTCCTGGCGTGAGGCAGGGTCTGCGAGGCTGTAGGTCTCGGCGGCGGCACGGACCCCACCCTCCCACTACCTACCCCCCACCCCGCCCAGCCCCGCTGGCCAGGGGTCCTGTGGCGGGGTTGGCGGCTGCAGAGGGTCCTGGGGCATGGCGGCCGCAAAAGCAGTGGCGGGCAAAAGCCTAGTGCACCCGGTATTCCCAGGCGGTCTCCCATCCAAGTACTAACCAGGCCCGACCCTGCTTAGCTTCCGAGATCAGAGGAGATCGGGCGCGTGCAGGGTGGGATGGCCGTAGACGCTGGGACCGGGCTCGCGGCGCCCCAAGAGCAGCTGCCCGGCCTTCGTGGTGAGCGCGCGCCAGGTTGTTGGGCCGCGCCGGCGGCGAGCCTCTCCCCGCCTTCCCGCTCCAGCAGCGCCGCGCCACCCGCCTGCTCCCCGCGTCCTCAGGACGCCGCGGTCGTGGGCAGCGGGTTACTCTTTGCCCGCAGTGAGGCCCGTTCGGGCCACCCGTGGCTCCACGGGCCCTCTGCCACTTCCCTGGCGGTGACAGAAGCCAGAGAGACAGCGGTTGCGAGTGGGGGGGGGGGAGGAAGGAGGGACGCACAGGCTCTGTCACGTAATGGGACCGACGCACGGGGGCAGTGTTGAAGCGACAGCTCCTCCACCGGCGGACGGTCACGCCCGGGGCTGGCCTCCGATAAGGATGTAGGGGGGGGGCGGGCAGTCACCGTGGGATACTGGGGCAGGCCTCCAGGGTCTGCGGAGTGCCGGTGGGGTCCGAATCTCGCCCGGGGTTTGTCACGCGAAAGGAGACGCTCTGGCCCATGCACCCTACAACTGTGGGTTTTGGGCCTGCCTGCCTGCCTGCTTTTCCCCTGTGGTGGTCTCTCCTGGAGGCCCGGGGAGACGGCCGCGCGCGTGCAGTTGTGGCACTCCCTCCCTCCGCTGCTTTGGCCGGGCTCTTTGTGGCTGTACGCCGGGGACCGCAGCGACCGGCGGGGGGGAACCGAGCGCACACAGCTCTCCTGGGAGAAGGAAGGGCGCTGGGGGAGGGGCCGCGGTGCCTGCCCGCGGAGACGGAGTTCTCCGGTGGGGTGGGGCGGCTTGGCGTGCCCTCGGCTTGCTGTCCTGGGACAACCAGTCCCTCTATCTTTGGGCCCGGGTGCAGGCAGTGGGACGGTCACCCCTCTGCCAAGGACACCGAGGTGCCAAGGGGCCGCACTGCCTTGGCAGGAGAAAGCCGCCCGAGGCCGTTTGGATGCCTGCGCCGGCAGGCAGCCCTGGGTTTGGGCTTTGGGGGCGGGGTCGTGGGCGCGGCGAAGGTCTGCGGGTTGACAGCTTTCGCTTGCGGGGGAAAAAAGAGGCTATAGAAGGGACTGTGGGGGGAGACCTGGCCCAGGCGCCTGGCGTGAGGCCTGGTCTGCGAGGCTCTAGGTCTCGGCGGCGGCCCGGACCCCACCCTCCCACTACCCAGCCCCCCCACCCCGCCCAGCCCCGCTGGCCAGGGGTCCTGTGGCGGGGTTGGCGGCTGCAGAGTTTCCAGGGGCATGGCGGCCGCAAAAGCAGTGGCGGGCAAAAGCCTAGTGCACCCGGTATTCCCAGGCGGTCTCCCATCCAAATACTAACCAGGCCCGACCCTGCTTAGCTTCCGAGATCAGAGGAGATCGGGCGAGTGCAGGGTGGTATGGCCGTAGACGCTGGGACCGGGCTCGCGGCGCCCCAAGAGCAGCCGCCCGGCCTGCTTGGTGAGCGCGCGCCAGGTTGTTGGGCCGCGCAGGCGGCGAGCCTCTCACCGCCTGCCGGCTGCAGCAGCGCCGCGCATCCCGCCTGCTCCCCGCCTCCTCAGGACGTTGCGGGCGTGGGCAGCGGGTTACTCTTTGCCCGCAGTGAGGCCCCTTCGGGGCACCCGTGGCTGCACGGGGCCTCTGCCACTACCCTGGCGGTGACAGAAGCCAGAGAGACAGCGGTTGCGAGTGGGGGGGGGAGGAAGGAGGGACGCACAGGCTCTGTCACGGAATAGGACCCACGCACGGGGGCAGTGTTGAAGGGACAGCTCCTCCACCGGCGGACGGTCGCGCCCGGGGCTGGGCTCCGTTAAGGATGTACAGCCCGGGGGGGGGCGGGCAGTCACCGTGGGACCCAGGGGCAGGCCTGCGGGAACCGAACGCGCAGGGCTCCCCTGGGAGAAGGAAGGGCGCTGGGAGAGCGGCCGCGGTGCCTGCCGGTGGAGACGGAGTCCTCCGGTGGGGTGGAGCGGCTGGGCGTCCCCTCGGCTTGCTGTCCTGGGACAACCAGTCCCTCTGTCTCCGGGCCCGGGTGCAGGCAGTGGGACGGTCACCCCTCTGCCAAGGACACCGAGGTGCCAAGGAGCCGCACTGCCTTGGCAGGAGAAAGCCGCCCGAGGCCGTTTGAAGGCCTGCGCGGGCAGGCAGCCCTGGGCTTGGGCTTTGGGGGCGGGGTCGTGGGCGCGGCGAAGGTCTGCGGGTTGACAGCATGCGCTTGCGGGGGGGAAAAAAGAGGCTATAGAAGGGGCTGTGGGGGGAGACCTGGCCCAGGCGCCTGGCGTGAGTCCGGGTCTGCGAGGCTGTAGGTCTCGGCGGCGCCACGGACCCCACCCTCCCACTACCTACACCCCCACCCCGCCCAGCCCCGCTGGCCAGGGGTCCTGTGGCGGGGTTGGCGGCTGCAGAGGGTCCTGGGGAATGGCGGCCGCAAAAGCAGTGGCGGGTAAAAGCCTAGTGCACACGGTATTCCCAGGCGGTCTCCCATCCAAGTACTAACCAGGCCCGACCCTGCTTAGCTTCCGAGATAAGAGGAGATCGGGCGCGTGCAGGGTGGTATGGCCGTAGACGCTGGGACCGGGCTCGCGGCGCCCCAAGAGCAGCTGCCCGGCCTTCGTGGTGAGCGCGCGCCAGGTTGTTGGGCCGCTCCGGCGGCGAGCCTCTCCCCGCCTTCCGGCACCAGCAGCGCCGCACCACCCGCCTGCTCACCGCGTCCTCAGGACGCCGCGGTCGTGGGCAGCGGGTTACTCTTTGCCCGCAGTGAGGCCCGTTCGGGCCACCCGTGGCTCCACGGGCCCTCTGCCACTTCCCTGGCGGTGACAGAAGCCAGAGAGACAGCGGTTGCGAGTGGGGGGGGGGGAGGAAGGAGGGACGCACAGGCTCTGTCACGGAATGGGACCGACGCACGGGGGCAGTGTTGAAGCGACAGCTCCTCCACCGGCGGACGGTCACGCCCGGGGCTGGGCTCCGATAAGGATGTAGAGGGGGGGGGGGGGCGGGCAGTCACCGTGGGATACTGGGGCAGGCCTCCAGGCTCTGCGGAGTTCCGGTGGGGTCCGAATCCGCCCGGGGTTTGTCACGCGTAAGGAGAGGCTCTGGCCCAGGCACCCTACTCCTGTGGGTTTTGGGCCTGCTTGCCTGCCTGCTTTTCCCCTGTGGTGGTCTCTCCTGGAGGCCCGGGGAGACGGCCGCGCGCGTGCAGTTGTGGCACTCCCTCCCTCTGCTGCTATGGCCAGGCTCCTTTGTGGCTGTGCGCCGGGGACCGCAGCGACCGGCGGGGGGGAACCGAGGGCACACAGCTCTCCTGGGAGAAGGAAGGGCGCTGGGGGAGGGGCCGCGGTGCCTGCCGGTGGAGACGGAGTCCTCCGGTGGGGTGGGGCGGCTGGGCGTCCCCTCGGCTTGCTGTCCTAGGACAACCAGTCCCTCTGTCTCCGGGCCCGGGTGCCTGCAGTGGGACGGTCACCCATCTGCCAAGGACACCGAGGTGCCAAGGAGCCGCACTGCCTTGGCAGGAGAAAGCCGCCCGAGGCCGTTTGGAGGCCTGAGCGGGCAGGCAGCCCTGGGCTTGGGCTTTGGGGGCGGGGTCGTGGGCGCGGCGAAGTTCTTCGCGTTGACAGCATGCGCTTGCGGGGGGGAAAAAAGAGGCTATAGAAGGGGCTGTGGGGGGAGTCCTGGCCCAGTCGCCTGGCGTGAGGCAGGGTCTGCGAGGCTGTAGGTCTCGGCGGCGGCCCGGACCCCACCCTCCAACTACCCCCCCCACCCCGCCCAGCCCCGCTGGCCAGGGGTCCTGTTGCGGGGTTGGCAGCTGCAGAGGGTCCAGGGGCATGGCGGCCCCAAAAGGAGTGGCGGGTAAAAGCCTAGAGCACCCGGTATTCCCGAGCGGTCTCCCATCCAAGTACTAACCAGGCCCGACCCTGCTTAGCTTCCGAGATCAGAGGAGATCCGGCGCGTGCAGGGTGGTATGGCCTTAGACGCTGGGACCGGGCTCCCGGCGCCCCAAGAGCAGCCGCCCGGCCTGCTTGGTGAGCGCTCGCCAGGTTGCTGGGCCGCGCCCCGCCTGCCGGCTCCAGCAGCGCAGCGCCACCCGCTTGCTCCCCTCCTCCTCAGGACGCCGCGGTCGTGGTCAGCGGGTTACTCTTTGCCCGCAGTGAGGTCCGTTCGGGCCACCCGTGGCTCCACGGGCCCTCTGCCACTTCCCTGGCGGTGACAGAAGCCAGAGAGACAGCGGTTGCCAGTGGGGGGGGGGGGGAGGAAGGAGGGACGCACAGGCTCTGTCACGGAATGGGACCGACGCACGGGGGCAGTGTTGAAGCGACAGCTCCTCCACCGGCGGACAGTCACGCCCGGCGCTGGGCTCCGATAAGGATGTAGAGCCCGGGTGGGGGTGGGCGGACAGTCACCGTGGGACCCCGGGGCAGGCCTCAAGGGTCTGCGGAGTGCCGGTGGGGTCCAAATCTCGCCCGGGGTTTGTCACGCGATAGGAGAGGCTCTGGCCCAGGCACCCTACTCCTGTGGGTTGTGTGCCTGCCTGCCTGCCTGCCTGCTTTTCCCCTGTGGTGGTCTCTCCTGGAGGCCCGGGAAGACGGCCGCGCGCGTGCAGTTGTGGCGCTCCCTCCCTCCGCTGCTTTGGTCGGGCTCTTTTGTGGCTGTCTGCCGGGGGCCGCAGCGGCCGGCCGGCGGGAACCGAGCGCACACAGCTCTCCTGGGAGAAGGAAGGGCGCTGGGGGAGGGGCCGCGGTGCCTGCCCGCGGAGACGGAGTCCTCAGGTGGGGTGGGGCGGCTTGGCGTCCCCTCGGCTTGCTGTCCTGGGACAACCAGTCCCTCTGTCTTTGGGCCCGGGTGCAGGCAGTGGGACGGTCACCGCTCTGCCAAGGACACCGAGGTGCCAAGGAGCCGCACTGCCTTGGCAGGAGAAAGCCGCCCGAGGCCGTTTGGAGGCCTGCGCGGGCAGGCAGCCCTGGGCTTGGGCTTTGGGGGCGGGGTCGTGGGCGCGGCGAAGGTCTGCGGGTTGACAGCTTTCGCTTGCGGGGGAAAAAAGAGGCTATAGAAGGGACTGTGGGGAGAGACCTGGCCCAGGCTCCTGGCGTGAGGCCGGGTCTGCGAGGCTGTAGGTCTCAGCGGCGGCCCGGACCCCACCCTCCCACTACCCACCCCCCCCACCCCGCCCAGCCCCGCTGGCCAGGGGTCCTGTGGCGGGGTTGGCGGCTGCAGAGGGTCCAGGGGCATGGCGGCCGCAAAAGGAGTGGCGGGCAAAAGCCTAGTGCACCCGGTATTCCCAGGCGGTCTCCCATCCAAATACTAACCAGGCCCGACCCTGCTTAGCTTCCGAGATCAGAGGAGATCCGGCGCGTGCAGTGTGGTATGGCCGTAGACGCTGGGACTGGGCTCGCGGCGCCCCAAGAGCAGCTGCCCGGCCTTCGTGGTGAGCGCGCGCCAGGTTGTTGGGTCGCGCCGGCGGCGAGCCTCTCCCCGCCTGCCGGCTCCAGCAGCGCCGCGCCTCCCGCCTGCTCCCCGCCTCCTCAGGACGCCGCGGGCGTGGGCAGCGGGTTACTCTTTGCCCGCAGTAAGGCCCCTTCGCGCCACCCGTGGCTCCACGGGGCTTCTGCCACTTCCCTGACGGTGACAGAAGCCAGAGAGACAGCGGTTGGGAGTGGGGGGGGGGAGGAAGGAGGGACGCACAGGCTGTGTCACGGAATGGGACCGACGCACGGGGGCAGTGTTGAAGCGACAGCTCCTCCACTGGTGGACGTTCGCGCCCAGGGCTGGGCTTTGTTAAGGATGTAGAGCCGGGGGGGGGGCCGGTGGGGGGGGCGGGCAGTCACCGTGGGATACTGGGGCAGGCCTCCAGGGTCTTCGCAGTGCCGGTGGGGTCCGAATCCGCCCGGGGTTTGTCACGCGATAGGAGAGGCTCTGGCCCAGGCACCCTACTCCTGTGGGTTGTGTGCCTGCCTGCCTGCCTGCCTGCTTTTCCCCTGTGGTGGTCTCTCCTGGAGGCCCGGGAGACGGACGCGCGCGTGCAGGTGTGGCGCTCCCTCCCTCCGTTGCTTTGGCCGGGCTTTTTGTGGCTGTGCGCCGGGGGCCGCAGCGGCCGGCCGGCGCGAACCGAGCGCACACGGCTCTCCTGGGAGAAGGAATTGCGCTGGGGGAGGGGCCGCGGTGCCTGCCCGCGGAGACGGAGTCCTCTGGTGGGGTGGGGCGGCTGGGCGTCCCTTCGGCTTGCTGTCCTGGGACAAGCAGTCCCTCTGTCTCCGGGCCCGGGTGCAGGCAGTGGGACGGTCACCCCTCTGCCAAGGACACCGAGGTGCTAAGAGCCGCACTGCCTTGGCAGGAGAAAGCCGCCCGAGGCCGTTTGGAGGCCTGCGCGGGCAGGCTGCCCTGGGCTTGGGCTTTGGGGGCGGGGTCGTGGGCGCGCGAAGGTCTGCGGGTTGACAGCATGCGCTTGGGGGGGGAAAAAAGAGACTATAGAAGGGGCTGTGGGGGGAGACCTGGCCCAGGCGCCTGGCGTGAGGCCGGGTCTGCGAGGCTGTAGGTCTCGGCGGTGGCCCGGACCCCACCCTCCAACTACCCCCCCCCACCCCGCCCAGCCCCGCTGGCCAGGGGTCCTGTGGCGGGGTTGGCGGCTGCAGAGGGTCCAGGGGCATGGCGGCCCCAAAAGGAGTGGCGGGCAAAAGCCTAGTGCACCCGGTATTCCCAGGCGGTCTCCCATCCAAGTACTAACCAGGCCCGACCCTGCTTAGCTTCCGAGATCAGAGGAGATCGGGCGCGTGCAGGGTGGGATGGCCGTAGACGCTGGGACCGGGCTCGCGGCGCCCCAAGAGCAGCTGCCCGGCCTTCGTGGTGAGCGCGCGCCAGGTTGTTGGGCCGCGCCGGCGGCGAGCCTCTCCCCGCCTTCCGGCTCCAGCAGCGCCGCGCCACCCGCCTGCTCCCCGCGTCCTCAGGACGCCGCGGTCGTGGGCAGCGGGTTACTCTTTGCCCGCAGTGAGGCCCCTTCGGGGCACCCGTGGCTGCACGGGGCCTCTGCCACTACCCTGGCGGTGACAGAAGCCAGAGAGACAGCGGTTGCCAGTGGGGGGGGGAGGAAGGAGGGACGCACAGGCTCTGTCACGGAATGGGACCCACGCACGGGGGCAGTGTTGAAGGGACAGCTCCTCCACCGGCGGACGGTCGCGCCCGGGGCTGGGCTCCGTTAAGGATGTACAGCCCGGGGGGGGCGGGCGGGCAGTCACCGTGGGACCCAGGGGCAGGCCTGCGGGAACCGAACGCGCAGGGCTCCCCTGGGAGAAGGAAGGGCGCTGGGAGAGCGGCCGCGGTGCCTGCCGGTGGAGACGTAGTCCTCCGGAGGTGGAGCGGCTGGGCGTCCCCTCGGCTTGCTGTCCTGGGACAACCAGTCCCTCTGTCTCCGGGCCCGGGTGCAGGCAGTGGGACGGTCACCCCTCTGCCAAGGACACCGAGGTGCTAAGAGCCGCACTGCCTTGGCAGGAGAAAGCCGCCCGAGGCCGTTTGGAGGCCTGCGCGGGCAGTCTGCCCTGGGCTTGGGCTTTGGGGGCGGGGTCGTGGGCGCGCGAAGGTCTGCGGGTTGACAGCATGCGCTTGGGGGGGGAAAAAAGAGACTATAGAAGGGGCTGTGGGGGGAGACCTGGCCCAGGCTCCTGGCGTGAGGCAGGGTCTGCGAGGCTGTAGGTCTCGGCGGCGGCACGGACCCCACCCTCCCACTACCTACCCCCCACCCCGCCCAGCCCCGCTGGCCAGGGGTCCTGTGGCGGGGTTGGCGGCTGCAGAGGGTCCTGGGGCATGGCGGCCGCAAAAGCAGTGGCGGGCAAAAGCCTAGTGCACCCGGTATTCCCAGGCGGTCTCCCATCCAAGTACTAACCAGGCCCGACCCTGCTTAGCTTCCGAGATCAGAGGAGATCGGGCGCGTGCAGGGTGGGATGGCCGTAGACGCTGGGACCGGGCTCGCGGCGCCCCAAGAGCAGCTGCCCGGCCTTCGTGGTGAGCGCGCGCCAGGTTGTTGGGCCGCGCCGGCGGCGAGCCTCTCCCCGCCTTCCCGCTCCAGCAGCGCCGCGCCACCCGCCTGCTCCCCGCGTCCTCAGGACGCCGCGGTCGTGGGCAGCGGGTTACTCTTTGCCCGCAGTGAGGCCCGTTCGGGCCACCCGTGGCTCCACGGGCCCTCTGCCACTTCCCTGGCGGTGACAGAAGCCAGAGAGACAGCGGTTGCGAGTGTGGGGGGGGGGAGGAAGGAGGGACGCACAGGCTCTGTCACGTAATGGGACCGACGCACGGGGGCAGTGTTGAAGCGACAGCTCCTCCACCGGCGGACGGTCACGCCCGGGGCTGGCCTCCGATAAGGATGTAGGGGGGGGGCGGGCAGTCACCGTGGGATACTGGGGCAGGCCTCCAGGGTCTGCGGAGTGCCGGTGGGGTCCGAATCTCGCCCGGGGTTTGTCACGCGAAAGGAGACGCTCTGGCCCATGCACCCTACAACTGTGGGTTTTGGGCCTGCCTGCCTGCCTGCTTTTCCCCTGTGGTGGTCTCTCCTGGAGGCCCGGGGAGACGGCCGCGCGCGTGCAGTTGTGGCACTCCCTCCCTCCGCTGCTTTGGCCGGGCTCTTTGTGGCTGTACGCCGGGGACCGCAGCGACCGGCGGGGGGGAACCGAGCGCACACAGCTCTCCTGGGAGAAGGAAGGGCGCTGGGGGAGGGGCCGCGGTGCCTGCCCGCGGAGACGGAGTTCTCCGGTGGGGTGGGGCGGCTTGGCGTGCCCTCGGCTTGCTGTCCTGGGACAACCAGTCCCTCTATCTTTGGGCCCGGGTGCAGGCAGTGGGACGGTCACCCCTCTGCCAAGGACACCGAGGTGCCAAGGGGCCGCACTGCCTTGGCAGGAGAAAGCCGCCCGAGGCCGTTTGGATGCCTGCGCCGGCAGGCAGCCCTGGGTTTGGGCTTTGGGGGCGGGGTCGTGGGCGCGGCGAAGGTCTGCGGGTTGACAGCTTTCGCTTGCGGGGGAAAAAAGAGGCTATAGAAGGGACTGTGGGGGGAGACCTGGCCCAGGCGCCTGGCGTGAGGCCTGGTCTGCGAGGCTCTAGGTCTCGGCGGCGGCCCGGACCCCACCCTCCCACTACCCAGCCCCCCCACCCCGCCCAGCCCCGCTGGCCAGGGGTCCTGTGGCGGGGTTGGCGGCTGCAGAGTTTCCAGGGGCATGGCGGCCGCAAAAGCAGTGGCGGGCAAAAGCCTAGTGCACCCGGTATTCCCAGGCGGTCTCCCATCCAAATACTAACCAGGCCCGACCCTGCTTAGCTTCCGAGATCAGAGGAGATCGGGCGAGTGCAGGGTGGTATGGCCGTAGACGCTGGGACCGGGCTCGCGGCGCCCCAAGAGCAGCCGCCCGGCCTGCTTGGTGAGCGCGCGCCAGGTTGTTGGGCCGCGCAGGCGGCGAGCCTCTCACCGCCTGCCGGCTGCAGCAGCGCCGCGCATCCCGCCTGCTCCCCGCCTCCTCAGGACGTTGCGGGCGTGGGCAGCGGGTTACTCTTTGCCCGCAGTGAGGCCCCTTCGGGGCACCCGTGGCTGCACGGGGCCTCTGCCACTACCCTGGCGGTGACAGAAGCCAGAGAGACAGCGGTTGCGAGTGGGGGGGGGAGGAAGGAGGGACGCACAGGCTCTGTCACGGAATAGGACCCACGCACGGGGGCAGTGTTGAAGGGACAGCTCCTCCACCGGCGGACGGTCGCGCCCGGGCCTGGGCTCCGTTAAGGATGTACAGCCCGGGGGGGGGCGGGCAGTCACCGTGGGACCCAGGGGCAGGCCTGCGGGAACCGAACGCGCAGGGCTCCCCTGGGAGAAGGAAGGGCGCTGGGAGAGCGGCCGCGGTGCCTGCCGGTGGAGACGGAGTCCTCCGGTGGGGTGGAGCGGCTGGGCGTCCCCTCGGCTTGCTGTCCTGGGACAACCAGTCCCTCTGTCTCCGGGCCCGGGTGCAGGCAGTGGGACGGTCACCCCTCTGCCAAGGACACCGAGGTGCCAAGGAGCCGCACTGCCTTGGCAGGAGAAAGCCGCCCGAGGCCGTTTGAAGGCCTGCGCGGGCAGGCAGCCCTGGGCTTGGGCTTTGGGGGCGGGGTCGTGGGCGCGGCGAAGGTCTGCGGGTTGACAGCATGCGCTTGCGGGGGGGAAAAAAGAGGCTATAGAAGGGGCTGTGGGGGGAGACCTGGCCCAGGCGCCTGGCGTGAGTCCGGGTCTGCGAGGCTGTAGGTCTCGGCGGCGCCACGGACCCCACCCTCCCACTACCTACACCCCCACCCCGCCCAGCCCCGCTGGCCAGGGGTCCTGTGGCGGGGTTGGCGGCTGCAGAGGGTCCTGGGGAATGGCGGCCGCAAAAGCAGTGGCGGGTAAAAGCCTAGTGCACCCGGTATTCCCAGGCGGTCTCCCATCCAAGTACTAACCAGGCCCGACCCTGCTTAGCTTCCGAGATAAGAGGAGATCGGGCGCGTGCAGGGTGGTATGGCCGTAGACGCTGGGACCGGGCTCGCGGCGCCCCAAGAGCAGCTGCCCGGCCTTCGTGGTGAGCGCGCGCCAGGTTGTTGGGCCGCTCCGGCGGCGAGCCTCTCCCCGCCTTCCGGCACCAGCAGCGCCGCACCACCCGCCTGCTCACCGCGTCCTCAGGACGCCGCGGTCGTGGGCAGCGGGTTACTCTTTGCCCGCAGTGAGGCCCGTTCGGGCCACCCGTGGCTCCACGGGCCCTCTGCCACTTCCCTGGCGGTGACAGAAGCCAGAGAGACAGCGGTTGCGAGTGGGGGGGGGGGAGGAAGGAGGGACGCACAGGCTCTGTCACGGAATGGGACCGACGCACGGGGGCAGTGTTGAAGCGACAGCTCCTCCACCGGCGGACGGTCACGCCCGGGGCTGGGCTCCGATAAGGATGTAGAGGGGGGGGGGGCGGGCAGTCACCGTGGGATACTGGGGCAGGCCTCCAGGCTCTGCGGAGTTCCGGTGGGGTCCGAATCCGCCCGGGGTTTGTCACGCGTAAGGAGAGGCTCTGGCCCAGGCACCCTACTCCTGTGGGTTTTGGGCCTGCTTGCCTGCCTGCTTTTCCCCTGTGGTGGTCTCTCCTGGAGGCCCGGGGAGACGGCCGCGCGCGTGCAGTTGTGGCACTCCCTCCCTCTGCTGCTATGGCCAGGCTCCTTTGTGGCTGTGCGCCTGGGACCGCAGCGACCGGCGGGGGGGAACCGAGGGCACACAGCTCTCCTGGGAGAAGGAAGGGCGCTGGGGGAGGGGCCGCGGTGCCTGCCGGTGGAGACGGAGTCCTCCGGTGGGGTGGGGCGGCTGGGCGTCCCCTCGGCTTGCTGTCCTAGGACAACCAGTCCCTCTGTCTCCGGGCCCGGGTGCCTGCAGTGGGACGGTCACCCATCTGCCAAGGACACCGAGGTGCCAAGGAGCCGCACTGCCTTGGCAGGAGAAAGCCGCCCGAGGCCGTTTGGAGGCCTGAGCGGGCAGGCAGCCCTGGGCTTGGGCTTTGGGGGCGGGGTCGTGGGCGCGGCGAAGTTCTTCGCGTTGACAGCATGCGCTTGCGGGGGGGAAAAAAGAGGCTATAGAAGGGGCTGTGGGGGGAGTCCTGGCCCAGTCGCCTGGCGTGAGGCAGGGTCTGCGAGGCTGTAGGTCTCGGCGGCGGCCCGGACCCCACCCTCCAACTACCCCCCCCACCCCGCCCAGCCCCGCTGGCCAGGGGTCCTGTTGCGGGGTTGGCAGCTGCAGAGGGTCCAGGGGCATGGCGGCCCCAAAAGGAGTGGCGGGTAAAAGCCTAGAGCACCCGGTATTCCCGAGCGGTCTCCCATCCAAGTACTAACCAGGCCCGACCCTGCTTAGCTTCCGAGATCAGAGGAGATCCGGCGCGTGCAGGGTGGTATGGCCTTAGACGCTGGGACCGGGCTCCCGGCGCCCCAAGAGCAGCCGCCCGGCCTGCTTGGTGAGCGCTCGCCAGGTTGCTGGGCCGCGCCCCGCCTGCCGGCTCCAGCAGCGCAGCGCCACCCGCTTGCTCCCCTCCTCCTCAGGACGCCGCGGTCGTGGTCAGCGGGTTACTCTTTGCCCGCAGTGAGGTCCGTTCGGGCCACCCGTGGCTCCACGGGCCCTCTGCCACTTCCCTGGCGGTGACAGAAGCCAGAGAGACAGCGGTTGCCAGTGGGGGGGGGGGGAGGAAGGAGGGACGCACAGGCTCTGTCACGGAATGGGACCGACGCACGGGGGCAGTGTTGAAGCGACAGCTCCTCCACCGGCGGACAGTCACGCCCGGCGCTGGGCTCCGATAAGGATGTAGAGCCCGGGTGGGGGTGGGCGGACAGTCACCGTGGGACCCCGGGGCAGGCCTCAAGGGTCTGCGGAGTGCCGGTGGGGTCCAAATCTCGCCCGGGGTTTGTCACGCGATAGGAGAGGCTCTGGCCCAGGCACCCTACTCCTGTGGGTTGTGTGCCTGCCTGCCTGCCTGCCTGCTTTTCCCCTGTGGTGGTCTCTCCTGGAGGCCCGGGAAGACGGCCGCGCGCGTGCAGTTGTGGCGCTCCCTCCCTCCGCTGCTTTGGTCGGGCTCTTTTGTGGCTGTCTGCCGGGGGCCGCAGCGGCCGGCCGGCGGGAACCGAGCGCACACAGCTCTCCTGGGAGAAGGAAGGGCGCTGGGGGAGGGGCCGCGGTGCCTGCCCGCGGAGACGGAGTCCTCAGGTGGGGTGGGGCGGCTTGGCGTCCCCTCGGCTTGCTGTCCTGGGACAACCAGTCCCTCTGTCTTTGGGCCCGGGTGCAGGCAGTGGGACGGTCACCGCTCTGCCAAGGACACCGAGGTGCCAAGGAGCCGCACTGCCTTGGCAGGAGAAAGCCGCCCGAGGCCGTTTGGAGGCCTGCGCGGGCAGGCAGCCCTGGGCTTGGGCTTTGGGGGCGGGGTCGTGGGCGCGGCGAAGGTCTGCGGGTTGACAGCTTTCGCTTGCGGGGGAAAAAAGAGGCTATAGAAGGGACTGTGGGGAGAGACCTGGCCCAGGCTCCTGGCGTGAGGCCGGGTCTGCGAGGCTCTAGGTCTCGGCGGTGGCCCGGACCCCACCCTCCCACTATCCAGCCCCCCCACCCCGCCCAGCCCCGCTGGCCAGGGGTCCTGTGGCGGGGTTGGCGGCTGCAGAGGGTCCAGGGGCATGGCGGCCGCAAAAGGAGTGGCGGGCAAAAGCCTAGTGCACCCGGTATTCCCAGGCGGTCTCCCATCCAAATACTAACCAGGCCCGACCCTGCTTAGCTTCCGAGATCAGAGGAGATCCGGCGCGTGCAGTGTGGTATGGCCGTAGACGCTGGGACTGGGCTCGCGGCGCCCCAAGAGCAGCTGCCCGGCCTTCGTGGTGAGCGCGCGCCAGGTTGTTGGGTCGCGCCGGCGGCGAGCCTCTCCCCGCCTGCCGGCTCCAGCAGCGCCGCGCCTCCCGCCTGCTCCCCGCCTCCTCAGGACGCCGCGGGCGTGGGCAGCGGGTTACTCTTTGCCCGCAGTAAGGCCCCTTCGCGCCACCCGTGGCTCCACGGGGCTTCTGCCACTTCCCTGACGGTGACAGAAGCCAGAGAGACAGCGGTTGGGAGTGGGGGGGGGGAGGAAGGAGTGACGCACAGGCTGTGTCACGGAATGGGACCGACGCACGGGGGCAGTGTTGAAGCGACAGCTCCTCCACTGGTGGACGTTCGCGCCCAGGGCTGGGCTTTGTTAAGGATGTAGAGCCGGGGGGGGGGCCGGTGGGGGGGGCGGGCAGTCACCGTGGGATACTGGGGCAGGCCTCCAGGGTCTTCGCAGTGCCGGTGGGGTCCGAATCTCGCCCGAGGTTTGTCACGCGATAGGAGAGGCTCTGGCCCAGGCACCCTACTCCTGTGGGTTGTGTGCCTGCCTGCCTGTCTGCCTGCTTTTCCCCTGTGGTGGTCTCTCCTGGAGGCCCGGGAGACGGACGCGCGCGTGCAGGTGTGGCGCTCCCTCCCTCCGTTGCTTTGGCCGGGCTTTTTGTGGCTGTGCGCCGGGGGCCGCAGCGGCCGGCCGGCGCGAACCGAGCGCACACGGCTCTCCTGGGAGAAGGAATTGCGCTGGGGGAGGGGCCGCGGTGCCTGCCCGCGGAGACGGAGTCCTCTGGTGGGGTGGGGCGGCTGGGCGTCCCTTCGGCTTGCTGTCCTGGGACAACCAGTCCCTCTGTCTCCGGGCCCGGGTGCAGGCAGTGGGACGGTCACCCCTCTGCCAAGGACACCGAGGTGCTAAGAGCCGCACTGCCTTGGCAGGAGAAAGCCGCCCGAGGCCGTTTGGAGGCCTGCGCGGGCAGGCTGCCCTGGGCTTGGGCTTTGGGGGCGGGGTCGTGGGCGCGCGAAGGTCTGCGGGTTGACAGCATGCGCTTGGGGGGGGAAAAAAGAGACTATAGAAGGGGCTGTGGGGGGAGACCTGGCCCAGGCGCCTGGCGTGAGGCCGGGTCTGCGAGGCTGTAGGTCTCGGCGGTGGCCCGGACCCCACCCTCCAACTACCCCCCCCCACCCCGCCCAGCCCCGCTGGCCAGGGGTCCTGTGGCGGGGTTGGCGGCTGCAGAGGGTCCAGGGGCATGGCGGCCCCAAAAGGAGTGGCGGGCAAAAGCCTAGTGCACCCGGTATTCCCAGGCGGTCTCCCATCCAAGTACTAACCAGGCCCGACCCTGCTTAGCTTCCGAGGTCAGAGGAGATCGGGCGCGTGCAGGGTGGGATGGCCGTAGACGCTGGGACCGGGCTCGCGGCGCCCCAAGAGCAGCTGCCCGGCCTTCGTGGTGAGCGCGCGCCAGGTTGTTGGGCCGCGCCGGCGGCGAGCCTCTCCCCGCCTTCCGGCTCCAGCAGCGCCGCGCCACCCGCCTGCTCCCCGCGTCCTCAGGACGCCGCGGTCGTGGGCAGCGGGTTACTCTTTGCCCGCAGTGAGGCCCCTTCGGGGCACCCGTGGCTCCACGGGGCCTCTGCCACTACCCTGGCGGTGACAGAAGCCAGAGAGACAGCGGTTGCCAGTGGGGGGGGGAGGAAGGAGGGACGCACAGGCTCTGTCACGGAATGGGACCCACGCACGGGGGCAGTGTTGAAGGGACAGCTCCTCCACCGGCGGACGGTCGCGCCCGGGGCTGGGCTCCGTTAAGGATGTACAGCCCGGGGGGGGCGGGCGGGCAGTCACCGTGGGACCCAGGGGCAGGCCTGCGGGAACCGAACGCGCAGGGCTCCCCTGGGAGAAGGAAGGGCGCTGGGAGAGCGGCCGCGGTGCCTGCCGGTGGAGACGGAGTCCTCCGGAGGTGGAGCGGCTGGGCGTCCCCTCGGCTTGCTGTCCTGGGACAACCAGTCCCTCTGTCTCCGGGCCCGGGTGCAGGCAGTGGGACGGTCACCCCTCTGCCAAGGACACCGAGGTGCCAAGGAGCCGCACTGCCTTGGCAGGAGAAAGCCGCCCGAGGCCGTTTGGAGGCCTGCGCGGGCAGGCAGCCCTGGGCTTGGGCTTTGGGGGCGGGGTCGTGGGCGCGGCGAAGGTCTGCGGGTTGACAGCATGCGCTTGCGGGGGGGAAAAAAGAGGCTATAGAAGGGGCTGTGGGGGGAGACCTGGCCCAGGCGCCTGGGGTGAGTCCGGGTCTGCCAGGC
This sequence comes from Rhinolophus hipposideros, assembly GCF_964194185.1. Lineage (NCBI taxonomy): Eukaryota > Metazoa > Chordata > Mammalia > Chiroptera > Rhinolophidae > Rhinolophus > Rhinolophus hipposideros. Next base: position 156,308 of record NW_027669391.1, on the reverse strand, counting down.
TGTAGGTCTCGGCGGCGTCACGGACCCCACCCTCCCACTACCTACACCCCCACCCCGCCCAGCCCCGCAGGCCAGGGGTCCTGTGGCGGGGTTGGCGGCTGCAGAGGGTCCTGGGGAATGGCGGCCGCAAAAGCAGTGGCGGGCAAAAGCCTAGTGCACCCGGTATTCCCAGGCGGTCTCCCATCCAAATACTAACCAGGCCCGACCCTGCTTAGCTTCCGAGATCAGAGGAGATCCGGCGCGTGCAGTGTGGTATGGCCGTAGACGCTGGGACCGGGCTCGCGGCGCCCCAAGAGCAGCTGCCCGGCCTTCGTGGTGAGCGCGCGCCAGGTTGTTGGGTCGCGCCGGCGGCGAGCCTCTCCCCGCCTGCCGGCTCCAGCAGCGCCGCGCCTCCCGCCTGCTCCCCGCGTCCTCAGGACGCCGCGGGCGTGGGCAGCGGGTTACTCTTTGCCCGCAGTAAGGCCCCTTCGCGCCACCCGTGGCTCCACGGGGCTTCTGCCACTTCCCTGACGGTGACAGAAGCCAGAGAGACAGCGGTTGGGAGTGGGGGGGGGGAGGAAGGAGGGACGCACAGGCTGTGTCACGGAATGGGACCGACGCACGGGGGCAGTGTTGAAGCGACAGCTCCTCCACTGGTGGACGGTCGCGCCCAGGGCTGGGCTTTGTTAAGGATGTAGAGCCGGGGGGGGGGCCGGCGGGGGGGGCGGGCAGTCACCGTGGGATACTGGGGCAGGCCTCCAGGCTCTGCGGAGTGCCGGTGGGGTCCGAATCCGCCCGGGGTTTGTCACGCGAAAGGAGAGGCTCTGGCCCAGGCACCCTACTCCTGTGGGTTTTGGGCCTGCCTGCCTGCCTGCTTTTCCCCTGTGGTGGTCTCTCCTGGAGGCCCGGGGAGACGGCCGCGCGCGTGCAGTTGTGGCACTCCCTCCCTCCGCTGCTATGGCCGGGCTCTTTTGTGGCTGTGCGCCGGGGACCGCAGCGACCGGCGGGGGGGAACCGAGCGCACACAGCTCTCCTGGGAGAAGGAAGGGCGCTGGGGGAGGGGCCGCGGTGCCTGCCGGTGGAGACGGAGTCCTCCGGTGGGGTGGGTCGGCTGGGCGTCCCCTCGGCTTGCTGTCCCAGGACAACCAGTCCCTCTGTCTCCGGGCCCGCGTGCACGCAGTGGGACGGTCACCCATCTGCCAAGGACACCGAGGTGCCAAGGAGCCGCACTGCCTTGGCAGGAGAAAGCCGCCCGAGGCCGTTTGGAGGCCTGCGCGGGCAGGCAGCCCTGGGCTTGGGCTTTGGGGGCGGGGTCGTGGGCGCGGCGAAGGTCTTCGGGTTGACAGCATGCGCTTGCGGGGGGGGAAAAAAGAGACTATAGAAGGGGCTGTGGGGGGAGACCTGGCCCAGTCGCCTGGCATGAGGCAGGGTCTGCGAGGCTGTAGGTCTCGGAGGCGGCCCGGACCCCACCCTCCAACTACCCCCCCCACCCCGCCCAGCCCCGCTGGCCAGGGGTCCTGTGGCGGGGTTGGCAGCTGCAGAGGGTCCAGGGGCATGGCAGCCCCAAAAGGAGTGGCGGGTAAAAGCCTAGAGCACCCGGTATTCCCGAGCGGTCTCCCATCCAAGTACTAACCAGGCCCGACCCTGCTTAGCTTCCGAGATCAGAGGAGATCCGGCGCGTGCAGGGTGGTATGGCCGTAGACGCTGGGACCGGGCTCCCGGCGCCCCAAGAGCAGCCGCCCGGCCTGCTTGGTGAGCGCTCGCCAGGTTGCTGGGCCGCGCCCCGCCTTCCGGCTCCAGCAGCGCAGCGCCACCCGCCTGCTCCCCGCCTCCTCAGGACGCCGCGGTCGTGGGCAGCGGGTTACTCTTTGCCCGCAGTGAGGCCCGTTCGGGCCACCCGTGGCTCCACGGGCCCTCTGCAACTTCCCTGGCGGTGACAGAAGCCAGAGAGACAGCGGTTGCGAGTGGGGGGGGGGGAGGAAGGAGGGACGCACAGGCTCTGTCACGGAATGGGACCGACGCACGGGGGCAGTGTTGAAGCGACAGCTCCTCCACTGGCGGACGGTCACGCCCGGGGCTGGGCTCCTATAAGGATGTAGAGCCCGGGGGGGGGGGGGGGCGTGCAGTCACCGTTGGATACTGGGGCAGGCCTCCAGGGTCTGCGGAGTGCCGGTGGGGTCCGAATCTCGCCCGGGGTTTGTCACGCGAAAGGAAAGGCTCTGGCCCAGGCACCCAACTCCTGTGGGTTTTGGGCCTGCCTGCCTGCCTGCTTTTCCCCTGTGGTGGTCTCTCCTGGAGGCCCGGGGAGACGGCCGCGCGCGTGCAGTTGTGGCACTCCCTCCCTCCGCTGCTTTGGCCGGGCTCTTTGTGGCTGTGCGCCGGGGGCCGGAGCGGCCGGCTGGCGGGAACCGAGCGCACATGGCTCTCCTGGGAGAAGGAAGGGCGCTGGGGGAGGGGCCGCGGTGCCTGCCCGCGGAGACGGAGTTCTCCGGTGGGTTGGGGCGGCTTGGCGTGCCCTCGGCTTGCTGTCCTGGGACAACCAGTCCCTCTGTCTTTGGGCCCGGGTGCAGGCAGTGGGACGGTCACCCCTCTGCCAAGGACACCGAGGTGCCAAGGAGCCGCACTGCCTTGGCAGGAGAAAGCCGCCCGAGGCCGTTTGGAGGCCTGCGCCGGCAGGCAGCCCTGGGTTTGGGCTTTGGGGGCGGGGTCGTGGGCGCGGCGAAGGTCTGCGGGTTGACAGCTTTCGCTTGCGGGGGAAAAAAGAGGCTATAGAAGGGACTGTGGTGGAGACCTGGCCCAGGCGCCTGGCGTGAGTCCGGGTCTGCGAGGCTGTAGGTCTCGGCGGCGGCCCCGACCCCATCCTCCCACTACCCAGCCCCCCCACCCCGCCCAGCCCCGCTGGCCAGGGGTCCTGTGGCGGGGTTGGCGGCTGCAGAGTGTCCAGGGGCATGGCGGCCGCAAAAGCAGTGGCGGGCAAAAGCCTAGTGCACCCGGTATTCCCAGGCGGTCTCCCATCCAAATACTAACCAGGCCCGACCCTGCTTAGCTTCCGAGATCAGAGGAGATCGGGCGAGTGCAGGGTGGTATGGCCGTAGACGCTGGGACCGGGCTCGCGGCGCTCCAAGAGCAGCCGCCCGGCCTGCTTGGTGAGCGCGCGCCAGGTTGTTGGGCCGCGCAGGCGGCGAGCCTCTCACCGCCTGCCGGCTGCAGCAGCGCCGCGCATCCCGCCTGCTCCCCGCCTCCTCAGGACGCCGCGGGCGTGTGCAGCGGGTTACTCTTTGCCCGCAGTGAGGCCCCTTCGGGGCACCCGTGGCTGCACGGGGCCTCTGCCACTACCCTGGCGGTGACAGAAGCCAGAGAGACAGCGGTTGCGAGTGGGGGGGGGAGGAAGGAGGGACGCACAGGCTCTGTCACGGAATAGGACCCACGCACGGGGGCATTGTTGAAGGGACAGCTCCTCCACCGGCGGACGGTCGCGCCCGGGGCTGGGCTCCGTTAAGGATGTACAGCCCGGGGGGGGGGCGGGCAGTCACCGTGGGACCCAGGGGCAGGCCTGCGGGAACCGAACGCGCAGGGCTCCCCTGGGAGAAGGAAGGGCGCTGGGAGAGCGGCCGCGGTGCCTGCCGGTGGAGACGGAGTCCTCCGGTGGGGTGGAGCGGCTGGGCGTCCCCTCGGCTTGCTGTCCTGGGACAACCAGTCCCTCTGTCTCCGGGCCCGGGTGCAGGCAGTGGGACGGTCACCCCTCTGCCAAGGACACCGAGGTGCCAAGGAGCCGCACTGCCTTGGCAGGAGAAAGCCGCCCGAGGCCGTTTGAAGGCCTGCGCGGGCAGGCAGCCCTGGGCTTGGGCTTTGGGGGCGGGGTCGTGGGCGCGGCGAAGGTCTGCGGGTTGACAGCATGCGCTTGCGGGGGGGAAAAAAGAGGCTATAGAAGGGGCTGTGGGGGGAGACCTGGCCCAGGCGCCTGGCGTGAGTCCGGGTCTGCGAGGCTGTAGGTCTCAGCGGCGGCACGGACCCCACCCTCCCACTACCTACACCCCCACCCCGCCCAGCCCCGCTGGCCAGGGGTCCTGTGGCGGGGTTGGCGGCTGCAGAGGGTCCTGGGGAATGGCGGCCGCAAAAGCAGTGGCGGGTAAAAGCCTAGTGCACCCGGTATTCCCAGGCGGTCTCCCATCCAAGTACTAACCAGGCCCGACCCTGCTTAGCTTCCGAGATCAGAGGAGATCGGGCGCGTGCAGGGTGGTATGGCCGTAGACGCTGGGACCGGGCTCGCGGCGCCCCAAGAGCAGCTGCCCGGCCTTCGTGGTGAGCGCGCGCCAGGTTGTTGGGCCGCTCCGGCGGCGAGCCTCTCCCCGCCTTCCGGCTCCAGCATCGCCGCGGCACCCGCCTGCTCCCCGCGTCCTCAGGACGCCGCGGTCGTGGGCAGCGGGTTACTCTTTGCCCGCAGTGAGGCCCGTTCAGGCCACCCGTGGCTCCACGGGCCCTCTGCCACTTCCCTGGCGGTGACAGAAGCCAGAGAGACAGCGGTTGCGAGTGGGGGGGGGAGGAAGGAGGGACGCACAGGCTCTGTCACGGAATGGGACCGACGCACGGGGGCAGTGTTGAAGCGACAGCTCCTCCACCTGCGGACGGTCACGCCCGGGGCTGGGCTCCGATAAGGATGTAGAGGGGGGGGGGGCGGGCAGTCACCGTGGGATACTGGGGCAGGCCTCCAGGCTCTGCGGAGTGCCGGTGGGGTCCGAATCCGCCCGGGGTTTGTCACGCGAAAGGAGAGGCTCTGGCCCAGGCACCCTACTCCTGTGGGTTTTGGGCCTGCCTGCCTGCCTGCTTTTCCCCTGTGGTGGTCTCTCCTGGAGGCCCGGGGAGACGGCCGCGCGCGTGCAGTTGTGGCACTCCCTCCCTCTGCTGCTATGGCCGGGCTCCTTTGTGGCTGTGCGCCGGGGACCGCAGCGACCGGCGGGGGGGAACCGAGCGCACACAGCTCTCCTGGGAGAAGGAAGGGCGCTGGGAGAGCGGCCGCGGTGCCTGCCGGTGGAGACGGAGTCCTCCGGTGGGGTGGGGCGGCTGGGCGTCCCCTCGGCTTGCTGTCCTAGGACAACCAGTCCCTCTGTCTCCGGGCCCGGGTGCAGGCAGTTGGACGGTCACCCATCTGCCAAGGACACCGAGGTGCCAAGGAGCCGCACTGCCTTGGCAGGAGAAAGCCGCCCGAGGCCGTTTGGAGGCCTGCGCGGGCAGGCAGCCCTGGGCTTGGGCTTTGGGGGCGGGGTCGTGGGCGCGGCGAAGGTCTTCGGGTTGACAGCATGCGCTTGCGGGGGGGGAAAAAAGAGACTATAGAAGGGGCTGTGGGGGGAGACCTGGCCCAGTCGCCTGGCATGAGGCAGGGTCTGCGAGGCTGTAGGTCTCGGCGGCGGCCCGGACCCCACCCTCCAACTACCCCCCCCACCCCGCCCAGCCCCGCTGGCCAGGGGTCCTGTGGCGGGGTTGGCAGCTGCAGAGGGTCCAGGGGCATGGCGGCCCCAAAAGGAGTGGCGGGTAAAAGCCTAGAGCACCCGGTATTCCCGAGCGGTCTCCCATCCAAGTACTAACCAGGCCCGACCCTGCTTACCTTCCGAGATCAGAGGAGATCCGGCGCGTGCAGGGTGGTATGGCCGTAGACGCTGGGACCGGGCTCCCGGCGCCCCAAGAGCAGCCGCCCGGCCTGCTTGGTGAGCGCTCGCCAGGTTGCTGGGCCGCGCCCCGCCTTCCGGCTCCAGCAGCGCAGCGCCACCCGCCTGCTCCCCGCCTCCTCAGGACGCCGCGGTCGTGGGCAGCGGGTTACTCTTTGCCCGCAGTGAGGCCCGTTCGGGCCACCCGTGGCTCCACGGGCCCTCTGCAACTTCCCTGGCGGTGACAGAAGCCAGAGAGACAGCGGTTGCGAGTGGGGGGGGGGGAGGAAGGAGGGACGCACAGGCTCTGTCACGGAATGGGACCGACGCACGGGGGCAGTGTTGAAGCGACAGCTCCTCCACTGGCGGACGGTCACGCCCGGGGCTGGGCTCCTATAAGGATGTAGAGCCCGGGGGGGGGGGGGGGGGGGCGTGCAGTCACCGTTGGATACTGGGGCAGGCCTCCAGGGTCTGCGGAGTGCCGGTGGGGTCCGAATCTCGCCCGGGGTTTGTCACGCGAAAGGAAAGGCTCTGGACCAGGCACCCAACTCCTGTGGGTTTTGGGCCTGCCTGCCTGCCTGCTTTTCCCCTGTGGTGGTCTCTCCTGGAGGCCCGGGGAGACGGCCGCGCGCGTGCAGTTGTGGCACTCCCTCCCTCCGCTGCTTTGGCCGGGCTCTTTGTGGCTGTGCGCCGGGGGCCGGAGCGGCCGGCTGGCGGGAACCGAGCGCACATGGCTCTCCTGGGAGAAGGAAGGGCGCTGGGGGAGGGGCCGCGGTGCCTGCCCGCGGAGACGGAGTTCTCCGGTGGGTTGGGGCGGCTTGGCGTGCCCTCGGCTTGCTGTCCTGGGACAACCAGTCCCTCTGTCTTTGGGCCCGGGTGCAGGCAGTGGGACGGTCACCCCTCTGCCAAGGACACCGAGGTGCCAAGGAGCCGCACTGCCTTGGCAGGAGAAAGCCGCCCGAGGCCGTTTGGAGGCCTGCGCCGGCAGGCAGCCCTGGGTTTGGCCTTTGGGGGCGGGGTCGTGGGCGCGGCGAAGGTCTGCGGGTTGACAGCTTTCGCTTGCGGGGGAAAAAAGAGGCTATAGAAGGGACTGTGGTGGAGACCTGGCCCAGGCGCCTGGCGTGAGTCCGGGTCTGCGAGGCTGTAGGTCTCGGCGGCGGCCCCGACCCCATCCTCCCACTACCCAGCCCCCCCACCCCGCCCAGCCCCGCTGGCCAGGGGTCCTGTGGCGGGGTTGGCGGCTGCAGAGTGTCCAGGGGCATGGCGGCCGCAAAAGCAGTGGCGGGCAAAAGCCTAGTGCACCCGGTATTCCCAGGCGGTCTCCCATCCAAATACTAACCAGGCCCGACCCTGCTTAGCTTCCGAGATCAGAGGAGATCCGGCGCGTGCAGGGTGGTATGGCCGTAGACGCTGGGACCGGGCTCGCGGCGCCCCAAGAGCAGCCGCCCGGCCTGCTTGGTGAGCGCGCGCCAGGTTGTTGGGCCGCGCCGGCGGCGAGCCTCTCACCGCCTGCCGGCTGCAGCAGCGCCGCGCATCCCGCCTGCTCCCCGCCTCCTCAGGACGCCGCGGGCGTGGGCAGCGGGTTACTCTTTGCCCGCAGTGAGGCCCCTTCGGGGCACCCGTGGCTGCACGGGGCCTCTGCCACTACCCTGGCGGTGACAGAAGCCAGAGAGACAGCGGTTGCGAGTGGGGGGGGGGAGGAAGGAGGGACGCACAGGCTCTGTCACGGAATGGGACCCACGCACGGGGGCAGTGTTGAAGGGACAGCTCCTCCACCGGCGGACGGTCGCGCCCGGGGCTGGGCTCCGTTAAGGATGTACAGCCCGGGGGGGGGGGGCGGGCAGTCACCGTGGGACCCAGGGGCAGGCCTGCGGGAACCGAACGCGCAGGGCTCCCCTGGGAGAAGGAAGGGCGCTGGGAGAGCGGCCGCGGTGCCTGCCGGTGGAGACGGAGTCCTCCGGTGGGGTGGAGCGGCTGGGCGTCCCCTCGGCTTGCTGTCCTGGGACAACCAGTCCCTCTGTCTCCGGGCCCGGGTGCAGGCAGTGGGACGGTCACCCCTCTGCCAAGGACACCGAGGTGCCAAGGAGCCGCACTGCCTTGGCAGGAGAAAGCCGCCCGAGGCCGTTTGGAGGCCTGCGCGGGCAGGCAGCCCTGGGCTTGGGCTTTGTGGGCGGGATCGTGGGCGCGGCGAAGGTCTGCGGGTTGACAGCATGCGCTTGCGGGGGGGAAAAAAGAGGCTATAGAAGGGGCTGTGGGGGGAGACCTGGCCCAGGCGCATGGCGTGAGTCCGGGTCGGCGATGCTGTAGGTCTCGGCGGCGGCACGGACCCCACCCTCCCACTACCTACACCCCCACCCCGCCCAGCCCCGCTGGCCAGGGGTCCTGTGGCGGGGTTGGCGGCTGCAGAGGGTCCTGGGGAATGGCGGCCGCAAAAGCAGTGGCGGGCAAAAGCCTAGTGCACCCGGTATTCCCAGGCGGTCTCCTATCCAAGTACTAACCAGGCCCGACCCTGCTTAGCTTCCGAGATCAGAGGAGATCGGGCGCGTGCAGGGTGGTATGGCCGTAGACGCTGGGACCGGGCTCGCGGCGCCCCAAGAGCAGCTGCCCGGCCTTCGTGCTGAGCGCGCGCCAGGTTGTTGGGCCGCTCCGGCGGCGAGCCTCTCCCCGCCTTCCGGCACCAGCAGCGCCGCACCACCCGCCTGCTCCCCGCGTCCTCAGGACGCCGCGGTCGTGGGCAGCGGGTTACTCTTTGCCCGCAGTGAGGCCCGTTCGGGCCACCCGTGGCTCCACGGGCCCTCTGCCACTTCCCTGGCGGTGACAGAAGCCAGAGAGACAGCGGTTGCGAGTGGGGGGGGGGAGGAAGGAGGGACGCACAGGCTCTGTCACGGAATGGGACCGACGCACGGGGGCAGTGTTGAAGCGACAGCTCCTCCACCGGCGGACGGTCACGCCCGGGGCTGGGCTCCGATAAGGATGTAGAGGGGGGGGGGCGGGCAGTCACCGTGGGATACTGGGGCAGGCCTCCAGGCTCTGCGGAGTTCCGGTGGGGTCTGAATCCGCCCGGGGTTTGTCACGCGTAAGGAGAGGCTCTGGCCCAGGCACCCTACTCCTGTGGGTTTTGGGCCTGCTTGCCTGCCTGCTTTTCCCCTGTGGTGGTCTCTCCTGGAGGCCCGGGGAGACGGCCGCGCGCGTGCAGTTGTGGCACTCCCTCCCTCTGCTGCTATGGCCAGGCTCCTTTGTGGCTGTGCGCCGGGGACCGCAGCGACCGGCGGGGGGGAACCGAGGGCACACAGCTCTCCTGGGAGAAGGAAGGGCGCTGGGGGAGGGGCCGCGGTGCCTGCCGGTGGAGACGGAGTCCTCCGGTGGGGTGGGGCGGCTGGGCGTCCCCTCGGCTTGCTGTCCTAGGACAACCAGTCCCTCTGTCTCCGGGCCCGGGTGCCTGCAGTGGGACGGTCACCCATCTGCCAAGGACACCGAGGTGCCAAGGAGCCGCACTGCCTTGGCAGGAGAAAGCCGCCCGAGGCCGTTTGGAGGCCTGAGCGGGCAGGCAGCCCTGGGCTTGGGCTTTGGGGGCGGGGTCGTGGGCGCGGCGAAGTTCTTCGCGTTGACAGCATGCGCTTGCGGGGGGGAAAAAAGAGGCTATAGAAGGGGCTGTGGGGGGAGTCCTGGCCCAGTCGCCTGGCGTGAGGCAGGGTCTGCGAGGCTGTAGGTCTCGGCGGCGGCCCGGACCCCACCCTCCAACTACCCCCCCCACCCCGCCCAGCCCCGCTGGCCAGGGGTCCTGTTGCGGGGTTGGCAGCTGCAGAGGGTCCAGGGGCATGGCGGCCCCAAAAGGAGTGGCGGGTAAAAGCCTAGAGCACCCGGTATTCCCGAGCGGTCTCCCATCCAAGTACTAACCAGGCCCGACCCTGCTTAGCTTCCGAGATCAGAGGAGATCCGGCGCGTGCAGGGTGGTATGGCCTTAGACGCTGGGACCGGGCTCCCGGCGCCCCAAGAGCAGCCGCCCGGCCTGCTTGGTGAGCGCTCGCCAGGTTGCTGGGCCGCGCCCCGCCTGCCGGCTCCAGCAGCGCAGCGCCACCCGCTTGCTCCCCTCCTCCTCAGGACGCCGCGGTCGTGGTCAGCGGGTTACTCTTTGCCCGCAGTGAGGTCCGTTCGGGCCACCCGTGGCTCCACGGGCCCTCTGCCACTTCCCTGGCGGTGACAGAAGCCAGAGAGACAGCGGTTGCCAGTGGGGGGGGGGGGAGGAAGGAGGGACGCACAGGCTCTGTCACGGAATGGGACCGACGCACGGGGGCAGTGTTGAAGCGACAGCTCCTCCACCGGCGGACAGTCACGCCCGGCGCTGGGCTCCGATAAGGATGTAGAGCCCGGGTGGGGGTGGGCGGACAGTCACCGTGGGACCCCGGGGCAGGCCTCAAGGGTCTGCGGAGTGCCGGTGGGGTCCAAATCTCGCCCGGGGTTTGTCACGCGATAGGAGAGGCTCTGGCCCAGGCACCCTACTCCTGTGGGTTGTGTGCCTGCCTGCCTGCCTGCCTGCTTTTCCCCTGTGGTGGTCTCTCCTGGAGGCCCGGGAAGACGGCTGCGCGCGTGCAGTTGTGGCGCTCCCTCCCTCCGCTGCTTTGGTCGGGCTCTTTTGTGGCTGTCTGCCGGGGGCCGCAGCGGCCGGCCGGCGGGAACCGAGCGCACACAGCTCTCCTGGGAGAAGGAAGGGCGCTGGGGGAGGGGCCGCGGTGCCTGCCCGCGGAGACGGAGTCCTCAGGTGGGGTGGGGCGGCTTGGCGTCCCCTCGGCTTGCTGTCCTGGGACAACCAGTCCCTCTGTCTTTGGGCCCGGGTGCAGGCAGTGGGACGGTCACCGCTCTGCCAAGGACACCGAGGTGCCAAGGAGCCGCACTGCCTTGGCAGGAGAAAGCCGCCCGAGGCCGTTTGGAGGCCTGCGCGGGCAGGCAGCCCTGGGCTTGGGCTTTGGGGGCGGGGTCGTGGGCGCGGCGAAGGTCTGCGGGTTGACAGCTTTCGCTTGCGGGGGAAAAAAGAGGCTATAGAAGGGACTGTGGGGAGAGACCTGGCCCAGGCTCCTGGCGTGAGGCCGGGTCTGCGAGGCTCTAGGTCTCGGCGGTGGCCCGGACCCCACCCTCCCACTATCCAGCCCCCCCACCCCGCCCAGCCCCGCTGGCCAGGGGTCCTGTGGCGGGGTTGGCGGCTGCAGAGGGTCCAGGGGCATGGCGGCCGCAAAAGGAGTGGCGGGCAAAAGCCTAGTGCACCCGGTATTCCCAGGCGGTCTCCCATCCAAATACTAACCAGGCCCGACCCTGCTTAGCTTCCGAGATCAGAGGAGATCCGGCGCGTGCAGTGTGGTATGGCCGTAGACGCTGGGACTGGGCTCGCGGCGCCCCAAGAGCAGCTGCCCGGCCTTCGTGGTGAGCGCGCGCCAGGTTGTTGGGTCGCGCCGGCGGCGAGCCTCTCCCCGCCTGCCGGCTCCAGCAGCGCCGCGCCTCCCGCCTGCTCCCCGCCTCCTCAGGACGCCGCGGGCGTGGGCAGCGGGTTACTCTTTGCCCGCAGTAAGGCCCCTTCGCGCCACCCGTGGCTCCACGGGGCTTCTGCCACTTCCCTGAAGGTGACAGAAGCCAGAGAGACAGCGGTTGGGAGTGGGGGGGGGGAGGAAGGAGGGACGCACAGGCTGTGTCACGGAATGGGACCGACGCACGGGGGCAGTGTTGAAGCGACAGCTCCTCCACTGGTGGACGGTCGCGCCCAGGGCTGGGCTTTGTTAAGGATGTAGAGCCGGGGGGGGGGCCGGTGGGGGGGGCGGGCAGTCACCGTGGGATACTGGGGCAGGCCTCCAGGGTCTTCGCAGTGCCGGTGGGGTCCGAATCTCGCCCGAGGTTTGTCACGCGATAGGAGAGGCTCTGGCCCAGGCACCCTACTCCTGTGGGTTGTGTGCCTGCCTGCCTGCCTGCCTGCTTTTCCCCTGTGGTGGTCTCTCCTGGAGGCCCGGGAAGACGGCTGCGCGCGTGCAGTTGTGGCGCTCCCTCCCTCCGCTGCTTTGGTCGGGCTCTTTTGTGGCTGTCTGCCGGGGGCCGCAGCGGCCGGCCGGCGGGAACCGAGCGCACACAGCTCTCCTGGGAGAAGGAAGGGCGCTGGGGGAGGGGCCGCGGTGCCTGCCCGCGGAGACGGAGTCCTCAGGTGGGGTGGGGCGGCTTGGCGTCCCCTCGGCTTGCTGTCCTGGGACAACCAGTCCCTCTGTCTTTGGGCCCGGGTGCAGGCAGTGGGACGGTCACCGCTCTGCCAAGGACACCGAGGTGCCAAGGAGCCGCACTGCCTTGGCAGGAGAAAGCCGCCCGAGGCCGTTTGGAGGCCTGCGCGGGCAGGCAGCCCTGGGCTTGGGCTTTGGGGGCGGGGTCGTGGGCGCGGCGAAGGTCTGCGGGTTGACAGCTTTCGCTTGCGGGGGAAAAAAGAGGCTATAGAAGGGACTGTGGGGAGAGACCTGGCCCAGGCTCCTGGCGTGAGGCCGGGTCTGCGAGGCTCTAGGTCTCGGCGGTGGCCCGGACCCCACCCTCCCACTATCCAGCCCCCCCACCCCGCCCAGCCCCGCTGGCCAGGGGTCCTGTGGCGGGGTTGGCGGCTGCAGAGGGTCCAGGGGCATGGCGGCCGCAAAAGGAGTGGCGGGCAAAAGCCTAGTGCACCCGGTATTCCCAGGCGGTCTCCCATCCAAATACTAACCAGGCCCGACCCTGCTTAGCTTCCGAGATCAGAGGAGATCCGGCGCGTGCAGTGTGGTATGGCCGTAGACGCTGGGACTGGGCTCGTGGCGCCCCAAGAGCAGCTGCCCGGCCTTCGTGGTGAGCGCGCGCCAGGTTGTTGGGTCGCGCCGGCGGCGAGCCTCTCCCCGCCTGCCGGCTCCAGCAGCGCCGCGCCTCCCGCCTGCTCCCCGCCTCCTCAGGACGCCGCGGGCGTGGGCAGCGGGTTACTCTTTGCCCGCAGTAAGGCCCCTTCGCGCCACCCGTGGCTCCACGGGGCTTCTGCCACTTCCCTGAAGGTGACAGAAGCCAGAGAGACAGCGGTTGGGAGTGGGGGGGGGGAGGAAGGAGGGACGCACAGGCTGTGTCACGGAATGGGACCGACGCACGGGGGCAGTGTTGAAGCGACAGCTCCTCCACTGGTGGACGGTCGCGCCCAGGGCTGGGCTTTGTTAAGGATGTAGAGCCGGGGGGGGGGGGCCGGTGGGGGGGGCGGGCAGTCACCGTGGGATGCTGGGGCAGGCCTCCAGGGTCTTCGCAGTGCCGGTGGGGTCCGAATCTCGCCCGAGGTTTGTCACGCGATAGGAGAGGCTCTGGCCCAGGCACCCTACTCCTGTGGGTTGTGTGCCTGCCTGCCTGCCTGCCTGCTTTTCCCCTGTGGTGGTCTCTCCTGGAGGCCCGGGAGACGGACGCGCGCGTGCAGGTGTGGCGCTCCCTCCCTCCGTTGCTTTGGCCGGGCTCTTTTGTGGCTGTGCGCCGGGGGCCGCAGCGGCCGGCGGGGGGGAACCGGGCGCACACGGCTCTCCTGGGAGAAGGAATTGCGCTGGGGGAGGGGCCGCGGTGCCTGCCCGCGGAGACGGAGTCCTCAGGTGGGGTGGGGCGGCTTGGCGTCCCCTCGGCTTGCTGTCCTGGGACAACCAGTCCCTCTGTCTTTGGGCCCGGGTGCAGGCAGTGGGACGGTCACCGCTCTGCCAAGGACACCGAGGTGCCAAGGAGCCGCACTGCCTTGGCAGGAGAAAGCCGCCCGAGGCCGTTTGGAGGCCTGCGCGGGCAGGCAGCCCTGGGCTTGGGCTTTGGGGGCGGGGTCGTGGGCGCGGCGAAGGTCTGCGGGTTGACAGCTTTCGCTTGCGGGGGAAAAAAGAGGCTATAGAAGGGACTGTGGGGAGAGACCTGGCCCAGGCTCCTGGCGTGAGGCCGGGTCTGCGAGGCTCTAGGTCTCGGCGGTGGCCCGGACCCCACCCTCCCACTATCCAGCCCCCCCACCCCGCCCAGCCCCGCTGGCCAGGGGTCCTGTGGCGGGGTTGGCGGCTGCAGAGGGTCCAGGGGCATGGCGGCCGCAAAAGGAGTGGCGGGCAAAAGCCTAGTGCACCCGGTATTCCCAGGCGGTCTCCCATCCAAATACTAACCAGGCCCGACCCTGCTTAGCTTCCGAGATCAGAGGAGATCCGGCGCGTGCAGTGTGGTATGGCCGTAGACGCTGGGACTGGGCTCGCGGCGCCCCAAGAGCAGCTGCCCGGCCTTCGTGGTGAGCGCGCGCCAGGTTGTTGGGTCGCGCCGGCGGCGAGCCTCTCCCCGCCTGCCGGCTCCAGCAGCGCCGCGCCTCCCGCCTGCTCCCCGCCTCCTCAGGACGCCGCGGGCGTGGGCAGCGGGTTACTCTTTGCCCGCAGTAAGGCCCCTTCGCGCCACCCGTGGCTCCACGGGGCTTCTGCCACTTCCCTGAAGGTGACAGAAGCCAGAGAGACAGCGGTTGGGAGTGGGGGGGGGGAGGAAGGAGGGACGCACAGGCTGTGTCACGGAATGGGACCGACGCACGGGGGCAGTGTTGAAGCGACAGCTCCTCCACTGGTGGACGGTCGCGCCCAGGGCTGGGCTTTGTTAAGGATGTAGAGCCGGGGGGGGGGGCCGGTGGGGGGGGCGGGCAGTCACCGTGGGATACTGGGGCAGGCCTCCAGGGTCTGCGGAGTGCCGGTGGGGTCCGAATCTCGCCCGAGGTTTGTCACGCGATAGGAGAGGCTCTGGCCCAGGCACCCTACTCCTGTGGGTTGTGTGCCTGCCTGCCTGCCTGCCTGCTTTTCCCCTGTGGTGGTCTCTCCTGGAGGCCCGGGAGACGGACGCGCGCGTGCAGGTGTGGCGCTCCCTCCCTCCGTTGCTTTGGCCGGGCTCTTTTGTGGCTGTGCGCCGGGGGCCGCAGCGGCCGGCGGGGGGGAACCGGGCGCACACGGCTCTCCTGGGAGAAGGAATTGCGCTGGGGGAGGGGCCGCGGTGCCTGCCCGCGGAGACGGAGTCCTCTGGTGGGGTGGGGCGGCTGGGCGTCCCTTCGGCTTGCTGTCCTGGGACAACCAGTCCCTCTGTCTCCGGGCCCGGGTGCAGGCAGTGGGACGGTCACCCCTCTGCCAAGGACACCGAGGTGCTAAGAGCCGCACTGCCTTGGCAGGAGAAAGCCGCCCGAGGCCGTTTGGAGGCCTGCGCGGGCAGGCTGCCCTGGGCTTGGGCTTTGGGGGCGGGGTCGTGGGCGCGCGAAGGTCTGCGGGTTGACAGCATGCGCTTGGGGGGGGAAAAAAGAGACTATAGAAGGGGCTGTGGGGGGAGACCTGGCCCAGGCGCCTGGCGTGAGGCCGGGTCTGCGAGGCTGTAGGTCTCGGCGGTGGCCCGGACCCCACCCTCCAACTACCCCCCCCCACCCCGCCCAGCCCCGCTGGCCAGGGGTCCTGTGGCGGGGTTGGCGGCTGCAGAGGGTCCAGGGGCATGGCGGCCCCAAAAGGAGTGGCGGGTAAAAGCCTAGAGCACCCGGTATTCCCGGGCGGTCTCCCATCCAAGTATTAACCAGGCCCGACCCTGCTTAGCTTCTGAGATCAGAGGAGATCGGGCGCGTGCAGGGTGGTATGGCCGTAGACGCTGGGACCGGGCTCGCGGCGCCACAAGAGCAGCCGCCCGGCCTGCGTGGTGAGCGCGCGCCAGGTTGTTGGGCCGCGCCCCGCCTGCCGGCTCCAGCAGCGTCGCGCCTCCCGCCTGCTCCCCGCCTCCTCAGGACGCCGCGGGCGTGGGCAGCGGGTTACTCTTTGCCCGCAGTGAGGCCCTTTCAGGCCACCCGTGGCTCCACGGGCCCTCTGCCACTTCCCTGGCGGTGACAGAAGCCAGAGAGACAGCGGTTGCGAGTGGGGGGGGAGGAAGGAGGGACGCACAGGCTCTGTCACGAAATGGGACCGACGCACGGGGGCAGTGTTGAAGCGACAGCTCCTCCACCGGCGGACGGTTGCGCCCGGGGCTGGGCTCCGTTAAGGATGTAGAGCCCGGGGGCGGGGGGGCGGGCAGTCACCGTGAGATACTGGGGCAGGCCTCCAGGCTCTGCGGAGTGCCGGTGGGGTCCGAATCTCGCCCGGGGTTTGTCACGGGAAAGGAGAGGCTCTGGCCCAGGCACCCTACTCCTGTGGGTGTTTATTTTAAAGAACAATACGGCATTGACCTTGTTTTGTAAGTGTCCCCAGGTAAACCTATGATCGAGTTACCCAGGATATGTACAGTGACGAGTGGATGCTCTGTGTTCTTATTCTTAAATGTAAAGACTGTAAAAATAATGCAGATTGTTTTCCAAAGTGGTTGTACCAATCCACATTTCCACCAGCACTGACTAGGAGTTATAATGGCTCCACGTCTTCAATAGAACTTGGTTTTTCCAGACTCTCAGTACCTGCCATTCTGGTACATACAAAAATTTAAAATTAAGGTTTAGTTTTATGCTTATTTAATTATTAACAATATTAAGGGCTTCTTATATGTTTCTGGCCAAAGTATATTCACTTTTGCTTTACGAATATATAAAACATGTATGTTTATATACTGCATCTATTTGAGTATTGTATGTATGTTTATATTTTCTATACTACACATAGTATATTACAATGTATATGCATGTTCATATTTTCTATATATTCATGTGGTATGTATACATATAATTATATAAGCACATATCCTAACATATTATGTGTATTAAAATTATATATGTATAGATATACATATACATGCCACATATATTATTGGATGATATCTTTCTCATTGATATATTGATATTTTAACTACTTTACATTTGAAATATACCAATTGCCATTTATTTACGTGATTAAAATTAGCTCTCAATTTATAACTTTATTGCTTCTTTTTGTTGTCTTTTTATGAAGTGATATTATTAGTTTTGATACATTTGAATTTTTCATTTGAATCACTTTTATATAGTGCCCTTTGAGTTTTATTTATGAAACACTTATCTCTTTTGCGAGTGTATATACATTATTTTAAAATAGTTTTAGAATTATAGACAAGTTGCGAAGATAGCATGGAGTTCCCATATACCCCTCAGATAAATTCCTCTATCATTGTTATAGTACTTTATGGTACACATGTCACAATTAATGAATAAATATTGATGCATTAAGTATATTCCATACAGTATTTAGATTTCCTTTATTTTTACCAAATGTTCTTTTTCCATTCCAAGATCCTACCCAAGATGCAGTACATTTAATAATATAGTTCTTAAGCTCTTCTTGACAGTTACAGATTCTCGCATTTTTCTAATTTTAAACGACCTTCACCGATCTGGGATCTGGGAGTCTGGTTATGTGTTTAGTAGAATCACATCACTAAGATCTGTCTGATATTAGCTACATGATTACACAAAGGACACTAGTATTTGGACAACGACCACAAAGTTGTTCCCCCATGAAGTTAATCTTCTCCGCTTTCCATATTGGTTTCTTTGGGAAAAAAGCATTATGTGTAGTCAACACCAAAGAATAATAAAGTTATTCCCCATCACCTTCAGGATAAACTATTGACATGCATTATTTGCAATGTCTCTGCATGGGAAATTTGTTATTCTCCCAGTCATCTATTTTTCATTCATTTATATTAGAATGGCTTCGTAAATATTTATTTTATACTTTAGGTTAAATCTAACACTGCTGTATTCATTTTCCTGCTTAACTTATTCCAGTTATGGTCTTTGGGAGTTTTTCGGTAGATTCTTGTCTTCCTCATCATTTCATGTGATGTGTGCTATGTGTGTGCGCGTGTGTGTTTGTGTGTGCACTTTACCATCATGTTATATAACTTCCTTAAAATTTCTTATTTTTCTTCGGTATTGTGCTTCTTTGCTTTTCTATGTAATTTTTTTAGAATCAGATTTTCAAGTGTCAAAAATAATTTCAGATTGGGATCTCATTGAAATCAGAAGATCGGGCGTGACCAGTTAGCTCAGTTGGTTAGAACGGAAAAAGAAATTAAAATCTGAAGGCCAATTTGGGGAGAACTGAAATCTAAGTTATAATTCATTAATTTTCTATAACTGTATTTATTTACATAGGTCTTTATAATGTCTTAAAATAAATTTTTATTATAATGCCTCCACAAATGGCTTGTTCATCTTTTACTAGTTGCATTTCTACATACATAACACTTTTGTGGAAATTACAAGTGTGTTGCTTTAAATTCCGTTTTTATCTCTGTTACTGATGAATATCAAGAAACACTATAAAGGGAGATTGACTTCTGGCCTGAAGTGTAAGGAATTCCACTAACCTGCTCCTACATTAGTAAAATTAATAGAGAAAAACGCTATCGGGGGAATAAAAAGACCAATCGTTTAAAGCATATAGACATTATCCTAAAGAGAAATAGCCATGAAGAAACATCCCAAAAAAACTGACGAAAATGTACATGAATTATCTTTGCCAGAGCCATCAGGCAAGAGAAAGAAATAAAAGGCGTCCAAATTGGGAATGAAGAAGTTAAAACATCACTCTTTGCAGATGACATGATGCTATACATAGAAAACCCTAAAGACTCCACCAAAAAGCTGTTAGAAACAATCAATGAATAGAGTAAAGTTGCTGGCTACAAAAATCAACGTACAAAAGTCCATTGCATTCCTATATACTAACAATGAAATCTCAGAAAAAGAAATACAAAAAACAATTCCCTTTGCAATTGCAGAAAAAGAATAAAATACCGAGGAATAAATTTAACCAAGGATGTGAAGGATTTATATGCTGAAAACTATAAG
The DNA here is from genome assembly GCF_964194185.1 of Rhinolophus hipposideros. Lineage (NCBI taxonomy): Eukaryota > Metazoa > Chordata > Mammalia > Chiroptera > Rhinolophidae > Rhinolophus > Rhinolophus hipposideros. The sequence continues at coordinate 137,894 of NW_027669391.1, read as the reverse complement.
ACATTTTTGAAAGAAATTGAAGAAGACACAAAGAAATGGAAAGACATTCCGTGCTCATGGCTTGGAAGAACCAACATAGTTAAAATGGCCATATTACCCAAAGCAATATACAGATTTAATGCAATCCCCATCAAAATCCCAATGGCATTTTTTAAAGAAATAGAACAAAAAATCATCAGATTTGTTTGGAACCACAAAAGACCCCGAATAGCCAAAGCAATCTGAAGAAAAAAGAACAGTGCTGGAGGTATCACACTGCCTGACTTTAGCTTGTACTACAGAGCTACAATAATCAAAACAGCATGGTATTGGCAGAAAAACAGACACATGGACCAATGGAATAGAATTGAGAACCCAGAAATAAAACCACATAAATATGGACAGATAATTTTTGACAAAGAAGCTAAAAACATACAATGGAGGAAAGATAGCCTCTTCAATAAATGGTGCTGGGAGAACTGGATAGCCACGTGCAAAGAATGAAACTGGATTGTTATCTGTCACCATGTACCAAAATTAATTCAAAATGGATCAAAGATTTAAGCATAAGACCTGACACAATAAACTGCATAGAAGAAAACATAAGTACCAAACTTATAGACCTTGGGTTCAAAGAGCATTTTATGAATTTGACTCCAAAGGCAACGGAAGTAAAAGCTAAAATAAACAAATGGGACTATATGAAACTTAAAAGTTTCTGCACAGCAAAAGAAACCATCGAGAAAATAAAGAGGCAACCGACTGAATGGGAGAAGATTTTTGCAAACAGTTCCTCCGATAAGGGTCTAATATCCAAAATATACAAGGAACTCATGAAACTCAACAACCAAAAAAACAAACCACCCGATTGAAAAATGGGCAGAGGACCTGAAGAGACATTTCTCTAAAGAGGACTTACAAATGGCAAATAGACATATGAAAAAATGCTCAACATCACTAATCATCAGAGAAATGCAAATAAAAACCACAATGAGATATCACCTTACCCCAGTCAGAATGGCTATCATCAAAAAGACAAATAGCAACAAGTGTTGGACAGGCTGTGGAGAAAAAGGAACCCTCATACACTGTTGGTGGGAATGCAGACTGGTGCAGCCACTATGGAAGGCAGTGTGGAGGTTCCTTAAAAAATTACGAATAGAATTACCATATGACCCAGCAATCCCTCTCCTGGGTATCTACCCAAAGAATTTGAAATCATTTATACATAAAGACACGTGTGCTCCAATGTTCATTGCAGCTTTGTTTACGGTGGCCAAGACATGGAAACAACCAAAATGTCCTTCGATAGATGACTGGATAAAGAAGTTGTGGTATATATACACAATGGAATACTATTCAGCGTTAAGGAAAGATGATATAGGAACATTTGTGACAACATGGATGGATCTTGAGAATATAATGCTAAGCGAAATAAGTCAGACACAAAAAGCAGAGAACCCTATGATTTCACTGATATGTGGTATATAAACCAAAAACAAGACAAACAAATGAGAAACAAGAACTCATAGACACAGACAATAGTTTAGTGGTTACCAGAGGGTAAGGGGGGTGGGGGGAGGGAGATGAGGGTAAGGGGGATGAAATATATGGTGATGGAAGGAGAACTGACTCTGGGTGGTGAACCCACAATGGGATATATTGATGATGTAATACAGAATTGTACACCTGAAATTATGTAATTTCATTAACAATTGTCACCCCAATAAATAAATTAAAATAATTAATTAATAAAATAAAATAAAATAAAATAAAATAAAATAAAATGTACATAAATTAGATGTGAAAGTTAAGAGCCTGTGCTGTTTGAATCACGAATGTCCCCGCCTCCCCACTCCCAGCTGGGTGAGACATGTCCTCCACAGCAGACTGCTGCTGACAGGACACAGGGGCCCTCCCCTACCACAGTTCGCAGGTGAAGGGATTTCTTTCTAAAGGAGCAGGACACCAGCTTTTCTCATTCTGGCCCCCATCTGTGGCTCAGGATGTCTTAGCCAAGTGTGGGTGACAAACGGAGTCCCCTATTCCATTGAATTCTACTGTGCAGTGAGCTAAGGAGACTGGGGCCCTGGTCACCCCGGTCTTAGCTTCTGCTTCAAATCCAGAAGATGCAAGCTAATAGGTCTTCCAGATGCTACCCCACCCTCCATTGAATGTTAAGCGCCGAGAGCAGGGTTTCACTCTTTCTTCACTCAGAGAAAATCTTGCAGTTGTGCCCAACCACAGATCCAGAGCAAGGGCCTAAGGGATTTTTCTTGGGGGAGAAGCAAGTCAATAAACAGCTCCTAATCTCTTCCCAACACCTGACTTCATTTGAAATTGAGTCTGAATAAAATGAAGCCTCATGAGCAGTGGAGGTTGTGATGAAAGAGCTTAATACACAGGCTGAATTGCCGGTAGTCTAGTTTGCAGAAGAGAATTGAGAAATAAGGCTGCTCGTGGGGGAACCCTCCTGGGATCAGAACAAGTATTAAACACTGCCCTCCGAAACTATTCTTTCACAAGAGTCATAATATTATAGGATTGGTTGTAAAAAATATTTGTGTCCTCAGTACATTGTTTAAAACAATTGTGCAATTAACAGTCAATTAGCGAAGTTTAAGAGCTCGGTGTGTTCACAGAATAACAAAAAGAGATCAGATCATATGGTACTTGTCTTTCTCTTTCTGACTTATTTCACTTAACATAATGTTGTATAATGTGATGGCTCGGTGTGAGGTCGGGGTGGTGGTGGATGGGGGGAGGGGGGTTCACGGTGTGAGGGATGTAAAAATAAAATAAAATAAAATAAAATAAAACTAAAAAAAAAAAAAGAGAGATCAGAAATTCCCTACCAAAACCATCGTCATCCTATGGCGACTGTAGGTACATGCAAAGCTGCACCTCCTTGGGGAGGAACAACAGAGGCTTAACAGTGGGGGAGGAAAAATAGGCTTCACGAAAGTAATGCAAACATGTACTGAACACGCGAATAAGCCAATAACAACAACAAGCCCTGGAAGGGAGGACACTTACCTACACTTGCTGTAATATGTAAAGTTTTCAGTTTCCAACAAAAATTACTACAAACAAATAGGAAAGTATAACCCAAACACTGGGAAAAAAATCAGACAAAACAAAAATTGCCCATGAGAATTACCAGATGTCAGATTTATCAGAAAAGTACTTAAAAATAGCCATTGTAAACATGGTCGTAACGTTTATAAGGAAAATCAAAATTAAGCAAGTAAAGGAAGGTATGATAACAAGTTGCATCAACTAAAGTATATCAGTAAAAAGATAGAAATTATTTAAAACTATTACAGATGTAAATTCTGGAGTTAAAAAACACAATAACTGAAATTTTAAAAATTCACTCAAGGACCTCAACAGGAGAGCTGAACTTGAAGCAGAAAGAATATTGCAGTCCTGGAGACTGATCAATATAGATTATGCAAGTCAAAGAGCAGGAAAAAAATGGAGAAAACTGAAGAGCTTCAGAAAAATGTAAAACACTATTAAACCCACCAACATCTGCATACTGAGAGCACCAATGTGAGAGAAGAGAAAGAAACAACACAAGTATTCAAAGAAATGATGTCTGAAAACTTCTCTAATTTATGGAAAAACAATAAATTACATATCCAGAAAGCTCAATGAACTTCAAATAGAATAAACACAAAGAAGTTCACAAACAGGCACATCATAGTAAAAATGCTAAAAATCAAATGAAAGGAATATCTTACAAGCCATGAAAAAACTGGCTCATCACTTACAGGGGAAGCACAGTAAAATTCACAGCAGAATCCTCAGTGTGAACATTGGCAGCCAGAAAACAGTGAGATAACAAATTTTAAGTGCTCAAAGAAAAAACTGTCAACCCAAAATCATAAATGGAGCAAAATTGTGTTCCAAAAATGAAGATAAAATAAAGGCTTTCTTTCCAAGATAAACAAAAGCTGAGAGGATTTTTGCTAGTAGACCTTCCATACAACAAATATTGAAAGAAGTTCTTTAGGTTAAAAGCAAGTAACCCCAGATGTTAAAATCCACAGGAAAAAGACAAAGGGCACCTGTCAAGGTAATAATATAATTATATAAAACAATTTAAAGGCATGCATATTTTCTCTTTTCTTCTTCTAATAGATTTGAAAAGCGATTGTATGAAATAGTACGTCCATAACGTATTGTTTGGCCTGTAACATATACAAATGTAACATGTATAATATATTTGCAGTAATAGCACAAACAACATGAGTGGGAGCAAGGCTGTATTGGCTAGGAAAATCAATATAAATGGTAAAGTAGCAAATATAACATTGTATTATTTAAAAATATGTAACATTAACAGGTATAACTTATAAAAACAATAAGAGAGAGAGACAGAGACAGAGAGAGAGAGACAGAGAGAGAGAGAGAGAGAGACAGAGAGAGAGAGAGAAGGGAATGACGTTATATAGAATCACATCTGTGAATCTCCTGGAATTTGGCTAGTATAAATCTGAAACTGATTCTGATAAGTTAAGATGTATGTGGTAATCCCTAAAGCAACCACTGGGGGAAAAAATTAGAAAAGTATAGTGAATAATCATTAAATAAATTAAAATACTACAATAAAAATATTCAGTTAATGCAAAAAAATCCATAAATGAGGAATAGAGTAAGACATGAAACATAGAAACCTAAAATAGAATGGAAGATGTTTCCAGCTATTTCAATGAAAACATTACATGTGAGTACATTAGGCAATCACTGTCATAAGACAGAGATTGTCATATTGAATTAAAATGAAAAAAGCATGCTCTATGTGCTCTTTATAGGGGACACAATTTAGATTCAAAGATACAAATAAATTTAAAATTAAAGGACGAAAGGAGATAAATCATGGAAATAGCACCTACCAGAAAACTGGAGTATTGTCTGATATTAATATCAGATACAAATAAATTTAAAATTAAAGGACGAAAGGAGATAAATCATGGAAATAGCACCTACAAGAAAACTGGAGTATTGTCTGATATTAATATCAGACAATATAGACTTTAAAACAAAAAAAGAGGTTACCAGAGAAAGCAATGAACATTTCATCATAATAAAAGAATCAATCCATCAGGAAGATAGAAGAATTACAATGATATAATTTTATATATGAGATCTAATAGTAGAACACCAAAATACATGAAGCAGTAACTGACAGAAAGGAGAGAGAACTAAACAGTTCAATAATCATAGTTGGGAACTTCAATACCTCCCATTCAGTAATGGATAGATGTATGAGACTGAAGAGCAACAAGAAAATTGAAGACATAAACAACACTGTAAACCAACCAGAACCAACAGACATCTATAGATCTAACAATACATCAATAGCAGGTTAGACATTCATTTCAGGCACCCAAGGCACATTCTCTAGAATACACCATGAGCTAGGCCATAAAACAAATGAAAATAAATTTAAAAGAAAAGAAATAAAACAAAGTATGTTTTCTGACAATATGGAATAAAAGCAGAACTAGCAGCAGAACAACACACATAAATACTAATGGGTCAAAAAATAAACCAAAAAGGAAATCCAAAAATATTTTGAAAGGAATAAAACTAAAGACAAAATAAATAAAGTTTTTTGATGCATCTAAAGCAGTACTTAGAGGAAAATATACAGCTATAAAATATCTATATTAAGAAAAAGAAATATCTCGAGTCAATAATCTAAACTTTCAACCTCAAATGCTGAAAAGAGAGGAACAAACTAAACCTAAAGAAATTGTGAAGAAAGTAACATATATTAGGGCAGAAATTAGTGTAAGAGAGAAGAGAAAAATAATAGAGAAAAATCAATAAAACCAAAGTTGATTCTTTAAAAATGTCAGCAAAATTGATAAACATTTAGCTATATTGATCAAGAGAAAAAGAGAGAAGACTCAATTCTAGAATCATAAATATAAAAGGGGGCATTACTACTGAACTTACAGAAATACAAAGATAATAAAGGAATGCTATGAAAAAGTGTACACTAACAAATAAGGTAACTTAGATGAAATAATAATTTCTAGACAGACACAAACTAACAAAGTTGACTCAAGAAGAAATAAACAAACCGATTAAGTAAAGATATGAATAGGTAACAAAAAATGACTCATAAAGAAAGAAATGCCCAGAAGTTCTCACTACTGAATTCTACCAAAGGTTAAAGAATTAATGCCAATTCTTCACATACTATTCCAAAAGGTAGAAGAGGAAACATATCTCAACTCATCTTATGAGGCCAGTGTTACACTGATTCCAAAACAAAACACATCAAAAGAAAATATACCTAAAGGCTAATATTTCTTATGAATGTGGATGTAAAAATCCTCAGCAAAATACTAGCAAATCATATTCAGCAAAATCCAGAAAAAAGCATATTCCATGGCCATGTGAGATATCCCAGAAATACAAAGTTGATTTAAAACTCAAACATCAATTAATGTAATTGATCATATTAATTGAGTAAAATACACTATCATGATCATTGCTACAACTTCAGTAAAAGCATTTCATAAAATTCAATGCCTTTTCATGAAAAACAAAAACAAACAAAAACCAAAAACAAACAACAACAACAACAACAAAAATACCTAAACCAACTAAGCATGTAAGATAATTCTCTAAATTATCAGCTAGGGGCATGGTCAGCTAGATGAAAAGAGCATCTATAGAACAGCCATAACTAGCATGATATTTATGAGTGAAAGCCTGGATACTTTCTTCCTAAGACAGTGAACCCGAAAGGATGACAACTGTGGCCAGTTCTATTCAATATTGTACTGAATATTTTATCCAGAGCAATTAGGTAAGACATGGAAATAAAAGCCATTCATATTGGAAAGACAAAAGCAATATGCCCTCTATTCACAGATTACATAACCTTGCAGTATACGACATTATAAGAATTCCGCTTAAGAACTACAATAAGTCCTCACTTAACATCATGGGTAGGTTTTACACTTTAAGTGAAACCACATGTAAGGAAACCAATTCTACCACAGGCTGACTGGTATAAACAAGAGGTGCCTTCCTACCACAAGTCACCCAAGTTATAAGGAAACAACTCTGACCAAGGCCCAGCTGTATTTGCATGTATAAGTCAGCAGATTTGCAGGATTCAAGATCAATATATAAAAATCAATTGCATTTCTGCATACTTCAACTCAATTTGCAACAGCATCAAAAATAATAGAATACTTAGGAATATATTTAACAAAATAAGAGCCAAACTTATTCTCTAAAAACTGCAAAACTGGTGGAAACAAATTAAAGACAATCTAATAGGGAAAATATTCCACGATTTTGGTCTGAACACTGTTAACATGGCCATATTCCTCAACCTGTGAGGTCAGCTAGGGGCATGGTCAAAGCGGCCGGGAGCAAAGTCATACCCCTCTGCCAAGTCAGACCCCTCCTCTCATGACGGAAACTGGGGCCCCTGGCATTTCCCAGAAGAGGCAGCAGACCTTGGTGCAATAAACAACTCCAGACACAGCCCCTGGGGCCCTATCTGCGCTGGGGGTGGGGGCCTGCTCATCTCCCACCTCACTCAGCCAACCCCCTCCCCCAAATCGCATATCTGCCTCCCTCCTCTGCCCTGGGAGCGACTTCACCGGCCCCGTCTGCGGACCGCTGCACCTCGCCCGGGAGCGCAGAATAAAGCCCTCACTTTTCTCAACCTGCCTGACTCTCTTAGCTTCACTGTCGCGCAGCAAGCCTTACACAACCTAATCAACAAATTCAACAGGAATCTTTCTAAGAATCCCAGCTAATTCTTTTGGCGGAAATTGACAAGCTGATTCTAAAATCCATTCGGAATTGCAAGGGACCCAGCATAGCCAAATCAATCCTGAAAAAGAAGAATAAAGTAGGAGGACTCAAACTCCCCAATTTCAAAATTTACTATAAAACAATGGTAGCATGCCCCCCCCCACACAGACACACACACACACACACACACACACACACACACACACACACACACACACAGTTTCACTTTCCACAGGTTCAGTTACCTGCAGTAAACCCTGGTAGCAAAACATTAAATGGAAAATCCCAGAAATTAACAATTCATAAGTTCTAAATTGCAGGCCATTCTGAGTAGTGTGATTAAATCTCATGCTGTCCCACTCCAACACATGCTGCCCAGGATGTGAACCACCCCTTTGTTCATCACACTGTATACAATACCCCCCTGTCGGTGCCTGCCAAGGCGAGGAACAGTCCCTGAAGTGGGGAGTGAGGATTGAGAAAAAAGAAGAGAGACAAAGATGGGATCCGGAGGGCAGGCAATTCTAAGTAGACTGCCGCAGTTCTAAGTAGAATGCCTCACCCCAAGTTTATTTTGGCAGCTTATATACTCTGGGCATCAAAAAGTAACAGAACTGTCTGCAATCTAATAGTTACAATGTTTGGATACACAAGGGCCTGTTTTTCGGCCAGCTCCGCACTTCCTGACCTTGTCTGGTTCTGTGTTCTCAAAGTAGCAAGTTTTGCCTTGCTGGGAGCACAGACCACTCAAGGAAGTCAAAGGTTCAACATTTCACAGAACAACACCTGCTAGCGCGTCAGCACGGTTTCCCACACCCCCCCATTACTCACTTAGCCACCTCAATTATTAGATGGACCCTCATGGTATGGCAGTGCTTGTGTTCAAGTCACCCTTGTTTTACTGAATGCCCCCAACGTGCAAGATTAGTAATGCTGGCAATTCAGATAGGCCAAAGAAAAGTGGTAAAATGCTTCCTTTAAGTGAAAAGGTGCAAGTTCTTGATTTAATAAGGGGAATAAAAGCCATATACTCAGGTAAGTAAGATCTACGGTATTAAAAAAAAATTTGTGAAATAAGATAATTTGAGATAGAGACCACATTCACATAACTTTATTACAGTATATTGTTATAATTGTAATTTATTATCAGTTGTTGTTCATCCCTTACTGTGCCTACTTTCTAAATTAAATTTTATCATAGGTATATATAATATGTGTAAGAAAAAACGTTGTACATTTAGGGTTTGGCATTATCCGAAGTTTCAGGCATCAACTTGGACTGACAGTTTGATACTGGCACAAGGATATAAATATAGATTAATGGAATATAATTGACAGTACAGAAATAAACCTAAACATCTATGTCAACTATAATATGATAAGAGTGGTGAGATCATGCGATGGAAAAAGCATAGTGTCTTCAACAAATGGTGCTAGGCCTCCATAGGGGATACTATGTTAACAGAATGAAGACAGATCTTACCTCTAACTTAATCAAACTGCTTTCTCCCTGATACTGATGGGTTTGGAGTTTTGTTGTCTGTTTGTGGGGAGGCAGGGAGCTTTTTGACTACTTTTATGAACGATTCATTCATTTTTTAACTTTATCAAATGTGTATTAAAATGTATTTTTAGGAGTCCATTAAATTTATTGTGTCAATTATGTTCTTTGACTGTAAATGCCACTTGTGGATGTTTTTGTGCATATGCTAATATGTATGTCCAAGGAGTTAATTAGGTATGAAAGTTATCTTCAAATCACTCGATATATTTATGTATTTCTTAATTTATTCATGTATTTCTATCAACTTTTGATTTATATATATATATATATTAAATATGTGTGGCAGCATAAAGGATCAGCTAGAAAAATTTTCACTTGGTTGGTGTTTATGTGACATATTTTGCTCATATTTTAATGACACATATTCTTAATTATATTTAGTTCTTTTGTAAACAGCATGTAGTTGGATTTTCCTTACTCTATTCTGTTAATGTAAATTTAGTAAATCTAGAATTCTGTGTATTTACCATTATTTTAAATAGCATTGCATTTAGACCTTTCTGTATACTCAAATTTTGAACTTATTTGTACTGTTTCTTATATTTCCTTTCTTTTCTTGTCTTCTTTTCAATTGAGCGGTTTTTCTCATTTTGTTTTCTCACATTCATTGCCTCGAATCATATACATTCTGTTTATATTCTGCAGTTGTTATGACCATGATGTCAACACGCATACTTAAACTGGATCCGTCAGGATTCAGTAACTGAAACCTAAACCATCCAAAGAATATTAAGGAGCAAAAGACATCTAATGTAAGAACTCAGTGGTTATAAAATTATTGAAAGCATTGGAGGAATATTCTCCAGAGGCTGTCACCAGAAATCTTGTGAAAATAATTCATACCATTGTGTAGTTGCTCTCCAACAATGAGAATGTCATTGTATAACATGTCACCACCACCACGACTGCAATTACCCCTGGACATGTATGAATATGGAATAAGTGAATCCATCCAATGGCCTGCAGACATAGAAAAAAGCAACAGAAAATTGAGAGTTCTGTCATCTCAAACTTTAGTCGCTGCTTCTTAGAGATAAAACACAATTTAGTATCAAGGATGCCAATTGCAAAGAACCCAAGATAGGAAGTTTTCAGATTTTCACCCTGTATGTGACGGGGAGTTCACTAGATGCAAGATGGACAGGGGACAGAGTACCAATCAATCATAGCCACTCTAACCAATTAAACTATTCAGGAACTCAAATCTTAAAAAAAATACAGCAATAACATCATCCTGCGTAATATAATTTAAACCTTGCTATTCCAAACGAAAACATGCTTAATGTCTCTCTCAAAAAAAAAAAAAGAAAAAGAGAGAGAGAGACTAAATCATCCTCAGTCACTCTGTCTTGTTGAACTTCAGTCACATTCTAAACTTGAAATATTGATGGGTTCTCGGCCTCATGGGGACTTAGTGTTCCATGACACCACTTTCTTCCTGGACCCAATGATATGCCAAAAATAGATTCTCAACTTTTCTCCTTTGCCAAAGAGGTCGAAGCTTTATTTGAACATCTTTTGTCTCTCATTGAGGTTCTCCTCAGAGCTAATGTCTGAGATTTTTCTAGGAATGTAATAGTACCTAGATATTCCTTACAGGAAAGTGTTGTACAAGACATTGAGGCAGGAAACAGTGACTTCTTTCTATCATGCAAGGTTAACCACTGATGACATTTGCATTAGTACGAATTGCTTAATGTGTCAAAAAGTCACTTTTTTGAATTAGAGATTTTTTGGTTTGTTTTTTTATTCTTCATTTCATTTGTACTGAAATAAATTTGTTTTAAATATTAGAGAATAGAGTTAGTGAAATCAACACTTTCACTGAATACTGATCTCTACCGTGAAGACGGTGGCCATTTGCCACTTCAGTTCCGTGAGTCTAGTGACCATGTGACTCACTCTGGCCCCTGAGACATACCTATTTTTCAGTGAGAGCTTTTTAGAAAGTGTGTCTTTCTTTTGCTTGTCCTCCAAAAACAAGGCAGACATAGATGGCACTGCCCTCTTTTCTCCGTCATTCTGTCTTGAAAATGAATATATATTTTGCAGCAGAAAAGTTGTCTTGTGAACAAAAGTAACAAGCGTGCAGAATAAAGCCGTCTATTCCTAAAAGCTTTGTATGGGACAATGCCCTGCGAGACCCAGTCTGGCATCTTTGATAGGCTGAATTTATGCAAATTATGTTAACTCCTAGATTTTATGTTATGTGAGGAAAAAGAATACTTGTTTTTTTAAGCTATTGCAAGTTAGATTTTCTGTTACTTAAATCGGAACACATTCTTAGCTGAACCAAAGCCTAAATAAATTCGCTTATTAGATCTGCATATGTAAATGTTTATTCTATCTTTTAAAAGCTTCTCAATAAAAGTCAAGTGTGAATTTGTGTTTAGAATCAACATCCACTTTCTCTCAATCAACTATGAATATGTTTATGTTAGTATTCCTCCCTTCTATTATGGATTGCCAGATATTGATATAGGATACATCTACATGTAAGTTTCAAGAACTCTTCTGGAATGTATTTGTCATTGATTGGCGTTACATTATTAGTTTGTTCGTAAGTTATACATTTATTATATATTTCCTTATTTTTATCTGTTGGATTTAGTAAAATGTGTTAATTTATATAAGACAAATTTAAAAAAAGCTTTTAAAATAAGAAAACTTTTTTCATAATATTAAAGTATATTTGGACATCTTATTGGTTGAATGTATTTCCTAGAGGTATGTTGTACCCCTAGTACCTCAGAATGTGATCTTATTGTAAACGTAATTAGTTAAGATGAGGTTAGGCTGGGACAGGGTGGGCCCTTGATTCGGTCTGAGTGGCGTCTTTATAAGAAGAAAAGAAACACTGAGAGGAAAATGCATGTGAAAACAAGGAGACACACAAAGAGAAGACAGCCATGGGGGCAGTAAGAGTTATGCTGTCATAACCAAGGAACATCTCAGGCTACCGGAAAGTAGGAGAGGAAAGGAGGGATATTCCTCTAGAAGCATTAGAGGCAACATGGCCCTGCCAACACATTGATTCAGACTTCTAGCCTCCCTAACTACAAAATAATGCATTTCTGTTGTTTTAAGGCATCCATTTTGTAGCATTTTGTTACAGCAGCCGTAGGAAACTAGCCCAGAAACCTTAGAAGGGAGAGAGTATATTTTGCCTGTAGGAGAGACGTGAATCATTGGGAACCGGGGAGGTGACTGTGGTAAGTAGCCACTAACATGGCCCCCAGTGATCCTAACCTCCTAATATAAACAGTTCCCACCATGTGATTTAGCAACTTGCTTCTAACAAAAATACTGTACAGATGATAGGATGTCACTTCTGAGGTTCGATTTTAAAGGACTTCACCTTCAATCTCGGATTTTTCCCCCTCTCTCTTGTTCTCTCAGGTTTCTTGCCCTAGGAGAACCAGGCTGCCCTTACGTGAGGCAGCCCTGGGGAGGGAGAGGCACTGAGAGACGTGCTGCGGGGGATAAAGCCAGTCCCTAGCCGTGTGAGAGGATTTGGAAGTGGATCCACCCATGCGGAACCCCAGATGAATCCTCAGTCCTGGACAGTAGTTTGAAAAATCTTCAACCAGAGTTACACAACTAATCCACACCCAGGTTCTTGAGCACAGACCCTGGGAGTTAAAAAACTTTTGTTGTTCAAACCACTAGATTTGGAGCTAATTTGTTAGACTGCAATAGAAAACTAACACGGTCAGTGACTAGAAGCTAAGCTGAAAGATGATTTCTGTTGTACACCAAAAGCAGGCAGTTGTGCTTGGCACTTCTTCGCTCCATTCGTGAGGGAGAGATTTCTAGACTAACGTTATAAGCATGAATGAGCGCATGACAGTGGACACTAGAAACATGAGATAACAACAGTTTAAGAGTCGCATGCACAGCTGGGTAGAAGGTATTGCGTGCCATGCAGGTCCCACAGGAATTGTACTTGGGAATGGAGTGAACAGGGGCTGTGGAGGGCAGGCTTTGCAGTACTAGAGGAAGAACGCTCCCTGGTTCCTGCAGGAAGATGTGATTGGCTTGTGTGAATAAGTCCACAGACTGGCAGGGAAATCTACTCAGGGATAAGCAGGAACGGTGTCCGGCCCCGTGCATTGACGGGGTTGTTTGGGACCCTATCCATTGGAGCAGAATAGGGAAGAGAACTCGTTTAAGTTAAAACAATTGAGTCCCTCCCAGTTTTACTAGATATCAAAGCAGCACATAACATTAAAAATGTAACTTCAGGATTGAACACCATAAGGACCAACTATGTAATTTACAGGGTCGAGAACAAATATAAATTGTGGAGTTACTTCTCTAAAACCCATAAAAAATAGTGTCATTAAAAGTATGCATGAATCTTTGTCTTTCTTCTATGGCCTCGCTATCTTGACGTATAGTGTTTTATGTTTGCTATTTAATGTTGTTCTGAGTGAATAAAGATTCACATTTTAAACTACTAGGATGAATTTTTATTGCTCCTGGTTCATCTAAAATCATGCCGGTTTTAAATGCAAATATCAGAGCATTTAACTTTTATGCAGAACCAGCAAAATTAAACAATTTATATCTTGTGTCTGATCTTGAAGGGTGCACCCGGCAGGACAGAAGAGAAAAATCACAGGTCAGAATCCAGAGCGTTGGAAGGAGAACAAAGGATCCCTCCAGGCAAGAAGTTGACTGAAAGATCCAGGTAGAAAGGTAATTTCAAGGCCAGTGCAAACCCTCACAAACGCATTAGTCCTTCCAGCCACCAAAATGACGTTCCTCACCCCAGCTAGGGGAGGGGTGTGAGGAATGTGAGCCAGGAGTTTTCTCAGGAGCCCATTGTCGCTACCCATGGTGGATGGATGGCTCCTAAGGATTTGAACCTCTGCACCAGGGCACATTAGTTATTTGAGTGGGGGTGGGTGAGAGGCTCATGGCATTCAAGAAGCTACCTCTGGATGGTTGCCCACCAGATGCAGGGTGGTGCTTCCAGCCTATGTGGAGAGAACACCAGTCCTTGCAGTGAGATGCTGTGTAATGCTGGTACCTAACTCAGCCCTCCCCACACTCGTATCCAGGACTCTGTCAGGGGTGGAGAGCAGCAGCCATCATTGTGTGTGTAAAGAAGCGAGAGAGAAGGCCAAGCAGGGTGCGGGCCCCAGGGAATGGGAGTCGGGCTGCGGCGAAGGTACTCTGGAGTCATGGCAGAGAGACGGCATGTCAGCCAAGTGTCCACATTTCCAGTTCATGTTCCATTGTCCCATCTGGCTTCCTCCTGACTTCACTTAACAAACACAAATTCAAATTTCAAGATGTCAAGGGCAGAGCATTAAAGCTCAAGCATGGGGCCCTAGGAAACGGAACTGGGAGCAGGGATGGAGTTAGCCCTGACCAAATGTCAACACGAAGGATCTGAGTCACAGGAATGCACAGCGCAGGTGAAGGACAAGGAGCAATCGGGTTGTCAAGCAGGTAAGGTGACGGCTCTGGGAAAATCAAGTATGAGAGTGGGAGGTGCAGTTAGATAATTGGCCAAAGATTAATTCCTTTATATGTTTTGATCCTGCTGATGCCGGACTTGGTATATTGAACCAGCAAGTCATCAAAGACCACTTCCGGTAGGAGGAGGGAGACTCTGCATGTGAAAATCTAAACTGGTTGTTCATTGTGGGGTAGGTTCATTGTAACTGTATGTGCAAATATACATGAGGCCAACCAGTGGGGACCTCTCAGCCTCTGTAAAGGCCTGTGGAGAGCCAGGGTCGCCTCACAGCACCATTTTTCAGGTTGAGTGTCTATTGGATTTTTACATATATGTAACAAATCAATCAAAAGACAAAAACATTGAAAACTCAGGGCAGTGTTCTTTTAGGATGTGGTAAGGATTTGATTACAATCTGCCTATGTTCTTTTTTTTCTTTTCCAATATTGAAGTCTGTATAACGAGTACAATTGGTTTCATCACATTTAAAACAGCTGTGTCATCTGTGATCTTTTCACTTCAGACTACACTAAGCCAAAATTTCTTTTCTAATAAAATAATTATTAATATTATTATTACCACAGCATCATTGTATTTATATTGCAAGGCACAGAGAAAGCTTCAGGATGTTAAAAGACACAAAAAAGGATTCCCATTCCCACCAACAGTGTAGGAGGGTTCCTTTTTCTCCACTTGTTATTATTTGTCTTGCTGATGATAGCCAGTCTAAAAAGACTCATATTTAAAAAAGGAAAAGGGAAGTATTCCAGGAGCCTGTCCACATTTACTGTGCTGCTCTCATGATGGGTGGCTTTGAGTGTGGGTGGAGGGGCAGGGTCACCACTCCCACCTGTCATTGGGCCTCCTGCTCTTCACAGAGCATGGGAGGGGCTGTACTTGGTCTTTCCTTCCTGGAGACCTGGAGTCCCCCTCTTTCTTCTTCATCAGTCTCACTGAGCAGGGGACCAGTCACCTGAAGCCGGCCTGGCTAAATATCCAGGTTCAGTTCGCTCCTGTCAGACATTTATAGACAGTCCAGGCCAGAGACCTCACCCTCAGCCGAGAGCAGCACACAGGCCTCAGTGCCCCGTGAACCTGACCCCTGGGGAAATCAGGGCCCATGGGCACTTCTCCAGGGTGTGCGGATCCTCCTGGGTCCCACACACCCTCACCAGGTTCCCTCCTCCGTCTCTGTGACTCCCCAGCAGTCCAGTAGCCGTGTTCTCCTTGCATAGCTGGCATCAATACCTGTGCAGGCCGAGACCTGGGGCCTCGGCCTGAGTCTCAGAGGGGTGGAGTTGGCACAACGTCAGGGGATTCCATGAGGCCAAGGAACAGGAGACTCCTTCCTGTTTCTCTTCTCCCAGCCCAGCACATATAGTGGTGGTTAATTCATCCCTGAATGTATAGATTTAGGTCTATGTTTTACGTTTACATCTAGAGACTTTTACATGAATGTATTTATTTACTACGATTTCCTTTCAAATATTTTATATAAATAAAACACATCCATAGAAAAGCATACCAAACCTGTTAGAACTTAATGAATTATTACACCCGGTCACTTCAGTGACCCTAAGCAAGTCACGCCATCTCTCCCATCAGCCTCACTTAGTGTTCCTTCAAAAAAGTAACCTCAAATTTAATACTTACCACATGTCCTTATGCCATTATCTTTCTAGGAATTTTATTTTCTGACGTTTTTCATTCTCCTGGAAGGGGGTTCCGGCAAACAATAATATTATCTGGGGTCGTTCATGCAGGCGTGGCCGTCAGTGCCTTCCATACCCATGAGCTCCTCTAACTGAGTACAAGATCCTGGCTCACTGTTCTTCACTAACTATAACGTTCCATTGTCTTCTTGTACCAATTAGTACAAGATGGTGGATGAGATTCTAATTTTATTTCCCTTACAGGTCACTGGCTTTTTTCCCGCTAGATGACCAACAAGCATTTCTGTCTTGAAAGCCCAATAATTGCAGGGGCATATGCCCCGTCATCAGCAAGTCCAAGTCTTCGTTTCCTCCTCCGGTTTCTGTCTGTGGGTGCGCATACACACAGGCACACGTTGTTTTCAAGCAGAGACAATCAAAATTCTTCCTTTAGAACAACACCATATTACTTTCTTCCCACCTCTGCTCATTTGGGTAATCCTTAGAGAAACTATGGCACCGTGTATGTTAATGCAGGTTTTATACCTCATTAGTGACCCGTTGCCACCCATTTTATTTTTTATTTCTAGAAATTAGCCCTGAATCAGCAATGATTTGGACTACAGCCTTTCACACCGTGAAGGGTATCCACTTTGTTTGAAATATGCAATACTTTCATCGTTATCCTAAAATTGTCTCTTGTTCCAAATTTGGGGGTCTGATACATACCTTGCTGTAGCAAGTGTGCATGGCCACATTGTAAGATTGTGATTAGGTGTTGCATTAAGAGACAAAACACAACTTGACCTCTAGAGTTTTGAGTTAGGTAAAATTCATTTGGAAAGGCATCAATTATATATATTCACCCAACCCACTGGTAAAATATAGTGATTCGTTTTTCTGAATTACTCTGTGAATAGCCACTCTTGAAAACGCAGAATGTCAGGAAACTGTTCAGAGAATTGGCAGAGATGGAGACATGAATAAGTATATAGATTTAGTTGCATGCAGAGAAAAATAAGGAATATGCATAAAGAATGAGGCAAGGATTTATATAATTTCATAGTTATATGCTTAGACAGAAAGATGACTTTAAAACTGAGTTCCTATCACTTCTGCTTTTTATGTGGAACTGATTTCAAGCTGTTCTTTCTAGAAAGTCTGGAGTCTCAGGAATAGTGAAAATGGTTGAGAGTCATATATCAAACATGAATGGAATTAATTGTGATTATCAACATGTTGGCCTTGTTCGTGTTCACCCTGTGATTTCCACTATCAAATATTTTAGGTGGGCAGGTCATTTTTCTCGTGTAACCTATTTCCATGACATGCATAATAATGAGGGGATTCAGTGTTTGAAACCAAACATGCACTCTTAAATGCCACATGTGTTCATGTCAACACACACTAGTCTAGAAAGCAGAAGTTGGGCCCCTGTGCTAGTGTAGACAGTGGTCTCCCTGAAAGTTCTATGAGGACGGGTCACCATGGTAACATGATGATGCCCAACTGCCTTCCCTTCCAACTGTCACTCTGTGTACTGAGAGGAAAGAGGTGAGACCTTCTTAGGCTCTCACACCTCAGATCCTAGCGATGGGAAATCTCAACTGCTGTGGAGGTACGTTTCCACTGATCGCCTGAATGCTGCTCCTTCAGCAGGCTGCTCACCTTTGACTGCAAATATTTTCCTCATTTTGTTAAGTCCTTTCCACCATTCCCAATTTGTCTGTGGAGTGATAAATTCATCTGTAGTTTACTTGTATCACTTAATTTGCATTTCTGATTCTTCCAACCAGAGGGCTGACATTTATTTTCCTAAACTTAGAAAAGTGGAGCATTTCCTAGTGCCAGTTTTGCACTCGTTCTTCAAGGGAATAGATCAAGCGCAGGCACAGACATGCCCCTTTCACTGGGTCGGGGTCAGGGCAACTCCTCTGACTGTAGTTGTAAAATCCAACACCTGACATCAGCAGTCTTAGTCCAGAGGTTTTAAGAATAGAAGGACACAACATGGTGGGAATCCATGGGTTGAAGTGCACAGGGGACATGTCTGTGTGGGTTCTTCCTGGGAGGTCAGTGCGACATGCCCTTGCCTCGAGTGGGTGCAAAGAACTAGGATTACGAGGGTCTGGGTAGTTCTCAGGGAGGGTCACTGGCTATGACTAAGTAAGAGTCCCTCTCAGAGGAACGGGACTCTGCCCCCTGCTTCTTCCGGGTCGGGTGGGATGAGGCGGTTGTAGAGGCTGTGATGTAGTGAGGGGGTCCCTGGGCGGGAAGGGGACACTCAGAGCTGGTGCTGCCTCTTCTCGCTCTAAGTCAGGCCCGAGTTCAGGCTGCGCAGACGAGTGCTCACATCAGTAGTCTGCACACAGTGGAGGTCTGAGCCGTAATTCATTGAACTACCTACCAAAGCACCAGCACAGACGGCTACTTTCCTGGGTCATGTGCATGAACTGCTCATCCAGAGTAGGTCACTTAAAGGGAAGCTAGTTTTTGGCCAAGTGGTCACATGGCCGTCGACCCAGAATGTTCTGAGCTGGCTTGGGAGGCGCACAGACCTCTGGCCCCTCAGCGTGGTCACTGATCATGGGGAAAGCTTTGTGTGGAACACTGATAGTGTGAAGACACTGAGGAAGGATGGCCCAACGTGCGGACTTTCCCTGGTCCTTCAGAGGGGCTTTGTTTCAGGGAAACTGCTGTATCTGTGTCAGGGCTCAAATGGGGAAGGCAGGGCTGTGTGATGAATGTGGACTGTGCGTAGTTCTGTCACCTCGTCCAGGACATCAGCTGCCTCCCACTGAAACTTTAGGCAGGAGGAAGGGAGGGTTGGTGTGGTTCAGGGGTCCAGGATCTCAGGTGACTCAGGGGGTGTGATTTCTGTGCTCTGGACACCAACCACTACTTCCAGATCCCACACACAGCAGTGTTGCGAGTCTGGGTGACCCACTGAATCTCTAAATGCTTGTGCCGTTTGCCGTAAAATATGGGTCAAAGCCCTGCTTTGCCTCTCCTGACGTAGGGCAGCTGTTGTCATCACAGGAGATGATAACGGATACTGTCTGTGAGCTATGAAGCATCACGCCCTTGTAAAGGAAGAGAAGTCACCTCCCTCCCTCCCTTGCTGTGGAGCCATCCATATCCCCTCTCTCCATTTAACCACACCATGGGTCTATCTAGCTCAGTCTTGCTGGCATTCAATGAGTACACACTCTGAGTACTTACATTCCACCAGCTATTTGTTTTTCTGGAGGATTTGCCAGTATTGTGTTTAGCCTCATTACAGAATACCAATAAGGAGGTCGTCCTCACATTCCCGCATCTCAGAACAGACCCTGATGGCCAGAGGGGTCTCCGTAACTTTCCTTGAGTGGTGCGGCTTCTAAATGGGATTGGAGCCCAAGCTACAAGACTGTTCACTGGGCTTTGCTGTGTGTCTAGAATGTCTCATCTAAACAAAGGTGTTTGCCAACATAATCTACCTGTTGGTGATATGAGGCGTACCCCAAACTGCACAATGTTCCTAGGTCCAACTTTGCTTCAGGAGGGCCATCTGGGCAGCTGGTGACTAAGACACCAATAGTTGGAAGTGTGAGTAAATTATTTCTAATGTCCCTATCGTCTGTGGCCAGAAAGAAGTCAGTGATTCTCTCTCTTGTCATGCATTTCCCAGGATGTTGCGGCCAGGATGAGGACAGGCGTCCCCTGAAGAGGAGAATATCAGGTGCCTTCAGGAGGATGAGGTAGGGGAGACGAAACATCCGTCCAGCCCGAAGGGTCCATGCCTTAGAGGACCCAGAGGAAGGTACTGTAGAAATATGCTTATTAAGTGAATTCAAGAGGAATTATTCACTGTCCCATTTTTTATGAGGAAACTATACAGATGTTAATTCGCATTATTTTTTCTGTGCGCAAATTGAGATGCTGTGATTTAATCGGTACGTTTGTAACTCTAAAAGTATAGATGCATTGACAACTCAAAATTTGATGTACTGGGCAGGACTCCGTCCTATTGCAGGTCGCCCCTAGTGTAGCTCCACACCACAACCAGTTCTGGAGGAATGTGAGTTAAGAGTTGCCTCCAGTTAGTGTTGGGGACAAATCACTGTGACTTTCTGATAGATATCTAACAGTTCACTTGCCAGACTCTTGCTAAGAATACACAATGCCATTTTCATGTCGGAAATCTACCTCCCATTACTCATGCCATCTATGATTATCGCATGTAGGCAAGAAACATTGTACATTGAAAAAGAACCAAGAGGTCATCATCAGGACGCAGCACCTGGGTGGCACCGAATCCCCTTCCTGTGAGGACGAGAGAGGTTGTGCATTGCAAGGCAGGGAAAGAGAAAATCATTGAAGTGACAAGGCATGGCCACTCGTATCCCTCTAGAACACTCGGGGAGAAAATTGGTCATGGTTTCTTTGGAAGGGCTTTGGGAAAAATCAAGTCAACGGATGAATTTTAAGGATACGTACACACACACATATATATATATATATATATATATATATATATATATATATATATATATATATGTATATGTTGAGACAAATTAAGTTTGAGTGTTGTTTGTAGCAGGACTACTCTGATTAAGACGTATTTTAGGAAAATTTGATTATCATTTAGGTTTCAGTCTTTTGCCTACAAGCCGAAAAGAATGAGACAGCTTGAATATAAAATGTCACTTGTTTACCCCTGGAACTTCCTACTAGGGAAAAGTTTATCCTAGCAGTCTCCTTCAATCTCCATGATAGTTTACCCCTTGTGCTGAAGGGAACCCTGATGTAGGATGACATGTTAACACGATTATCACCAACAGCTGGGCCTCAAGACTTAATCAAGAGCCACCGAGTGGGATAGATGTGTTAGTAAGCTCTGAGAGCTTTTCCAGGACATAACGATGACAACAATTCAGAGTAGCAGAGGAGGACACGGGCAAGGCACCCAGGTCACGTGGTGCTCAGGTGGAGGTTTCAAGGTCAGGAGAAGGAGTATGACATGTATCCCTGTGTCCTGCCTTGCCCACACTTGAGATGTTGTTTTGCTGTTTCTTGGATGGGGATTCGATAGGACACTATCATGTTGCTGGAGCAAACACTGTATCAACATCTTCTTTACAACCCGGAGAGTGGAGCTCCCTCCTGTTCTGTGGTCTTCATTATCTGCCTGTGGCACAACCAGACCCTTTGTACTTTACTGACTCCTTCCTTCACGACTTTCTGTTTTGATTGCTTCTTTCATTCTATGTGATTCCTTCTACCTCACTTTCCCTATCCCACTCTCTCACTCTCACTCTTTTTATTCTTTCTTTAGTTTGTTTCCTTTTTGTCCTTTTTCACTTATTTTTTTTAATGTGCTTTACATACTCAACATGAAGTCCAACCTCTGAACGTTCCGAAGTATATACTACAGTAGAGTTCCCTATATGTACATAGTTGTACAGGCCATCTCTACATGTTCTTCATCTCTCATTGCCGAAACTGTACGCCCATTCACAGTAACTCCATATACCCACCCCACTCTCGGCAAGGACATTGTACGTTCTGTTTCTATGAGTTGGACTAGTTTACATACTCATTTCAATGGAATCATAAAGTATTTCAATTTGTTTATTTCTGAGAATGGCTTGTCTCACATAGAATAGGTTGATTCAAGATACTTCCAATGGCAGGATTCCCTTCTTTTTCAAGGTGAATTACATTGCATTAAATGTATTTTCGTTATGCTTTCCTCTGTCCATTGACAGTAGGGCTGGTTCTTGATATGGGTTTTTATGAGCAAAGCAGCAGTGATCAGGGCCATGCAGTTACCTCCTGGAGATCCTGATTTCAATTGCTTGGGATGGATAAACAGAAGTGCGATTAGTGCATCTATTTGCAATATTTTGAGGAACTTCAATACTGTTTCCACAATGGGTTCACATTTAATATTCCCATTTGATTTTCATAGTGGGAAGGCATGGGTTGAGGTACACAGGGTCCCTGTGTCTCCGGGTGCCTTCTGGCCTGGAGAGTGGTAGCCGCGACCCAGTCGATGAGTGGGTGGGATGAACATGGATGAAAGATTAGGAGGGTCTGGGGTCAGGTCACAAGCTGTGACTAATGAAGTGTCTCTCTCAGTGGACATGGGGAATTGTTTCTTGCCTCTTAGCTCTGGAGGGATGAAGGGGCAGTTGGATCCTGTGTTGAGGTGAGGGAAGTCTTCGGCAGGGATGTGGACACTCAGAACCCATGCAGTCACTGCACGTGCAGAAGGGTGCTCACATCATTCGTCAGCAGATAGTGGAGGTTTGGCCTTAATACATTGAATTATGAATTACCAATGCACCAGGGCAGAAGGCCGCTTTCCCGGGTCAGGTACATGAATTGCTCATCAGAGTAGGTGAATTAAATGGAAGCTATTTTTGGCAAAGCCGTCATATGGGAGTTGGTTCTCATATGGCAGAATGTTCTTTATTGGCGTGGGAGGCCCTCAGACTGCTCGTCACTCAGGGTGGTTTTCTGGTGAGGGGACACAGGGTGAGAAATAGCTGAGTGTGTGACGTCATTAGGGGCAGAGAGCCACCATTGTGTTCTCCCCTTGACTTTCAGAGGGTCTTGGTGTGGAGAAAATTGTTGTATTTGGGTCATGGACTGAAACGTGGAAGGCGGGGCTGTGTTGTGGATTTGGACTCCTCATGGCTGCACCACCTGCTCCCGGGCATCATCTCTCCCTTGCAGAAACCATGGGGCATGGAGACTTGAAGGTTGATGTTGTTCAGGGGTCCCAGGCATGATCTCAGTTGTCTCAGGGTCTCTGATCACTATGCCCAGGACATCAACCAAATAGTGGTACCCGATCTATCACATAGCAGTGTTGTGAGTCAGGGACAGTTGCTTACTCACGCGAGGTTTCTACGCCCTCCAGTGTAAAATATGGGTCACGACCCTAACTTGCCTCCCTTGAGGTGGCGCTGGTGTGGGCATCGCAAGAGATGATAACAGATACTCTCCATGAGCTGTAAAGCATCACACCCAGATAGAGGGTGAAAAGTCACCTCCCATGTGCCCTTTCAGTGGAGCCATCCAAGTATCCTATCTGAACTTAACCTCTACAAGTGTCTAGCTCATTCTTGCAGCCATTCAATGATTGGAAAGTCAGAGCAATTACACAACACCAGTCTTTTATTTGCCTGGAGGCTTCACCGGTATTTAATTTTGTTTAGACTCATCACATAATACTAACAAGGAGGTCCTCTTCACATTTTCTCACTTCAAAATGGGGCACTGAGTCCAAGTGCGGTCTCCATATCTTTCAGATACGTGCAACTTCTGTAAACGATTGGAACTCAGTGTACTAGGCGTAGTCTCTGTGTTTTGTTACGTTTCTATAATGCCTCAGCTCATTCAAGATTTTTCCTACAAAACCTGTGTGTTGGGGATTTGGTTGCTCAGCAAACTACAAGATATATCTAGGTCCATCGTTAAGTCTACTGGGTCACATGCTCAGCTAGGTGGTGAATGAAGGGAACAATAGTTGGTAGTGTGAATAAATTATTCCTAATGTACCTATGGTCTCCTGCCACTAAGATGTCACAGGCTCTATCTATTGTTGTGTATTTCTCAGGAAGTAGCAGCCATGCTGAGGGAAGTTGTCTTCCCATAAACAGAACCCACTCATCAGTTTCCAGCCAGAGATGGGAAAGAAGAGTGCGTGAGCGGCCACGCCTCAAGTACTACCCTGACAGGGACCCTGCAGAAGGTATTGCGGATCTATGCTCATTAGGTTAATTCAGAATTAAGAATTTTGTGTCCCAGTTTTAACAGAAAACTATAAAAATGCTAAGCCACGTTCTTCTTTTATGCCTACAAATTTAAGTATCTTCACGAAATTAGTACTGCTGTAACTATGAAGTCAAGATGCATTGACAACTCAAAATATCGTTCACGTTGAATAGTAAACAATGTCCTGAGCTAATGCTCACATTAGCTGAGTGTTTACCTTTTGCTGAATAGGTCCCTCCGGAATACAATGTCTCCAGGTTTGGAAACATGGATACACCTTGTTGAGAACAGGTTGGGATTAACAAAGGAGTTGACAAGACGATACACAACGTTCCCACAGCCCACCAAGCCAGTCATTGCAATGACATCAATGTCTTATTGATTAAAATGTGCACAGTTCATGTTAAGGTTTACGTCTGCTGCGGTGACATTCTATAAGTTGGGCGAAGATCATAAGATTAGGTGTCACTGTGGGAGGATCCCAGGATATCAGCACACGGATGTCATAGCGACATGCTTCACAACAGCCAACAGTTGCAAACTTTTCCAAAGTCCATCAAGTGATGAGTGGATAAATACAGTCTGATATATATACCCAGAGTGGACTGTCGTTCAGTCGTGAACGGGAATTGAACTTTGAAATATGCTGCAACATGAAAGGACATTTAAAAAATATTGTGCTTAGTAACACCAGGCAGACACAGAAAGACAAATAATGTGTGATTCCACTTACATGAGGTCCCTGCAACAGGCAGATTCACAGTTGAGAGACAAGGAGAGATAACAATGGTTGGAAGGAGGGAGAAAGTAGAGTGATTTGTTAAAGGGAACTGAGGTGGATATGATGAAAAAGATTGGATCTAGATAGTAGTGACGAGTCCGTAGCGTTGTACATATAATCCATGCTCCAGACCTATATAGTCAGAAATTATGAAAAAGAGCGTAAATAGCATTTCTTTCTCATCACTGTCAAAAAGTTAAGAAAATCCAATAATAGAGATGATGAAGAGAGGACAGCATATATGAATTCATGGAAAACTGAAATGGTCTTGTAACATTTCAGGAAAAAGGATGACTGTGTTGTGTTTTAAAATGCGCAGAAAAATTCATGAAAATCTCTCACTGAAACACAACATGCATTTATTTGTCTACCGGTTTTAAGAGTATTTCAAATTAATTACATTCTATTTAGCTAGACACCAAAGACCCCATGTTTCACTTCTATCCTCGCCTCTCCTTGGCCTTGCTTCTTCCACCAAGGAGTTCAGCACGGCACATGTTCAGCTCGTAATTAATTAAAAGCCCATAGCCACACAGTCTCTCTCACGTCCACATCAAGCTCATCTCCCTGAGTAGGTTTGAGTAGTATAACTGATGACACATTTACTCTGTGTTCTTGTAGTTCTCCCCGACATCCCAGAGGAAGATGAACTTCCTGATGATTGCAATGAGGACATCAAACCTATCACGGTAAGCTTGTTTTCCACCCTCTGAGACAGAAATCCTCTTTAATACTCTCAATCAAACTAAGATTGAAAACGTTGGCATGTCCATTCCAAAATAATACAGACAATCTTCTGGCTGAGGAGAATGTTGAGTGTGAATTTGTTACCAACTGATACTTGTTTTGAATATGCACTCAACGATGGCAGCATTAGTAACAGAATATATGGGAGTGACCTTTTTCCTATGTAGCATTTTTGTTTGTTTGTTTGTTTGCTTTGGAATACAACTGTGGAACTGGCAACCCAATATGCCTGTGTGAGATACTTCCTGCAGCAAAAGTTCATGGCTTTTGACATGAGTACTTTTGCTTGATTTCTTGTTTTGAGTTCCCTTGAGCCACCACTGTTCCCATTGGTTTTCTATTGTTATTAAGGAAACCAAAGACCTGTGCAAACACAACCCACATGATCTGATCCTTGTCATATTTTCTATCATTTCAGGACAGTCCAGTGGACACAGTCTGTGGTACGTATTCTAGAATTCCTCATTTGGTGACAAAAAGTGGAGAACATGACAAAATAGGGGCTTTCTTGCTGGCTTTAAAATGCTGAGGCACTGTAATGTCAGCTTTTTGGTGGCCATGAGAACTGGGGATACGATGATAGAAACTGGCCTCTAGGTACTGAAGTGTTTCCAAGTTGTCCAGTTCCACTTTGGTTGTCCAATGTGCGCTTGTGGGAGTGACTGTCTCTATGTGTTTCCATGAGAGTTATAGTTTTTTTGTTTGTTTGTTTGTTTGTTTGTTTGTTTGTTTTTTGTGTGTGTGTGTGTGTGTGTGTGTGTGTCTGGTAAAATTTTTGTGGGATGAGTGTTTCCTGAGATTAATATTCGTGTAAATTCCACAACTGTTGGTGCTCACTTTCTCAATAAAAATTTCCATTTCACTAGCCATTGTCACCCCAATAAACTTTAATTTAAAAAAAGAGAGCTCACACAAATACATTCCTATCTCATGGCATCATGAGCGGATACCTATGGGTGTATGTATTCATCACAATACGATAAATGTGGTCACCCACTGTATGCCATGTAGATGGCAATTAACCTAGAAAAACCCATCGCCACACAGGACAGTGCCCGCTGGGTTCTAAAGTGACAAACTCGGATCAGAACTCCTATCCCTGTGTCAATGCCAGTTTCATTCAATTATGACTGTCACCTTTTAGTACCTCTGTGGCATTTCGAATGCACATGATGTGTCACTGCTGGCACTTCCTTCACACACAACACATTTCTCTCAAATGCTTGAGATGGACTCCTCCGCGAAACACAGCTGAGTACTGGGCAGGACTCCGTCCTATTGCAGGTGGCCCCTAGTGTAGCTCCACACCACAACCAGTTCTGGAGGAATGTGAGTTAGGAGTTGCCTCCACTTAGTGTTGGGGACAGTTCACTGTGACTTTCTGATAGATATCTAACAGTTCACTTGCCAGACTCTTGCTAAGAATACACAATGCCATTTTCATGTCGAAAATCTACCTCCCATTACTCATGCCATCTATGATTATTGCATGGAGGCAAGAAACATTGTACATTGAAAGGGAACAAAGACGTCATCATCAGGACGCAGCACCTGGGTGGCACCGAATCCCCTTCCTGTGAGGATGAGAGAGGTTGTGCATTGTAAGTCAGGGAAAGAGAAAATCATTGAAGTGACGGGGCACGGCCACTCGTATCCCTCTAGAACACTCGGGGAGAAAATTGGTCATGGTTTCTTTGGAAGGGCTTTGGAAAAATTCAAGTCAACGGATGTACTTTAAGGCAATATATATAAACTAATTTTGAGTGTTGTTTGGAGCAGGACTACTCTGATTAAGATGTATTTTAGGAAAATTTGATTATCATTTAGGTTTCAATATTTTGACTACAAGCCGAAAAGAATGAGACAGCTTGAATATAAAATGTCACTTGTTTACCCCTGGAACTTCCTACTAGGGAAAAGTTTATCCTAGCAGTCTCCTTCAATCTCCATGATAGTTTACCCCTTGTGCTGAAGGGAACCCTGATGTGTAGGGTGACATGTTAAAACGATTATCACCAACAGCTGGGCTTCAAGAGTTAATCAAGTGCCACCGAGTGGGATAGATGTGTTAGTAAGCTCTGAGAGCTTTTCCAGGACATAACGATGACAACAATTCAGAGTAGCACAGGGAGACACAGGCAAGGCACCCAGGTCACGTGGTGCTCAGGTGGAGGTTTCAAGGTCAGGAGAAGGAGTATGACATGTATCCCTGTGTCCAGCCTTGCCCACACTTGAGATGTTGTTTTGCTGTTTCTTGGATGGGGATTCGATAGGACACTATCATGTTGCTGGAGCAAACACTGTATCAACATCTTCTTTACAACCCGGAGAGTGGAGCTCCCTCCTGTTCTGTGGTCTTCATTTCTTCATTATCTGCCTGTGGCACAACCAGACCCTTTGTACTTTACTGACTCCTTCCTTCATGACTTTCTGTTTTGATTGCTTCTTTCATTCTATGTGATTCCTTCTACCTCACTTTCCCTACCCCACTCTCTCACTCTCACTCTTTTTATTCTTTCTTTAGTTTGTTTCCTTTTTATCCTTTTTCACTTATTTTTTTTAATGTGCTTTACATACTCAACATGAAGTCCAACCTCTGAACGTTTTAAGTATATAGTACAGTAGAGTTCCCTAGATGTACATAGTTGTACAGGCCATCTCTACATGTTCTTCATCTCTCATTGCCGAAACTGTACACCCATTCACAGTAACTCCATATACCCACCCCACTCTCGGCAAGGACATTGTACTTTCTGTTTCTATGAGTTGGACTAGTTTACATACTCATTTCAATGGAATCATAAAGTATTTCACTTTGTTTATTTCTGAGAATGGCTTGTCTCACATAGAATATGTTGATTCAAGATGCTTCAAATGGCAGGATTCCCTTCTTTCTCAAGGTGAATAATATTGCATTAAATGTATTTTCGTTATGCTTTCCTCTGTCCATTGACAGTAGGGCTGGTTCTTGATATGGGTTTTTATGAGCAAAGCAGCAGTGATCAGGGCCATGCAGTTACCTCCTGGAGATCCTGATTTCAATTGCTTGGGATGGATAAACAGAAGTGCGATTAGTGCATCTATTTGCAATATTTTGAGGAACTTCAATACTGTTTCCACAATGGGTTCACATTTAATATTCCCATTTGACTTTCATAGTGGGAAGGCATGGGTTGAGGTACACAGGGTCCCTGTGTCTCCGGGTGCCTTCTGGCCTGGAGAGTGGTAGCCGCGACCCAGTCGATGAGTGGGTGGGATAAACATGGATGAAAGATTAGGAGGGTCTGGGGTCAGGTCACAAGCTGTGACTAATGAAGTGTCTCTCTCAGAGGACATGGGGAATTGTTTCTTGCCTCTTAGCTCTGGAGGGATGAAGGGGCAGTTGGATCCTGTGTTGAGGTGAGGGAAGTCTTCGGCAGGGATGTGGACACTCAGAACACATGCAGTCACTGCACGTGCAGAAGGGTGCTCACATCAGTCGTCAGCAGACAGTGGAGGTTTGGCCTTAATACATTGAATTATGAATTACCAATGCACCAGGGCAGAAGGCCGCTTTCCCGGGTCAGGTACATGAATTGCTCATCAGAGTAGGTGAATGAAACGGAAGCTATTTTTGGCAAAGCCGTCATATGGGAGTTGGTTCTCATATGGCAGAATCTTCTTTACTGGCGTGGGAGGCCCTCAGACTGCTCGTCACTCAGGGTGGTTTTCTGGTGAGGGGACACAGGGTGAGAAATAGCTGAGTGTGTGACGTCATTAGGGGCAGAGAGCCACCATTGTGTTCTCCCCTTGACTTTCAGAGGGTCTTGGTGTGGAGAAAATTGTTGTATTTGGGTCATGGACTGAAACGTGGAAGGCGGGGCTGTGTTGTGGATTTGGACTCCTCATGGCTGCACCACCTGCTCCCGGGCATCATCTCTCCCTTGCAGAAACATTGGGGCATGGAGACTTGAAGGTTGATGTTGTTCAGGGGTCCCAGGCATGATCTCAGTTGTCTCAGGGTCTCTGATCTCTATGCCCAGGACAGCAACCAAATAGTGGTACCCGATCTATCACATAGCAGTGTTGTGAGTCAGGGACAGTTGCTTACTCACGCGAGGTTTCTACGCCCTCCAGTGTAAAATATGGGTCACGACCCTAACTTGCCTCCCTTGAGGTGGCCCTGGTGTGGGCATCGCAAGAGATGATAACAGATACTCTCCATGAGCTGTAAAGCATCACACCCAGATAGAGGGTGAAAAGTCACCTCCCATGTGCCCTTTCAGTGGAGCCATCCAAGTATCCTATCTGAACTTAACCTCTACAAGTGTCTAGCTCATTCTTGCAGCCATTCAATGATTGGAAAGTCAGAGCAATTACACAACACCAGTCTTTTATTTGCCTGGAGGCTTCACCGGTATTTAATTTTGTTTAGACTCATCACATAATACTAACAAGGAGGTCCTCTTCACATTTTCTCACTTCAAAATGGGGCACTGAGTCCAAGTGCGGTCTCCATATCTTTCAGATACGTGCAACTTCTGTAAACGATTGGAACTCAGTGTACTAGGCGTAGTCTCTGTGTTTTGTTACGTTTCTATAATGCCTCAGCTCATTCAAGATTTTCCTACAAAACCTGTGTGTTGGGGATTTGGTTGCTCAGCAAACTACAAGATATATCTAGGTCCATCGTTAAGTCTACTGGGTCACATGCTCAGCTAGGTGGTGAATGAAGGGAACAATAGTTGGAAGTGTGAATAAATTATTCCTAATGTACCTATGGTCTCCTGCCACTAAGATGTCACAGGCTCTATCTATTGTTGTGTATTTCTCAGGAAGTAGCAGCGATGATGAGGGAAGATGTCTTCCCATAAACAGAACCCACTCATCAGTTTCCAGCCAGAGATGGGAAAGAAGAGTGCGTGAGCGGCCACGCCTCAAGTTCTACCCTCACAGGGACCCTGCAGAAGGTATTGCGGATCTATGCTCATTAGGTTAATTCAGAATTAAGAATTTTGTGTCCCAGTTTTAACAGAAAACTATAAAAATGCTAAGCCATGTTCTTCTTTTATGCCTGCAAATTTAAGTATCTTCACGAAATTAGTACTGCTGTAACTATGAAGTCAAGATGCATTGACAACTCAAAATATCGTTCACGTTGAATAGTAAACAATGTCCTGAGCTAATGCTCACATTAGCTGAGTGTTTACCTTTTGCTGAATAGATCCCTCCGGAATACAATGTCTCCAGATTTGGAAACATGGATACACCTTGTTGAGAACAGGTTGGGATTCACAAAGGAGTTGACAAGACGATACACAACGTTCCCACACCCCACCAAGCCAGTGCCCCGTATTCATAATACCTCACCTTCCTGTGATACGTTTGTTACAGTCATTGCAATGACACCAATGTTTTATTGATTAAATGTGCACAGTTCAGTTAAGGTTTACGTCTGCTGCGGGGATATTCTATATGTTGGGCGAAGATCATAAGATTAGGTGTCACTGTGGGAGGATCCCAGGATATCAGCACACGGATGTCATAGCGACATGCTTCACAACAGCCAACAGTTGCAAACTTTTCCAAAGTCCATCAAGTGATGAGTGGATAAATACAGTCTGATATATATACCCAGAGTGGACTGTCGTTCAGTCGTGAACGGGAATTGAACTTTGAAATATGCTGCAACATGAAAGGACATTTAAAAAATATTGTGCTAAGTAACACCAGGCAGACACAGAAAGACAAATAATGTGTGATTCCACTTACATGAGGTCCCTGCAACAGGCAGATTCACAGTTGAGAGACAAGGAGAGATAACAATGGTTTGAAGGAGTGAGAAAGTAGAGTGATTTGTTAAAGGTAACTGAGGTGGATATGATGAAAAAGATTGGATCTAGATAGTAGTGACGAGTCCGTAGCGTTGTACATATAATCCATGCTCCAGACCTATATAGTCACAAATTATGAAAAGCAGCGTAAATAGCATTTCTTTCTCATCACTGTCAAAAAGTTAAGAAAATCCAATAATAGAGATGATGAAGAGAGGACAGCATATATGAATTCATGGAAAACTGAAATGGTCTTGTAACATTTCAGGAAAAAGGATGACTGTGTTGTGTTTTAAAATGCGCAGAAAAATTCATGAAAATCTCACACTGAAACACAACATGCATTTATTTGTCTACCGGTTTTAAGAGTATTTCAAATTAATTACATTCTATTTAGCTAGACACCAAAGGCCCCATGTCTCACTTCTTTCCTCGCCTCTCCTTGGCCTTGCTTCTTCCACCAAGGAGTTCAGCACGGCACATGTTCAGCCCATAGATATGAAAAACCCATAGCCACACAGTCTCTCTCACGTCCACATCAAGCTCATCTCCCTGAGTAGGTTTGAGTAGTATCACCGATGACACATTCACTCTGTGTTCACTCTTGTAGCTCTCCCCGTCATCCCAGAGGAAGATGAACTTCCTGATGATTGCAATGAGGACATGAAACCTATCACCGTAAGCTTGTTTTCCACCCTCTGAGACAGAAATCCCCTTTAATACACTCAGTCAAACGAAGATTGAAAATGTTAGCAAGTCCATTCCCAATAATACAGACAAATCTTCTGGCTGAGGAGAATGTTGAGTGTGAATTTGTTACCAACTGATACTTGTTTTGAATATGCACTCAACAATGGCAGCATTAGTAACAGAATATATGGGAGTGATCTTTTCCCTATGCAGCATTTTTTGTTTGTTTGTTTGTTTGTTTTGGAATACAACTGTGTAACTGGCAACCCAATATGCCTGTGTGAGATACTTCCTGCAGCAAAAGTTCATGGCTTTTGACATGAGTACTTTTGCTTGATTTCTTGTTTTTGGTTCCCTTGAGCCACCAGTGTTCCCATTGGTTTTCTATTGTCATTAAGGAAACCAAAGACCTGTGCAAACACAACCCACATGATCTGATCCTTGTCATATTTTCTATCATTTCAGGACACTCCAGTGGACACTGTCGGTGGTACGTATTCTAGAATTCCTCATTTGGTGACAAAAAGTAGAGAACATGACAAAATAGGGGCTTTCTTGCTGGCTTTCAAATGCAGAGACACTGTAATGTCAGCTTTTTGGTGGCCATGAGAACTGGGGATACGATGATAGAAACTGGCCTCTAGGTACTGAAGTGTTTTCTTCTGACTAATACAGTGTAACGCGGGTGGGCAGTAGTCCACTGTCCTTTTGATTCTTATTTCCTTGGTGCTTTGTGCTGTCGAGCATGTTTTCAAAGGTCTGTTGGTCACTTATATGTCTTCTGTGTATAAATTTCTTTTTTTTCAGTGTTTTCCCCTTCTTCAATCGGGTCCTTTCCTTTTTTTCTTCATAATGAAGTTTTGGCGTGTCATACATATTTGGATATTAGCTCCTTTTCATAGATGAGGTTTCCAAGCGTTTTCTCCTATTCTGTGGGTGCTTTTCCATTGTGTTGATTGCTGAAGAGATTTCCTTTCTTCCATGGAGTGATATTGGCACCGTTCTTGAAAATCATTTGGTCATATATGTGTGTTTGAGAATTTTGTCTTCTGTTCCACAGAACAATGTGTCTGCCTTTATACCAGCAGCATACTGTTTTCTGTAGATTCCTGTAGCATTGCCATGTGTTTTGAAGCCAGAAAGTATGGAGCTTCTATCTTTGTTCTTCCTTCTCAAGATGCTTTTGGCTACAGGCATTCTTTGTAGTTCCATAACCATTTTTTGAGTTGTTTTTTCTGTCTCTGTAGAAATGGCATTGAGCTTTTCATAGGAGTTGCACTGACTCGCAGATCCCTTTGAGTTGTATGGGAATAGTAACGATGCTAAGCCTTCCAAGCCAGGAACACAGCGCATCATTCAAATTTTGTGTCCTTTTTAACTGTTGCAGCAATTCTGTGTAGTTTTCACAGTACAAGTCATTCACCCTCTTAGGGGTCTTTGCCACTAACTTCCTGCAGCTCTAATCCAGTGTTCAGGTGGATGAAGAGGGGATTCCTGAGGACAGCAAAGTGGCCCCTACTCAGACCATTACTCTGATTCCACCTAGCAGAGGGGTACCAGCCCTGCTGGTCTTCTCAGCTTGCAGTCGGGCCCCCTGCTGCGAATCCTTTAATAGCTGGTGGTCACCTTACTGTTTGAGTGTCCCCAGAGTCTGCAGAAGCACCTGGCACATTCACATGAGTCCTTGAATTCCTATGAGTGAATGATCAGTTCAGATCTGTGAACAACTCTGCAGGAACAATCTGGGGAGGGGAGAAGACACCTTCCACATCTTTCAGTTCTTGCTTTGGCCAATCCGTTTGGGGAGCCAGTGGCCAGCGGTGCCACTTTCAATTTATTTCACTTGATCATTTATTAACTTAATGAATTAAAAGAAGATAAATATCGAGTTGTGCAGTCACAGGAGCCACACTCAAGTTTGTATATAACAGCTGCAATTGCAGGTTGATGAGTTTGGAGGGGAGAGCAATTGTGGGCCAGTGGGACCAAGAAGGTGATTCCTTCCACGTATCACTGATTGGAAGGTTGGCATCTCTGACCAATGCCTCGTTGAAGGGCTCTGACCTCACAGAGTCCCGGGATGGTCTGAGAACCTGCAGGGAAGATGAGGGTGATGCTCTGTGTCTTCTCATATCCTCAATTGGAGGAGGCCGAATGGGGGAGACAGACACTCTTTCTAATAAATGTATTGCTCGTCTTTCTGTTTGCAAAGACTGGCCGGTGGAGAACTTCTCGGACTCTAGCAGTGAGGAAGAAGACTCTACGCATTACTACAAAGACTCGGGTTGGATCTAATGGGAGAGGGTCCCTGCGAGTGGTTAGGTGGTACTTGATGCTTGAAGACTGACGAAGGCACATATGGAATCAGAGACGAAAAGGAAATGTGTGGAAGTCTGATTTGTTCCTTTGCTATATGAATGATGTCTTAGAAAAAGGAATTGTGTCCGTGGGCTCTGAGTGTGCTGCGGCTGACATCAACATTTTCTGCTTTGCTATGTAAAAATTATCTTTCCCGCAGAACCAGCCAAATCTCAGAGCATGGTTTTTTGTCATGTTTCATTGACAGCTGACATTCAGCATTATTTTATATTAGTTTCAGGTGAACTACATAGTGTGAAACCTTTATATAATTTATGATGTGATCACCCTGTTTTCGCTAGTACCTGCCTGGCACTATACGTAGTTGTTAGAGCATTATTGAGTAGATTCCCTATGCTGTACTTCACATCCTCGTGACTGTTTTGTAATCAGCATTTTGTACATCTTAAAACTTTACCTGATTCACCCAGGCCCCAGCCCCCTCCCTTCTGGCAACCATCATTTTGTTCTCTGTACCTATCCATCTGTTTCCATTTTATTATTGTTTCTTGAGAGTCCACATACAAGTGAGATCACATGGTATTTGTCTTTCTCTGTTTGACCTATATTCCTTAGAATAATACCCTCTAAGTCCATCCATGTTGTCACAAATGGTAACATTTTTTTTCTGGCCGAGTTGTGTTCCATTTCATATATGTGCCACCTGTGGTTGTTTGTTGTTGTTGTTGACGATGTTTTTCTTGTTTTGATCCAGTTGTCTATTGAATGGGAACTACGTTGCTACCATATCGGGCCTGTTGTAAATAGAGCTGCAGTAGACATATGGGTGCATATGTCTTTGATATTCATGTTTTGGATTTCTTCCGATAAATACCCAGAAGGGGAATTGCTGGGTAATAATCCAGTTCTATTTTTAATGTTTTGAGGAACCTCAGAATTGTTTTCCATAGCGCCTGCACCAGTTTCCCACCTCAGCTACAGCACAGCAGGATTCCCTTTTCTTCACATCCTGGCCAACATTTCCTGGTTGTTGAATCATTCTGTGTTGCAGCCATTCTGACAGGTGTGAGTTGATTTTACATTGTGATTTTGATTTGCAGTTTTTCTCATGATTCGTGACTTGGAGCATCTTTCATATGTCTATTATCCACCTGTATGTCTGTTAAGTTCTTTGTATAGCTGTTAAGTTCTTTGGCCCATTTCTTAATTGGATTCTTTGTTGTTTGGGTGTTGAGTTATATGAGCTCTTTATCTATTTGAATGATAATCTCTTATTGGATATTATGGTGACTATCTTCTGAAATTCAGTTGTTGTCTTTACATTTTGTGGATGGTTTCCTTTGCCATGCAAAAGTTTTTAATTTGATGGTCTCCGGTTTGTGTGTGTGTGTGTGTGTGTGTGTGTGTGTGTGTGTGTGTGTGTTTGTGTTTATTTCCTTAGCCCAGGAGATATATGTTATTCAGAGCAATGTCAAAATCTTTACTGCATATATTTTGTTCTACGAATTGATGGTTTCATTCTCATACATTTAAATCTAATTTATTTTTAGTTTATTCTTGTATATGGAGTGATGAGGTACGTATTTTTCTATACTGCATCTATTTATGTATTGCATGTCATATATTATACATTATTATGCATACATAACATGTATTTTATATTTTCTATAGTACACATAGTATATTACAATGTATATGCATGTTCACATTTTCTATATATTTTATATGGTATGTATACATCTACTTATATAAGCACATATCCTAACATGTTATGTCTATTAAAATTGTATATTTTATGTCACATATATTATTTTTTAAAAGTAGCAACATATACATTAGAAATAAGTAAATAAGTTAGCAATATAATAAGACAAGGATCCTGATCCAACTATTCAGTACAGGAATATCTGAGATCTATTTATTAATTTAATATAAATTTTAAAAATATATCATATAGGATATATTCTGTGTGTTATTCCTCATTTTTAATCCTCTTGTTTCCCGTCATTTAAAGTTAAATACTACCTGAATTTGTTTAGGCATATCATTGTTTTCTTCATATATAACCAATAGTTATTACATGTATTATGTATATAGTACGGGGACATTATCAATATGGTGACATACTCAATGCCTTTTTTATATTACTAGCTTTTTATGAAATGGCATTATTTTTAATTACCATATTTGATTTCACTCTGACTGCGACTTTTAAAATCCGTTATCCTATTGATGATCATTTGAGTTGTTTCGTGTTTATTTTAAAGAACAATATGGCAGGGACCTGGTTTTGTAAATATCCCCAGGTAAACCTATGATCGAGTTACCCCGGAATATGTACAGTGATGAGTGGATGCACTGTGTTCTTATTTATAAATGTAAAGACTTTTAAAATAATGCAAATTGCTTTCCAAAGTGGTTGTACCAATCCACATTACCACCAGCACTGACTAGGACTTATCATGGCTCCACATTTTCAATAAAACTTGGTTTTCCCAGACTCTCAATATCTGCCATTCTGGTAAATACAAAAATTGAAAATTTTGCTTTAGTTTTATGTTTATCTAAGTATTAACAATATTAATGGCTTCTTATATGTTTCTGGCCAAAGTATATTCACTGTTGCTTTTTGAATATCATAAATATGTTTTTATATACTGCATCTATTTGAGTATTGTATGTTATAGATTATACATTATTATGCAAACATAAGATATATTTTTATATTATCTATAGTACACATAGTATATTACAATGTATATGCATGTTTATATTTGCTATATATGTTATATGGTATGTATACATATATTTACATGAGAACATATCCTAACATATACTGTCTATTATTATCATATATGTATATATGTATATGTAGGGTCAGGGGTAGGGGTAGAATCAGGGGTAGGGGTAGGGTCAGGGAGAGGGGTAGGGTCAGGGTAGGGGTAGGGTTAGGGTCAGGGTCAGGGATAGGGGTTGGGTCAGGGGTAGGGGTTGGGTCAGGGGTAGGGGTAGGGTCAGGGATAGGGTTAGGGTCAGGGGTAGGGGTAGTGGTTGGGTCAGGGGTAGGGTTAGGGTCAGGGGTAGGGGTAGGTTCAGGGGTAGGGGTAGGGTCAGGGGTAGGGGAAGCGTCAGGGGTACGGGTAGGTTCAGGGGTAGGGATAGGGTTAGGGGTAGGGGTTAGGTCAGGTGTAAGGGTAGGGTCAGACTTAGGGGTTAGGTCAGGGGTAGGGGTAGGGTCAGGGGTATCGGTAGGGGTAGGGTTAGGGGTAGAGGTAGGGTCAGGGATAGGGGTTGGATCAGGGGTAGGGGTAGGGTCACGGGTAGGGGTTCGATCAGGGGTAGGGTTAGGGTCAGGGGTAGGGGTTGGGTCAGGGGTAGGAGTAGGGTCAGGGGTAGGGGAAGCTTCAGGGGTACGGGTAGGTTCAGGGGTAGGGATAGGGTTAGGGGTAGGGGTTAGGTCAGGTGTACGGGTAGGGTCAGACTTAGGGGTTAGGTCAGGGGTAGGGGTAGGGTCAGGGTTATCGGTAGGGTTAGGGTTAGGGGTAGAGGTAGGGTCAGGGATAGGGGTTGGGTCAGGGGTAGGGGTAGGGTCAGGGGTAGGGGTTGGATCAGGGGTAGCGTTAGGGTCAGGGGTAGGGGTTGGGTCAGGGGTAGGGGTAGGGTCAGGGGTAGGAATAGGGGTAGGGTCAGAGGTAGGGGTAAAGGTAGGGTCAGGGGTAGTGGTAGGGGTAAGGTCAGGGGTAGGGGTTGGATCAGGAGTAGGGATAGGGTTAGGGTCAGGGTTAGTGGTATGGCTAGGGTCAGGGTTAGGGGTAGGGAAAGGGGTAGGGTAAGTTGAAGTGTTTGGGTCAGGGGTAGGGGTAGGGGTAAATTCAGTGGTAGGGGTAGGGGTAGGGTCAGGGTTAGGGGTACAGGTAGGGTCAGGGGTAGGGTTTGGGTCAGGGGTAGGGGTAGGTGTAGGTTCAGGGGTAGGATTAAAGTTAGAGTCAGGGGTAGGGGTAGTGTCAGGTAAGGTCAGGGTTAAGAGTCGGGTTACAGTCAGGGGTAGGTGTAGGGGTAGTTTCAGGGATAAGGGAAAAGGTAGGTGTAGTGGTTGGGTCAGGGTTAGGGGTAGGGTCAGGGGTATGGCTAGGTGTAGGGTCAGTGGTAGTGGTAGGGTCAGGGGTAGCGATAGGGTCAGGAGTGGGGTAGGTTCAGGGGTAGGGGTAAGGGTAGGGTCAGGGCTAGGTGTTGGGCCAGAGGTAGCGGTAGGTGTAGGTTCAGGGTTAGGGGTTGGGTCAGGGGCAGGGGTCGGAGTAGGGTCAAGGGTAGGGGAAGGGTTAAGGGTAGTGGTTGCATCAGGGTTAGGGGTATGGTCAGGGGTAGTGGGAGGGGTTGGGTCAGGTATAAGTGTAGGGTCAGGGGAAGCGGAAGGGGTAGGGTCAGGGACAGGGGTTTGGTCACGCGTAGAGATAGGGTCAGGGGTAGGGGTAGAGTTAGAGTCTGTGGTAGGGGTAGGGTCAGGGATAGGTGTAGGGTTAGGGTCAGGTGCAGGGGTAGGGTCAGAGGTAGGGGTAGGGGTAGGGTCAGGTGTAGGGGTAGGATCAAGGGTAGGGATAGGGTCAGGGGGAGTGGATGGGTCAAGTGTATGGGTAAGGGTAGGGTCAGGGTTAGGGTTTTCGTCAGGGGTAGGGGTAGGGTCAGGGGTAGGGGTAGGGGTAAGTCTGGGGTAGGGGTTGGGTCAGGAGTAGTGTTAAGTGTAACGTCAGGGTAGGGGTAGGTTCAGGGGTAGGAGAAGGGATAGGGTCATGGTAATGGGCAGGGTCAGGTGTAGGGGTAGGGTCAGGGGTACGGGTAGGGTTTGTGGTAGGGGTAGGGTAAGGGCTAGTGGTAGGGTTAGAGGTAGGGGTAGGGTTAGAGTCAGAGGTAGGGGTAGGGTTAGTTGTAGTGTTAGGGGTAGGTTCAGGTGTAGGAGTAGGGTCAAGGGCATGGATAGGGTCTGGGGTAGGGGATGGGTGGATATGGGTAAGGGTAGGGTGTGGGGTAGGTTTGGGTCAGGAGTAGGGGTAGGGTCAGGGCTATGGGTAGGGTAATGGTGAGGGGTAGGTGTAGGGGTAGGATCAGGGGTAGGAACAGGGGTTGGTTCAGGGGTAGGGGAATGGTCAGGGATTAGGGGTAAGGGTATGGTCAAGGGTAGGGGTTTGGTCAGGGATAGGGGTAGGGGTAGGGTCAAGGGGACGGGTAAATTTAGAATCAGGGTTAGGGGTTGCGTCAGGTGTGGGTTAGTGTTTGGGTCAGGGGTAGGGGTAGGGGTTCAGTCAGGGGTAGGGGTAGGGGTAGGGTCAGGTGTAGGGGTAGGGTTAGGTTCAGGGGTAAGTGTTGGGTCAGGTGTAGGGATAGGGGTAGGGTCAAGTAGGGGTAGGGGTAGGGTCAGGGGTAGGGTTTGGGTCAGGTTTAGGGCTAGAGTTAGGGTCAGGTGTAGCGGTTCGGTCAGGGGTAGGGGTTGGGTCAGGGGTAGGGGTAGGATCAGGGTAGAGGTAAGGGTAGGGTCAGCGGTACGGTTAGGGGTAGGGTCAGAGTATAGGTAGGGGTAGAGTAGGGATAGGGGTAGGAGTAGGGTCAGGGTTAGAAGTAGGGTCAGGGGTAGGAGTGGGGGTAGGGTCTGGCCAGGGTAAGTGTTGGCTCAGGGGTAGGGATAGGGTAGGTTCAGGGGTAGGGTTTGGGTCAGTTGTAAAGGTAGGCGTAGGGTCAGGGGTAGGGGTACGGGTAGGGTCCGGGGTAGGGCTAGAATTAGGATCAGGGGTACGGGTTGGTTCAGGAGTAAGGACCCGGAGGTGCCAAGGAGCCGCACTGACTTGGCTGGAGAAAGCCGCCCGAGGCAGTTTGGAGGCGGGTGCCGGCAGGCAGCCCTGGGCTTGGGCTTTGGGGGCGGCGAAGTGGGCGCGGCGAAGGGCTGCCGGTTGACCTCTTGCGCTTGCGGGGAAAAAAGAGGATATAGAAGGGGCTGTGGGGGGCAGACCGGGCCGAGGCGCCTGGCGTGAGGCCGGGGCTGCGAGGCTGTAGGTCCAGGCGGCGGCCCCGACCCCACGCTCCCACTAACCACCCCCACCACCCACGACCAGCCCCGCTGGCCAGGGGTCCCGCGGCGGTGTTGGCGGCAACAGAGGGTCCAGGGGCGTGGCGGCCGCAAAAGAAGTGGCGGGCAAAAGCCTAGAGCACCCGGTATTCCCAGGCGGTCTCCCATCCAAGTACTAACCAGGCCCGACCCTGCTTGGCTGCGAGATCAGCCGAGATCGGGCGCGTGCAGGGTGGTATGGCCGTAGACGCTGGGACCGGGCTCCTGGCGCCCCAAGAGCTGCCGCCCAGCCTGCGTGGTGAGCGCGCGCCAGCTTGTTGGGCAGCGCAGGCGGCGAGCCTCTCCCCTCTCCCCGCTGGCCGGCTCCAGCATTGCCACGCCTCCCGCCTGCTCCCCGCCTCCTCAGGACGTCGCCGGCGAGGGCAGCGGGTTACTCCTTACCCACAGCGAGGCCCCTTCGCGCCACCCGTGGCTCCACGGGGCCTCTGCGACTACCCTGGCGGTGACGGAAGCCAGACAGACAGGGGTTGGGAGTTGGGGGCGACGCCCAGGCTGGGTCACGGACTGGGACAGACGCACGGAGGCTGTGTTGAAGTGGCAGCTCCCCGACCGGAGTGCTGTGGCGCCCGGGGCTGGGCTCCGTTAAGCAGGCAGTGCCCGGGGGGTGGGCAGTCACCCTGGGACCCCCGGGCAGGCCTCCAGGATCTGCGGAGTGCCGGTGGGGTCCGAGGCACGCATGGGGTCCCGCACGCGGGAGGAGAGGCTCAGGGACAGGCACCCTCCTCCTGTGGGTTGTGTGCCTGCCGGCCTGCCTGCTTTTCCTCTGTGGTGGTCAGTCCTGGAGCCCCGGGGCGCGGGCCACGCGTGCACGCAAGTGTGGCGCTCCCTCATTCCACTGGTTTGTCGGGTCTCTTTTGTGGCTGTGCGCCAGGGGCCGCCGCGGCTGGCCGGGGGGAACCGAGGGCGCAGGGCTCTCCTGAAAGAAGGAAGGGCACTGGGGGAGGGGCCGCGGTGCCTGCCAGCAGAGACAAAGGCCTCTGGTGGGGTGGGGCGGCTGGGCGTCTCCTCGGCCTGCGGTCCGGGGACAACTGGGGCCTCTGTCTCTGGGCCCTGGTGCAGGCAGTAAGATTGTCACCCCTGTGACAAGAACCCCGAGGTGCCAAGGACCGGCACTGCCTTGGCCTGCCGCGAGCCTCTCCCCTCTCCCCGCTGGCCGGCTCCAGCATTGCCACGCCTCCCGCCTGCTCTCCGCCTCCTCAGGTCGTCGCGGGCAAGGGCAGCGGGTTAATCCTTACCCACGTCGAGGCCCCTTTGCGCCACCCGTGGCTCCATGGGGCATCTGCCACTACCCTGGCGGTGACAGAAGCCAGAGAGACAGGGGTTGGGAGTTGGGGGGGCGAAAGGAGGGACGCACAGGCTGGGTCATGGACTGGGACAGACGCATGGAGGCTGAGCTGTGCTGTGCTGCGCTGAGCTGAGCTGTGCTGTGCTGAGCTGTGCTGAGCTGTGCTGTGCTGTGCTGTACTGAGCTGAGCTGTGCTGTGTTGTGCTGAGCTGTCCTGTGCTGTGCTGAGCTGTGCTGACCTGAGCTGAGCTGAGCTGAGCTGAGCTGTGCTGAGCTGAGCTGTGCTGAGCTGAGCTGAGCTGAGCTGAGCTGAGCTTAGCAGTCCTATGCTGTGCTGAGCTGAGCTGAGTTGAGCTGTGCTGAGCTGAGCTGAGCTGTGGTGAGCTGAGCTGTGCTGAGCTGTGCTGAGCTGAGCTGAGCTGAGCTGTGCTGTGCTGAGCTGTGCTGAGCTGAGCTGTTCTGTGCTGTGCTGAGCTGAGCTGAGCTGAGCTGAGCTGAGCTGTGCTGTGCTGAGCTGAGGTGAGCTGTGCTGAGCTGAGCTGAGCTGAGCTGTGCTGAGCTGTGCTGAGCTGAGCTGAGCTGAGCTGTGCTGAGCTGTGCTGTGCTGAGCTGAGCTGTGCTGAGCTGTGCTGTGCTGAGCTGTGCTGAGCTGTGCTGAGCTGAGCTGAGCTGAGCTGAGCTGTGCTGTGCTGAGCTGAGCTGAGCTGTGCTGAGCTGAGCTGTGCTGAGCTGTGCTGAGCTGAGCTGAGCTGAGCTAAGCTGTGCTGAGCTGAGCTGAGCTGTGGTGAGCTGAGCTGAGCTGAGCTGAGCTGTGCTGAGCTGAGCTTTCCTGTGCTGAGCTGTGCTGTGCTGAGCTGTGCTGAGCTGTGCTGAGCTGAGCTGAGCTGAGCTGAGCTGAGCTGTGCTGTGCTGAGCTGAGCTGAGCTGTGCTGAGCTGAGCTATGCTGAGCTGTGCTGAGCTGAGCTGAGCTGTGCTGAGCTGAGCTGAGCTGTGCTGTGCTGAGCTGAGCTGTGGTGAGCTGAGCTGAGCTGAGCTGAGCTTAGCTGTCCTATGCTGTGCTGAGCTGAGCTGAGCTGAGCTGTGCTGAGCTGAGCTGAGCTGTAGTGAGCTGAGCTGTGCTGAGCTGTGCTGAGCTGAGCTGAGCTGAGCTGAGCTGTGCTGAGCTGAGCTGAGCTGAGCTGAGCTGAGCTGAGCTGTGGTGAGCTGAGCTGAGCTGTGCTGTGCTGTGCTGTGCTGAGCTGTCCT
Source organism: Rhinolophus hipposideros (assembly GCF_964194185.1). NCBI lineage: Eukaryota > Metazoa > Chordata > Mammalia > Chiroptera > Rhinolophidae > Rhinolophus > Rhinolophus hipposideros. Next base: position 94,669 of record NW_027669391.1, on the reverse strand, counting down.
GTGCTGAGCTGAGCTGACCTGAGGTGAGGTGAGGTGAGGTGAGCTGAGCTGAGCTGAGCTGAGCTGAGCTAAGCTGAGCTGTCCTGCTCAGCACAGCTCAGCACAGCACAGCTCAGCTCAGCTCAGCACAGCACAGCTCAGCCCAGCACAGCTCAGCACAGCACAGCTCAGCACAGCTCAGCTCAGCTCAGCTCCCCACACCTCAGCTCAGCTCAGCTCAGCTCACCACAGCTCAGCTCAGCTCAGCACAGCACAGCTCAGCTCAGCTCAGCTCAGCTCAGCACAGCTCAGCTCAGCTCAGCTCAGCACAGCACAGCTCAAACCAGCACAGCTCAGCACAAAACAGCTCAGCACAGCACAGCTCAGCTCAGCTCAGCTCAGCTCAGCTCACCACAGCTCAGCTCAGCTCAGCTCAGCACAGCACAGCTCAGCTCAGCTCATCTCAGCTCAGCACAGCTCAGCACAGCACAGCTCAGCTCACCTCAGCTCAGCACAGCACAGCACAAACCAGCACAGCTCAGCACAGCACAGCTCAGCACAGCACAGCTCAGCTCAGCTCAGCTCAGCTCAGCTCACCACAGCTCAGCTCAGCTCAGCTCAGCACAGCACAGCTCAGCTCAGCTCATCTCAGCTCAGCACAGCTCAGCACAGCACAGCTCAGCTCACCTCAGCTCAGCACAGCACAGCTCAAACCAGCACAGCTCAGCACAGCACAGCTCAGCACAGCACAGTTCAGCTCAGCTCAGCTCAGCTCACCACAGCTCAGCTCAGCTCAGCTCAACACAGCACAGCTCAGCTCAGCTCAGCACAGCTCAGCACAGCCCAGCTCAGCTCAGCTCATCTCAGCTCAGCACAGCACAGGACATCTCCGCTCAGCTCAGCTCAGTACAGCACAGCTCAGCTCAGCTCAGCTCAGCACAGCACAGCTCAACCCAGCACAGCTCAACCCAGCACAGCTCAGCACAGAACAGCTCAGCACAGTACAGCACAGCTCAGCTCAGCTCAGCTCAGCTCAGCTCAGCTCACCACAGCTCAGCTCAGCTCAGCACAGCACAGCTCAGCTGAGCTCAGCACAGCTCAGCACAGCTCAGCTCAGCACAGCTCAGCACAGCTCAGCACAGCACAGCTCAGCTCAGCTCAGCACAGCACAGCTCAGCTCAGCACAGCTCAGCTCAGCTCAGCACAGCACAGCACAGCTCAGCTCAGCTCAGCTCAGCTTACCACAGCTCAGCTCAGCTCAGCTCAGCTCAGCTCAGCACAGCAAAGCACAGCACAGCACAGCTCAGCTCAGCTCAGCTCAGCACAGCACAGCTCAGCTCAGCTCAGCTCAGCTCAGCTCAGCTCAGCTCAGCACAGCACAGCACAGCTCAGCTCAGCTCAGCTCAGCTCAGCTCAGCACAGCTCAGCACAGCTCAGCACAGCACAGCTCAGCTCAGCTCAGCACAGCACAGCTCAGCTCAGCACAGCTCAGCTCAGCTCAGCACAGCACAGCACAGCTCAGCTCAGCTCAGCTCAGCTTACCACAGCTCAGCTCAGCTCAGCTTAGCACAGCACAGGACAGCTCCGCTCAGCTCAGCTCAGCACAGCTCATCTCATCACAGCTCATCTCAGCACAGCTCAGCACAGCTCAGCACAGCACAGCTCAGCTCAGCTCAACACAGCACAGCTCAGCTCAGCACAGCTCAGCTCAGCTCAGAACAGCTCAGCTAAGCTCAGCTCAGCACAGCACAGGACAGCTCCGCTCAGCTCATCTCAGCACAGCTCAGCTCAGCTCAGCTCAGCTCACCACAGCTCATCTCAGCACAGCTCAGCACAGCTCAGCACAGCACAGCTCAGCTCAGCTCAGCACAGCTCATCTCATCACAGCTCATCTCAGCACAGCTCAGCACAGCTCAGCACAGCTCAGCACAGCACAGCTCAGCTCAGCTCAACACAGCACAACTCAGCTCAGCACAGCTCAGCTCAGCTCAGCACAGCTCAGCTCAGCTCAGCACAGCTCAGCTCAGCACAGCTCAGCACAGCTCATCTCAGCACAGCTCAGCACAGCTCAGCACAGCACAGCTCAGCTCAGCACAGCACAGGACAGCTCCGCTCAGCTCAGCTCAGCACAGCTCATCTCATCACAGCTCATCTCAGCACAGCTCATCACAGCTCAGCACAGCTCAGAACAGCACAGCTCAGCTCAGCTCAACACAGCACAACTCAGCTCAGCACAGCTCAGCTCATCTCATCACAGCTCATCTCAGCTCAGCTCAGCACAGCTCAGCACAGCTCATCTCAGCACAGCTCAGCACAGCTCAGCACAGCACAGCTCAGCTCAGCACAGCACAACTCAGCTCAGCACAGCTCAGCTCAGCTCAGCACAGCTCATCTCAGCTCAGCTTAGCACAGCACAGGACAGCTCCGTTCAGCTCAGCTCAGCACAGCTCATCTCATCACAGCTCATCTCAGCACAGCTCAGCACAGCTCAGCACAGCTCAGCACAGCACAGCTCAGCTCAGCTCAACACAGCACAACTCAGCTCAGCACAGCTCAGCTCAGCTCAGCACAGCTCAGCTCAGCTCAGCTCAGCTCAGCTCAGCACAGCTCAGCTCAGCTCTTCACAGCTCAGCTCAGCTCAGCTTAGCACAGCACAGGACAGCTCCGCTCAGCTCAGCTCAGCACAGCTCATCTCATCACAGCTCATCTCAGCACAGCTCAGCACAGCTCAGCACAGCACAGCTCAGCTCAGCTCAGCACAGCACAGCTCAGCTCAGCTCAGCACAGCTCAGCACAGCTCAGCTCAACTCAGCTCAGCTCAGCTCAGCACAGCACAGGACAGGTCCGCTCAGCTCAGCTCAGCACAGCTCAGCACAGCTCATCTCAGCACAGCTCAGCACAGCTCAGCACAGCACAGCTCAGCTCAGCACAGCACAGGACAGCTCCGCTCAGCTCAGCTCAGCACAGCTCATCTCATCACAGCTCATCTCAGCACAGCTCAGCACAGCTCAGCACAGCTCAGAACAGCACAGCTCAGCTCAGCTCAACACAGCACAACTCAGCTCAGCACAGCTCAGCTCATCTCATCACAGCTCATCTCAGCTCAGCTCAGCACAGCTCAGCACAGCTCATCTCAGCACAGCTCAGCACAGCTCAGCACAGCACAGCTCAGCTCAGCTCAGCTTAGCACAGCACAGGACAGCTCCGCTCAGCTCAGCTCAGCACAGCTCATCTCATCACAGCTCATCTCAGCACAGCTCAGCACAGCTCAGCACAGCTCAGCACAGCACAGCTCAGCTCAGCTCAACACAGCACAACTCAGCTCAGCACAGCTCAGCTCAGCTCAGCACAGCTCAGCTCAGCTCAGCTCAGCTCAGCACAGCTCAGCTCAGCTCTTCACAGCTCAGCTCAGCTCAGCTTAGCACAGCACAGGACAGCTCCGCTCAGCTCAGCTCAGCACAGCTCATCTCATCACAGCTCATCTCAGCACAGCTCAGCACAGCTCAGCACAGCACAGCTCAGCTCAGCTCAACACAGCACAACTCAGCTCAGCACAGCTCAGCTCAGCTCAGCACAGCTCAGCTCAGCTCAGCTCAGCACAGCACAGGACAGCTCCGCTCAGCTCATCTCAGCACAGCTCAGCACAACTCAGCACAGCACAGCTCAGCTCAGCACAGCACAACTCAGCTCAGCACAGCTCAGCTCAGCTCAGCACAGCACAGCTCAGCTCAGCTCAGCACAGCACAGCTCAGCTCAGCTCAGCACAGCTCAGCTCAGCTCAGCTCAGCTCAGCACAGCTCAGCACAGCTCAGTGTGGGTGCCTGCCGACGAGAGGAACAGTCCCTGAAGTGGGGAGTGAGGATTGAGAAAAAAAGAAGAGCAACAAAGATGGGATCGGGAGGGCAGGCAATTCTAAGTAGACTCCTGCAGTTCTAAGTAGAATGCCTCAGTTCTAAGTAGAATGCCTCACCCCAAGTTTATTTTTGCAGCTTATATACTCTGGGCCTCAAAAAAGTAACAGAACTGTATGCAATCTAATAGTTACAATATAGGTAATACACAAGGGCTGGTTTCCTGGCCAGCTCCCTACTTCCTGACCTTGTCAATTCTGTGTTCTCAAAGTAGCAAGTTTTGCCTTGCTGGGAGCACAAACCACTCAAGGAAGTCAAAGGTTCAACATTACACAAAACAACACCTGCTAGCAGTTCAGCACGGTTTCACACAGCTCAGCTCAGCACAGCTCAGCACAGCTCAGCTCAGCTCAGCTCAGCACAGCACAGCTCAGCACAGCACAGCACATCTCAGCTCAGCTCAGCTCAGGTCAGCTCAGCACAGCTCAGCACAGCTCAGCTCAGCTCAGCTCAGCTCAGCTCAGCACAGCACAGCACAGCTCATCTCAGCTCAGCTCAGCACAGCTCAGCACAGCTCAGCTCAGCTCAGGTCAGCTCAGGTCAGCTCAGCTCAGCTCAGCTCAGCACAGCTCAGCTCAGCTCAGGTCAGCTCAGGTCAGCTCAGCTCAGCTCAGCTCAGCTCAGCTCAGCTCAGCTCAGATATAAAAGGCGTCCAAATTGGGAATGAAGAAGTTAAAATATTACTCTTTGCAGATGACATCATGCTATACATAGAAAACCGTAAAGACTCCACCAAAAAGCTGTTAGAAACAATCAATGAATAGAGTAAAGTTGCTGGCTACAAAATCAACGTACAAAACTCCATTGCATTCCTATATACTAACAATGAAATCTCAGAAAAAGAAATACAAAAAACAATTCCCTTTGCAATTGAAGCAAAAAGAATAAAATAGCTAGGAATAAACTTAACCAAGGATGTGAAGGATTTATATGCTGAAAATTATAAGACATTTATGAAAGAAATTGAAGAAGACACAAAGAAATGGAAAGACATTTTGTGCTCATGGATTGGAAGAATCAACATAGTTAAAATGACCATATTACCCAAAGCAATATACAGATTTAATGCAATCCCCATCAAAATCCCAATGGCATTTTTTAAAGAAATAGAACAAAAAATCATCAGAGTTGTTTGGATCCCCAAAAGACCCCGAATAGCCAAAGCAATCTTAAGAAAATAGAACAATACTGGAGGTATCGCACTCCCTGACTTTAGCTTGTACTACAGGGCTACAATAATCAAAACAGCATGGCATTGGCAGAAAAACAGACACATAGACCAATGGAATAGAATTGAGAACCCAGAAATAAAACCACATAAATATGGACAGATAATTTTTGACAAAGAAGCTAAAAACATACAATGGAGGAAAGACAGCCTCTTCAATAAATGGTGCTGGGAGAATTGGATAGCCACGTGCAAAAGAATGAAACTGGACTGCTATCTGTCACCATGTACCAAAATTAATTCAAAATGGATCAAAGACTTAAGCATAAGACCTGACACAATGAAGTGCATAGAAGAAAACATAGGTACTAAACTTATGGATCTTGGGTTCAAAGAGCATTTTATGAATTTGACTCCAATGGCAATAGAAGTAAAAGCTAAAATAAACAAATGGGACTATATGAAATTAAAAGCTTCCGCACAGCAAAAGAAACCATCGACAAAATAGAGGCAACCAACTGAAAGGGAGAAGATTTTTGCAAACAGTGCCTCCGATAATGGGCTAATATCCAAAATATACAAAGAACTCATGAAGCTCAACAACAAAGAAAGCAAACAACCCAATTGAAAATTGGGCAGAGGACCTGAAGAGACATTTCTCTAAAGAGGACTTACAAATGGCAAATAGACATATGAAAAAATGCTCAACATCACTAATCATCAGAGAAATGCAAATAAAAACCACAATGAGATATCACCTCACCCCAGTCAGAATGGCTATCATCAACGAGACAAATACTAACAAGTGTTGGAGAGGCTGTGGAGAAAAAGGAACCCTCATACACTGTTGGTGGGAGTGCAGACTGGTGCAGCCGCTATGGAAGGCAGTGTGGAGGTTCCTCAAAAAATTACGAATAGAATTACCATATGACCCAGCAATCCCCCCCCTGGGTATCTACCCCCAAAATTTGAAAAAATTTACACATAAAGACACGTTGCTCCAATGTTCACTGCAGCTTGGTTTATGGTGGCCAAGACATGGAAACAACCAAAATGTCCTTCGATAGATGAATGGATAAATAAATTGTGGTATATATACACAATGGAATACTATTCGGCGGTAAGAAAGATGAAATAGGACCATTTGTGACAACATGGATGGATCTTGAGAGTATAATGCTAAGCGAAATGAGTCAGACAGAAAAAGCAGAGAACCCTATGATTTCACTGATATGTGGTATATAAACCAAAAACAACAAAAGAACAAGACAAACAAATGAGAATCAAGAACTCATAGATACAGACAATAGTTTAGTGGTTACCAGAGGGTAAGGGGTTGAGGGGAGGGAGATGAGGGTAAGGGGGATGAAATATATGGTGATGGAAGGAGAATTGACTCTGGGTGGTGAACACACAATGGGATTTATAGATGATATAATACAGAATTGTACACCTGAAATCTATGTTATTTCACTAAGAATTGTCACCCCAATAAATTTAAAAAATAAGATAAAATAAATAAAATAAAATTACATAGGTTTCAAGGGTTGTCATGAGTGCCTGTAAGTGACATTTCAGTCTCTTCCCGAAAGTCAAGAGGACATTAACCCCTCCACCGGGCCGTATGTCACTGTGTGGTACTCGTGACGTAAGTTGGGAACAAAGTCCTTTCACACAGGTTCAGGTAGAGTGAGTAGCACAGCTTTATTTTGGTACCAATGTCCCTCCAGAGGCCAATGCTCTCCTAAGCAGAGAAGATTATGCAGAATAGAATAGAATTTAATAATGAACCATGTCGCAGGGTCAATTGAGGTGGAGAAGGTCGCTGGTCCAGGAGAGACGGCAGGGCCCCGGACAGGTCTGAGGCAAGATGGTCTTGCAAGGAAGAACTTCAGAGAGTCCCGGAGTATTGTGGCTTGCACCCCACAGAGGACTGTCGGATTTCCCAGAGGAACATCGCAGTGGATCATTCCGGACTGTCTGGTTCAGAGCCTCGCAGAGGGTCTTTGCTCCCAGTCAGACCACTCATAGTATTGCTCTTGAACTCTGCTTTTGTCCTCTCTTCCTTGGACTTGTTTCCTCTTAGGTGAGAACCAGAAGTTGTTTTAGTGAACACGTTTACCACTCAATTTTGTTATGCTCAGTTTCACACATAAATATAATCATGCTGACTTACATGTTTATGCTCTAAACATAAACACGTTTACTTTCACTTTACTCTTATCAGTCTCACACATGTGCAGCCATAGTCCTGTTCCTACCAGTAAACAACTTGTTTTGCACACCTCAATCCGACATATGTGATACATTTTATATGCTCTATACAAGGGTACATTTCTGTATTACATCATCCATATATCACATTGTGTGATACCACCCAGAGTCACTTCTCCTTCCATCACCACATATTTGATCCTTTTACCCTCATCTACCACCCATCTCCCTGCTTACCCTCTGGTAACCACTAAACTATTGTCTGTGTCTATGAGTTTTTGTTTATTTGTCTGTCTTGTTCTTTGTTGCTTTCAGATCCCACATATCAGTGGAATCATATAGTTCTCGACTTTTTCTGTCTGACTTATTTTGCTTAGCATAATAATCTCAAGTTCCATCCATGTTGTCGCAAATGGCACTATTTCATCTTTTCTTATGGCAGAATAGCATTCCATTGTGTATATACACCACAATTTCTTTATCCATTTATCTACCGAAGGACACTTTGGTTGTTTCCAGTGCTGCAATGAACATCGGAGCACCTATACCAATGGAATAGAATTGAAAACCCAGAAATAAACCCACATAAATATGGGGAGATGATTTTTGACAAAGAAGCCAAAAACGTGCAAAGGAGAAAAGACAGCCTCTTCGATAAATGATGCTGGGAGAGTTGGAAAGCCAGGTGCAAAAGAATGAAACTAGACTGTTATCTGTCACCATGTAGCAAAATTACTCAAAACGGATCAAAGACCTAAATATAAGATCTGAAACAGTAAATTGCATAGAAGAAAACATAGGTACTAAACTTATGGGCTTTGGGTTCAAAGAGCATTTTATGAATTTGACTCCAAAGGCAAGGGAAGTAAAAGCTAAAATAAATGAATGGGACTATAGCAAACTAAAGAGCCTCTGCACAGCAAAAGAAACCATTGGCAAAATAAAGAGGCAACCAACCAAATGGGAGAAGACTTTTGTAAACAACACCTCTGATAAGGGACTAATACCCAAAATACGTAAGGAACTCATACAACTCAACAACAAAAAAACAAACAATCCAATTAAAAAACGGGCGGAGGACCTGAATAGACATTTCTCCAAAAAGGACATACAGATGGCTAATAGACATATGAAAAAATACTCAACATCACTAATTATCACAGAAATGAAAATGAAAATCACAATGAGATGTCACGTCATGGCTTTTTTGCCTCGCCTCGCCTCGCCTCACCAACAGAGGGCTATGAAAAGATTTTTTAGTAGGAGTGGAATAGAGCAAAACTTATAGTGTAAAAACTTAATTTCTGATATTGTGGAAGGCAAAGTAAAGGAAAAAAGGGTCTGAAGGAATTTTTGTCTTATGTCTTAAATGCTCATTCTGAGGTGGGGCCTGTCATGCACAAGCCCCTTCTCCACAGATAGAGCTTGCAATAAATATTTTTGTTTCTTTGTTCTTAAATGTGTACAATCAGATATTTGAATATAAGTGAAAGAATATGAGTGAGCCTGAAAATAATGAGAGAGATATCAGAACTTGGGAACAAATCACAGGGAAATGAAATCTGCATCCTTTCGCATGGTTTTTTCTCCATGAACCCTGGGAGGCACTCACACAAGAGCTGGAGAATCCTAAGAAATGCTTCTCCTGGTGAAAAACGTGATGGGGAAGAGCGCCTCTGTAGAAGGAGCATTGAACTCCACTGGGACACTTTCTCTCTACCTCCTCTTTTGAATAGGAGCCTTGATCTGTGGGGCAGGGTAACCAAACACTTTGCTCTTAGAATACTAGTGAAAAGAGATTGCAGCTGGAGAAGAGAACAAGACAATCTATCCTTAGTTGAGGGGCAGGGAAGTACTTGAATTACTAAGAGGATCAGCATGCTGCCTTGAAGGATATGATATCTGGATAAGATTTAACAAAAAAATCAGCAGGTCAAAAATTTAAGGAAAAATAGTATCTTTCAGTCGTAAAGTATCTCCATTAAATATTATTTATCGAGGGGGAAAAAGGAACTTCTCAATGAAAAAACATGGTAGACATTACGTTAATAAAATGACCAAGTTTAACATAACCAGTAATAATACAGATTTACATCATGCCCTCCCTGAAATTGTGCAGTGAGAAGGGCGTGTCACCTCTCTGATAGTCATCTCAAAAACCCATAACTCTATTGTACTTATAAGGATATATCAGACAAAATCAAAATTGAGGAGCTGCCTATAAAATAGCTGAGAATTACGCTTAACATGTGTCAAAGTCTTGAAAGTCAAGGAAAATCTGAGGAACTATTACAGATTAGAGGAGAACTATGGCAATCAAAGATTGGATTGGACTGGATCTTGAAACAGAAAGACAACACTTTAGGGGAAACTGGTGAAATCCAAATAAAGTCTCGAGTTTAGAAAACAGTATTGTACCAATGTTTATTTCTTTTTTTTAATTGAAGTTTGTTTGGGTGACAATTGTTAGTAAAGTTACATGGATTTCAGGTGTACAATTCTGTATTACATCATCTATAAATTCCATTGTGTGTTCACCTTCCATCACCATATATTTGATCCCTTTTACCCTTATCTACCACTCCCCTCCCCCCTTACCCTCTGGTAAAATGTTTACTTCTTAATTTTGATCATGCTAATATTAGGAAATTCTAGCTAATGGAAATAAGGGCACTGTGTACTATTTTTGTAGCTCTTCTCTAAATCTAAAATATTAAAATATTAGAAGCTATTTACATGTATAAATGTATGTCAAAATGTATGAATTTGAGGACACTAAGGAATCCAGGAAATACTGAAATGAGTTAGTATAAGTACCAAGAAAACCAGTAGAAGATCAGATTTTTGGAAAATGTGGTCCAGAGATAAAAATCAGATTCAATGGAATATATAATTATTGAGAGCTTAGAAAAATATTCCAGATGTAATAAATTCATGAAAGACAGAAAATTCATTTAAATTTCATGACAGAACTTCCTTTTTGTGGGGCAGAGGAGTCACAGCAATGGACCTACAGAGTAGGGAATGGAATTCTAGCACCCTTCTTGGGTAGGGAGAGAACTCATGTACTTACCGACCGTCAGCCTCCTCCTGAGCCTTACAGGTGTCCTCATCTTAACGAAATGTGAAGTCAAGAGATTTTGGCTCTGGTTTGTGGGATAGGAAATGCAGGTGTACGTATCTTGTTTGAATTTGCATAGTTGACAAATCAGAATAGTGATTCAATAAATTACCCAAAAGAGTAGATAGGGGATGTAAGGGAGATCATCCTCATCTATCATATGGGGAAGGCAATAGTTAAAATATAACATCAATTGCAGAATAACGTTTAGATACAGAAGCAGTATTTGGAGAATAAACATTAATCACCCAAAGAACTCAAAAAGAAAAACTGATGGAGGGCATGTGTTGGACTTGTACAGGAAGGGCAAGATTGAGACAGACACGTATAGTTAGTTCTTTATTGTAAACCTATGATCTTTTACCACATATTTGGAGATATTTTGTTTGCAATATATAGCAAGTAATCTGTTAGAACCATAAAATGATGGGTAAGACAAATAAGTGTGAATATGTTTTTCTTTACATTCTTTTGTGTGTTTATGAGTATATACACATGCATGTGTGGGTATCTATTTAAATGTCAGATACACACACATAGATAGATACGTACGTACATAGATACGTAGATATAGATAGGAAAGAATCATATGCATTCCATATTATAGGTTACCAAATGTAATGCTAAATCACCAAGAAAGATTTTTAGCAATAGAGGCAGACAGTGAAATAGCTCATTTCATAAGCTCTTATATAAGAAAAGACTGCTTTTCTAAGTTGAAGACAAACATTGCGGGGCATATTCCTTTACACTGAAAAATCCTCAGCTCTCAAATCTAGAGCATATTTCAACCAAACTTTCCAAACCAATGTTATTACAACATGATTTATATAAAAGTCACTTGAGAATCACTTGTATTCTTTGATAGGTTGGCTGGAAATGGAATGCACACAGTCAGGCAACTTAAGAAAGCTTTATTGTAAGAGAGCAACAGTATATTGGCTGTGCAAAAGATGGCTACAATCCGGACTGCATGTCTAAAGGAGACTTCCAGTCCTGAAGAGGGGATGAGGAGGTTTTTATAGGGGCTGTGCAGACAGGATAGCATTGTTTGAACATGAAATGTTGAATGACAGCAAGCTAGTAGCTCTTTTGTGGTATTTTTTGTTGTTACAAGCATGGCTCTGTTTGTGTAGGTCAGCCAACATGGCTCTGTCTGTAAGTCAAGGTCTCTGAGACCTAACATTAAATGAAGGTCTCTAACATTCAGAGACCTACCCTTCCAGACTTGTTTGTTATTAAAATGTAGAAAGGCCACCGTGTCTCTATTCTGTAGTTTCTTCAGGCTGAATGAAGGTGGAGAGAGGAGGGAGACGTTGTGGAAGGGGCTGGTAATGTTGTTGTAGGTGAAGCATTTTATGGACAGCTCCATTTGTGCACACCTGGAGTAGGCTCTGCAGGAATTGGGTGAAAAGGTGGAAGAGGCAAAGACCAAAGGCTAGGACCATAAAAGATAATAGTTAAAGGCCCTATGAGGAGAACAAATCAAGAGCCACTCTTAGCTGTAAACTCGGATCGCCACTTGGTTCCTGAGGTGGTGTCTGTGATTCTGGGCCTGGCTGAGATCCTGTGGCAGGGTTTGAAATTCATGTAAGGAGACTCCTAGCCCTGCCGTTCCTTTCGTTACTCCCACAGAGATGTTCAGTGACACTAAAAGCGGATAAGGAGAACGACCATCTTTGGTGCATGAGAGTATATGTGGGGAGAGGTAGAAATTGACTATTGGGGGTGATCTCAATATCTGGAGAAAGGAAACCTAGGATGTAAGTCCCTGTACAATTGGTGAGCAGGCAAGCATATATGGAAGATGAAGAATTAGCTTGTGAGCTGGGTAGAGATAAGGGGTAATGGTAGGCAAAGTGTTATGAGAGGGAAGAGTCATATAATAAAGACAATAATGGGACTCAAGTCTTCTTGGGTTGAAAATCAGGTGATGGAATCAAAGAAAAGGAGCTCTAAAATGGACAAGTAGAGATAAGGAGAAAGGTAGAGATAACGGAGAGGATTTGGAGGGAGAGAGAAGGGGCTGGAGTGAGGTTGGAGTTGTGTGGTTCACGCAATGAGGAAAAGAGGAGAGGGTAGGGATCACAGTTCGTTAGTCTCTGAGTTTTTCCTGCAGGATGTTACAAAGTCAAAACGAGGTGGAGTGGAAATCAGGTGCCATATCACGGAGCCTGGGTGGAGTGGCAGGACAGGGGGTTCAGCTGTTTTTGCAGCTGAGACAAATGAAAGCAGGAGGGGTGATCCAGCAATTGCTGCTGTGGATGTGGTGAGAAGATGGTGGCAAGGCTCTTTCCCAGTTTGTCAACGTCTGACAGGTTCAGGTGTTTGAGATGGACCAAGTTTCCTGGAGCTTAGGGAATGTGAGAAAAACCGAGGAAGTGTCTTGGGGTCGGGGGAAAAATGCAGTGTGCATGCTCCCCATGGATCTGCAGAATGAGGCTGATGGCTAGGAGGTAGTCGACCATTGGTGAGCTATTAGCTGTGAGGTTGTCTGGAAGGAAGGATCTGACATGAGGGAGCTTCTCCCCATCTTCCCTTCCTCTGAGGTCACAACTGACAAGAGCTTCCTGGCTGCTCAGAATGGAGTCTGGGGTGACACCTTCCCTATGGAGGGGTGCGTGAGCCTCAGACAGGTGCAGAGCTGGCTTCTGTCTCCTCCAAGCACTAGCTGTGTGACTTCAGACAAAGACATGGGAAGTCAGTGTCCTCACCTGTCAGGTGGGGATAACGGCTCCCTCTCAGGGTGGCTGTGAGATCAGTGAGGTGATGCAGGTCAGCTCCTGCCCCACAGGAGATGGTCCCTCACTCCCCCTCCCTCTTCCCTTCTCAGTCCTTTCTCTACCTCCATGGGCTGGAAGGATCTATGAGCAAATAGAAGGACTATTAGCAGATAGTCTCCTGGTGGCAGAATGCGATCTCCTGTTGGTGTCCACACAGCCAGTCCCCTGAGTGCTGACTCTGGCATCTGTGCCAGCTTCGTCCACAGGGCAGCGCTCACCACAGCCCCTCCCTGGTCTTCAAACCCTGCTCATCTCCAAATTCAAGGCCCTTGTCTCAGCTCAGGCCAGAGCGCCTCTCACCGCTCTTCTCACGGGTCTCCCTGCTGCCGTCCTTCCCTCGTCCAGGGCAACCTGCACACTGGGACCAGCTCCATCTTTCTAACTAAGGTGGGGTCTAACCCCGTCACTTCCTGTGCCTACAACCACCAGCAGCTTCACTGGGGCTGGAGAGGAAAGTCTCTGTCATCAGCACAGTGTTGCGACTTTATCAGGCCTCATGTTCTTCTCCTGGTCTCATTTCCTATCATAACACCCCAGTTCACTCACCAGGTACCCCCAGCTGTCACCATTAACCTGTCTGGTGCGGGCTTTGACAGACAGAGGTGTCAGCACTGAGACTGGGCCTGAAAGCAGGAATCTGAATAAAATACAGACTTCAGTGAACAGTCATGCATCAACATGTGTACGTTGATTGTAACAATTCTGGAAAGAGAGGAGAAAGTAAAACTAAAGTTAAGATACACCTATTGCGTCGAAATGGGTGATTTCCATGAACAAAATGGACCCTAAAATAAGGAAAATACTAAGCAATGATCCATCCAGGACCTCATCTTCCCACTTATTCTCGTCACATTGCTCTGGAGTTCCCTCTCCTGGGACAGGGAAGGAAAGGGGACAAAGCAGTTTGGAAGTTCCCCTGAGATCGATCCCTACCCAGTGTCCTCATATCCTGCACCCAGGAAGTCTTGATTTTGATATGTCAGGTAGGACTGGAAGCCACTGAGTTCCCTGGAAGCTGAGGTGCTGGACTGGGGCCAGAGAACAGATGCTGGGTCAGGAAAGCAACAGATTCCACATCACTGAGCCCTAACCCTAACCCCAAACCAAACACCTAACCTGTAAAACCTAAACACTAAACCCTTAGCCCTAAGCCTAAATCTAAACCTTAACATAAACGTAAAACCTTACAACCATAAACCATAACCAACAGCATAAACCGTAACCTAAACCCTCAACGTAATACTAAACTATCTCCAGAAACCACAAACTATGAACCATATCCATAAACCGTGACTATAAACTATAACCAAAAACACATAGCCATAAACCATACATGTAATCCATAATCAATCTCATAAACCATATAACATACATGTAGCCATAAACACTACACATAAACCATAACCAAACTGTAACCCACAATCTTCACTTTAACCCCTGACTCAGCACCACACTGCCCCTCAGCCCCAACCCTAGCCCTGTGGGGACACTACTAGCCCCTAACCAGTCAAATCAGAAGTAGGTCCCAAAGACAGAAGACACAGATCTATGTCCCTTATAGAGTTGTAGTGATGTTCTCTATGTGAAAGGAAGAACTGAAACTGTCTATGCACAGATGACAAGTCGCATCTGAAATACATAACTTCCAAAAGAATCAACAAAAAAATTATTATTACTGTAAAGTAATTCAACGTTAAATGACAAAATATCAATACACAGGAATCTGTTATATTTGTATACGCTAGCAAGGAGTAATCTAAAAAAGAATTTAAGAACACAATTCCATTTTAAATCACATCAACGTTGATAAAATACTTAGGAATAGTGCAAGGCTTCTACACTGAAAATTACAAAACATAATGTCTTTGTTTGCTGAAAGAAATTAAAGGAAACTACCTACATAAACGTGAGGCCATCGCATGGTGATGGAAATTGTTAGGATGGCAACAGAACAGATGCGATGTAAGGATTCAGTGTCATTCCTGTGAAAAGGCCCCAAGGCCTTTGTGGAAAAACGTGCAAGCTGATCCTAATATTCACAGCAAATTTCCAGGGAAGAAAAGAGCCATAAGGATCTTCAAAAACAAAATCAGGTTGGAGGCTCACCCTTCCCAAACGTAATTCGTAATTAGTACAAAGCCACAGTAAGGAAAACATGGTGACACTGGCATAGAGATATACATAGAGATCAATGGAATTGTATTGAGGACCCAGAAATAAACCCGTCGGTCTAAATCAGTAGATTATTTTTGAACATACACATGAAATTTATCATTGTCATTTACAACTTTAATTTATAAAACACAGAAATACGCTTTTTTTCTATTTTTTCTGTTCCTTTTTTTTTTTGCTAAGGAGGGCGCAGCTCACAGTGGCCCATGTGGGGATTTAACCAGCAACCTCGGTGTTAGCAGCACCATGCTCTAACCAAGTGAGCTAACAGGCCACCCTCAGAAAGACATTTTTAAAAGTGCTCTATGACTGGAATTTAAACGCTACAAATATTAGTTTTGTGAGTGTAATTTGTATAAATTACAATCCGATAATTGGAGATTTCTTTTCAGTATGGTTACTATATAAATGAAATAAATGGCAAAAGGACTGAATAGCAATATTTTGTTATCTATGTATTATCAGATACTTTAGGACCTAAACGAAGATTCTGAGTAATCAGACTTCATTTACTGTGTTTCATCTTTAAATACTTCCCTACCTGTATTCTGAGTCAAGTCACTTGATGAAAGGGTGTGACTTGGGATAGCATTTTGTTTCATACCAAAACTTTTCCTATCTACAGTCACCACCTTCAAGGAATTAACATTACAAGGCCAAAGTAATCTGCTGGGTCCCTTTTTGGAACAGTTTGCAAAAAATTGTGGCAACACCCTCGAAAGCCAAACAGATACCCCCAAAATGGGACAATCATCCACGGTCCTGTAAAGTATGTTAACTTTTCCCCCATCTAAAAGTTAAGCTATAAAATATATGAACTACAGTTGACTTGGTTTCAGGAGAAGCACATCTGAGGATTTACGTTAGTGTTCTCATCTTCAGGCATTACCAGGGAGTCTGTAGGCCACCATGCGATTTACTCTGGATGATGGCAGTGAGGCAGGAAGGCAGACGTGCTCACAATTGGTGATCAACTATAGTCCTGACTCTTCCCATTTTTCAGGCACAACCTAATATTTGTATAAATCAGTAGATCAAATGAACAAGAAACTTCCAATAGTGGCAGGACTGTCACTGTAGCTGTGATCTGTCTGAACACAGAACGAGTTTCATTTTGGAGCCCTTTCTGAGCCTTTTCTCTGAGTGGACTGTCATTTTTGGCAGTCTTGTCACAATCAATATCAATTATCATCTTTTAAGGACCTCACCCCTTTCAATATTTGAGAGGACTGCCACCAGTTTCTGAACTAAAACTTTCTGTAATGAAATGTCCAGTTGTCCCACCACATGATTTAGGTATTTCTTGCGTTCAGGATGAGTAGTTACAGGCGAGGTGAGGCCACGTTTTGGCGTTCGGCGTCGGAGTCAAGGTTGCAGGTGGATGTATGCACGCATGTTATATCCTACCATGCTGTTGGCGTCAAATAGAAACTCAGCCGCAGTTGTACCGCTCCCATGCAGGGGGGTGGTCGCAGGGCCATGTCCAGACCCACAAAGGGCAGACACCCTGACATTGGGGAAAGAAGGGTTTTCCAACAAATGGTACTGGGCAAATGACCATCCAAATGAAGAGAAATGAAATTGGACCCCAACCTCACACCACACACAAAACTTAAAATACATGAAGGGCTTAAATACAGGCAGTAAAAGTATAAACTCTCAAACAAAACGTGGAGATACATTGTCATGACCTTGGATTGGCGATGGTTTCTTAGATATGACAGCACATACAACAAAAAAAAGATAAATTAGACTTCCTCAAAATTAAAAACATACATGCATCAAAATAAGCAATCCAGAAAGCGAAAAGACACGCCATAAAATGGAACCAAACAGGTACGCATTATATATCTGATAATACTCTGCTATCCAGGAGACAAAGAACTTTTACAACTCAAGAACAAAAAAAGAAAATGACTAACATTTTAAAATAGAATTGAATAGAACCTTGTCCAGATGAGACCTGCAAAGTGTCAACAAGCACAGTAAGATGTTCCACATCCTCAGTCCTGATGCAAATGCAAATGAAAACCACATGTGATACCCCCTCACATAGTACCAGAAGGGCTATAATCCAGAAACTAAAACTAACAAACAGCAGCAACAATGTAGAAAAATTAGAACCCTTAAACATTGAACGTGAAAAATTACAATGGTGTGGCTTCTGCATACAACACTTGGAAATTTCCACCCCACAAAAAAATGCCCATGTGGCTCAACAGACCCACTTCTAGAAATATACCCCCAAAATTGAAAACAGTTGTTAAAGGTGGATACATGAATCCACAGAAGCGCTCTTCACAATAGCAGAGACATAAACAATTCAAATGTCCATCTTAATCAGCAGTGGAAACTAAGTGACCAATCCTGCAGCTACACCAGGATTCTTTAGCTTGATGCAATTATGAACATATTTCATAACTTCTAGAAATAGGTTTCCTCTTAGCACAAAAATTCTAACGTGGCAGAAGACATGTTTACTAATACACCCAAAAATATTTCGTTCATCTACAATAAATAGCAAAAAAGGTGATAAATCAATGTTCAGTACTTAGTGTTTCATTATTCTGCTCCTTGGAAATGCTCTAGACATTCAATAATGATGCATCATTTAATTTATAGGATAAAACTTTATAATTTCCAATTACCAAAGACACCTGGAAAATCTTTTCCATGTATATATACAATGTAATTATCACTTAAAAGTTTACCTTTTATTTTAATTGTACCTATTTGATATAGTAGTTAAAACTTTGAGATTTCAAAGTCAGTAATGACCAAAGCTATTTTCTTGACATATTTTTAACAGATAACTAATTTTTATAAACCCAGTTAGAAAAAATTGTATTTTGTGCTGATAATTTTCAAACGCATGACTGTGTAATCAAACCAAACTAAAACCAGCTTTAACATCAACTATTTCACCAGATCATAAAGTATTTCTGTTTGTTTGTATTTTATTTCTTACTTTATATAATCATTTAACTTGTTCAAGCCAATCAAATATCACAAACTGGTAACACCGTACGGAGCTACAAAACGTCTTACCACACACAAACACAAACTGGTTTCACACAGAGATCACAAATTAACAGAGTTAGTAACAACTATAGAGAACACACACGATGTTTTACCAAGAAAACAGCTGGTTGTCACAAGAGTTCTATAACACAATGTAAATTTATAAGTTTTCCCCATTCCAAGGACCCATCGTCTTGATGTGGACAGTGAGGTCTAAATAGTGAGACACCAAGCAGCCTCTTTACAGCTCAGGCCAGGAAGCCAGAGGCCCCTCCACACCGAGTGCAGAGGAAGCAGCCCTCCCAGAGCCAAAGGGTCACCCCCAAAGACAGTCAGAGAAAGCACAGACCTTCATCACATAGGCAGTAGGGATGGTGGGGTGGACAGAGTGTCTCAGGTCTCCCACAAAATGTGAGGCACCTCCAGCCCCAAACCCACTAATCTGTGGCCCCGAGCAGGTGCTACTAGACCGGGATCTGACCAGCACTAAAGGGTAAGGAAGGCTGGGGGGGACAGATGCCCCTTATGGGCAGAGGCCCCTCAGAACACAGTCCCCTGGGAGCTGGCACAGCCAGGCAGAGGTGCACTGGGAACCCCAGCTTATCTCACTGGCCACCAGGTGCAATGGAGTAAGTGCACCTGGCCGAAGGTGGGGACCAAAGAGGATTAGCTTCCTTGGTCACAAAGCCAAGCTCCCAGGACTCAGAACAAGAAGGAAAGAAAAACCTAAAGAGACTTTTAGAGAGGGACCCACAGCAAAGTTTGTCTCTGCAGACACGGGTCTGGAGAGAAACACTTAACTCCCCAGCCAGTGGGGCCGGCTCCAATGACAGTCTTACTGGAGCCTGTGCCTGTGTTCTGTCCCCATGGTAGTTCCTTCTTAGGGCAAAGGATACGCAAGACACAGACACAAGAAACAAAGAACATCTCTGGGAGGAAAGAATAAAGAACATCTCATGGAGGAAAGAATAGAGAAAACCCTCGAGTCTCTAGGTGCAGGAAGTAGCTGCACAGATACTTTTTCTGCCTACCTAAATTCAGAAAGCAGACAAAGGCCTCGCACCCCTGCTATCTTCTGTCCAACTGCTGACAGAGACCAGGAATTGTAATCTATGAGCACCTAGAATTCACACACACACACAAAAATTCCAAAGACAGTGAGGAGAAATCAGGTAAATATGACATTTTAGACAAAGGTGGCAGTTGGCTCTTAGGCTTTAGACGTAAAAATGGGAGATTTACAGGTAATTCAGGAAAAGCTAAACACACATGGCAGGTAAAGTGTTGTGAGGCTCCTGCATGGAGTCTTCCTGTCTACTGCTAAGGGGATTGTGCTCAGGGTTTTATTTGTGCTTCATAGTCTTTAAGGAGGCTGGGAAAGGGGAGCCAGGCTGGAAAGGGGAGGCTTGTATTGTTAAAACTGCCCCTTTGAAATTTTTATTTTATTTACCTCAGCGGGCCTGGGACAGTTGTGGGCTCTGTTTCCATTTCAGATCTACTCAGCAGAGGGTCCAGGGTGATGCTGAGACTTTCTCACGTCTATCGGACTGAAAAATCAGCTTCCATTTTTCTCAGGTTTCTGATTGGTTATTAAATCCTTTCAAGCCAGTTTCAACATACCAGTTCTCAAAATCTTAAATCTCCGTAAAGATTTTTAACACTTACACATCTCTTGATTTTCTCTTCTGCGTATTTTAAATCTAATGTTGACATTAGCATCTATTAAGACCCAAGAAGCTGAAGAACTAATTCAAAATCTTAAGAATAGTTAAATTTCCTTGTATCCGTTAGTATTAAACATGTGGTCTATCTCTAGGGTCCAAAAAAACAGCTTTGTTATGAGAGTTCTCTAACACATTTTCCAATTTAGAAGTTTTTCCAATTCAAAGGATCCATACTCTGGCCACTGATGGTAGGATTTTAATAGCTACTCAAACCAAAAAGCCTTTTGACAGCTTGACCAAGGAAGACAAAGGCTTTCTGTCACTGTGGCTTTCTGTCACTGTTTCCTTGTCAGGACCAACGACACAAGAGACATAGAGACACAAAAAATGACCATCTCTGGAAGGGAAGGCGGGAAGGGAGGGTCAGGGTTGGAGATTAGGGTCCAGGGTCCCTGGTAAGGTGTCCTAGTCAGGCCCTGGTGTCTGGCTATGTGGGACAATGGTCCATTTAGAGGTCTGGATCTGGGGTCCATGGTCCAGCTCTGGTGTCTTCTCTTATCTGAACACACAGGTGAGTACACATGTGAGTACTTTCGCCAAACTGGTTTCCCACGCACATTTCCTCCAGGCCCTATTGAAGTGATCACTTCATTAAAGAAAACCTGTGGACATATCCCCTCATGAGAGGGAAGAGAAAAAATAAACATGTGGGATTACATCAAACTATAGAGTGTTTTCACAGCAAAGGAAACCATCAATAAAACAAAAAGGGATCCCAATGAATGGGAAAAGGTATTTGCCAATGATATATCTGATAAGGGGTTAATGTCGCAAATTTATAAAAAACACACTCAACTCCAAAAAAACAAACTACCCAATTAAAAAATGGGCAGAGGACTTGAAGAGATATTTTTCTAAAAAGGGCATACAGATGGCAAACAGACATATGAAGAAATGCTCAACCTCACTAACCATCAGAGAAATGCAAATAAAAACCACAATGAGATACCACCTCACCCCAGTCAAAATGGCTATCATCAATAAATCAACAAACAACAAGTGCTGGCGCGGATGTGGAGAAAAGGGAACGCTTGTGCACTGTTGGTGGGATTGCAGATTGGTGCAGCCACTATGGAAAACAGTATGGAGGTATCTCAAAAATCTGAAAATGGAACTACCCTATGATCCAGTAATTCCACTCTTAGGTATCTATCCGGAGAAATCCAAAACTCCAATTCAAAAATCTTTATGCACTCCTATGCTTATTGCAGCACTATACACAATAGCCAAGACATGGAAACATCTGAAATGCCCATCGGTAGATGACCGGATTAAGAAACTGTGGTACATTTATACAATGGAGTATTGCGCAGCCATAAAGAAGAAAGAAATCTTACCATTTGCAACAACAGGAATGGACCTAGAGAACATTATGTTAAGTGAAATAAGTCAGACAGAGAAAGACAAATACCATATGATCTCACTTATATGCAGAATCTAAAGAAAAGAATAAGTGAATGAACTAATCAGAAACAGTTTTGGGGACAAAGAGGAAAAACTGAGGGTTGCTAGATGGGTGGGGGGGGATAAGGGGGAAGGTGAGGGGATTAGAAAACAGTCGGTAACCACAAGATGGCCACGGGGTTTTGAAAATTGATTTGGGGAACGTAATCAATAATGTTGTAAAGATTTTGTAGGATATCCGATGGACACGTGTCCCATTTGGGAGACCACCTCAGGGATGATGTGGATGCCTGATCACTGCACTTTACACCTGAAGCTGAACAATAATGAATGCCAACTATAATTTTATATATATAGATATGTGTATATATGTGTATGTATATACTTACAAGTGGAGTACAGCATTAGGAATCGAGACAGTGGAAATGTAATGGCTGTGTGCGATGTCAGAGGGGTAGTGGATGGGGGGAGAAGGGTTCACACAGTGTGAGGGATATAAATGATAAATGTCTAAGTATTACTTTGTCTTGTGCACCTGAAACTAATAAAAATATATTTGATAACTAGGATACTTCACTAATTTTGGCAAACCTACATGACCTAGTTCTTCAAAATCAACAAGATTCTTCTCTCCTGAAAGAACTCTCCCTCACAGTCTCAAATAGATAGGCAGTCCTTAAGACAAATAACTAATTTATAACTGTTTCTAAAACCACATAGTGAGTCCATTTCCGTCACTATTCATTGCCATTGGTACAGCAAGAAGAGAGGGGCTCATATACACTATGTTTTCTTTGATAGTGAAAAGGGGAAAAAATTCCTGAGTCTTCAAGAGGGGAAAGATCAATTCTTAGCCTCCCAAATCCACAAAGATGATGGGAACTTTGGTGCCATTATAATTTTGATTGAGCAATGTTGAACGAGGTTTTAACTGTTTTTTGAAATAGGGAGATTTTCTAAACTAACCGAAAATGAACGCCTTGCACACTACATATTTTTATTTCTGAACTGTAAGCTGCAAGCCCGATGGAATCAATATACCCTAATTTCCTACATCCTCATACAAATTAATATTTTACTAATATTTATCAATAATAGAACCATATATTTTATTTTAGGTTTTAGTAAAAATAACTTGTATTTTCACAAGAGATATATTTTAATTTCATTTAAAAAAAAAAAGAAAACCTGTGAGTCTCTACTCTCGAGAAGCTAGGTTCACAAATATATTTTCCTGCCAGTCTACTTGTAGAGGGGAAAAGGACGTGCAGTACTTCTAAATTCTCTCAAACCCTGCATAAATACATACACCAGAAAGGCTCACAGCGTGAACAAAAACACCGCTTACCTCTGGCGGCAGACGTCCTTGCCAGCTGCAGTGGTTGCCAGGAGCCAGCAGTGCCCTGGCCATTAATTCTCCTTGCAGGCTTCCCCAATACTGTGGGGGCTTCACAATTATTTGTTTTGCTCTGACCTAGTAAGTGTGTTATTGGAGAGCAGGTCAGTCATCACAGGAAGGCATTCCAGGATGTAGGAACAACTCGTGAGCAAAGGCAAGCAGGAGGAGGATTTGTTTTTAAAAAGAAAATATATCCCCAAAATGCAGGAGTGCACAGGCACAGGAGGAGAGCGACTGTGCTGAAACAAACAAAATTTAGGATTATATTTTAATGAGGGTGGGAAACAATCAGGAGTGGAGTCACAGGTGGAGCCTAGGGCGTTTCCAGGGCGTTCCCAGGGTGTGTCTCTGCTGATCACTCCCTCCCATCAGGAAGAGGGATTTCCTTGTGGGAACTGTCCTGAGGACACAGGGGTGGAGATTTTTCCCAGCCTGCAATGCTAATAGTGTTATAACCCTTTACAAGTAGCTGTAGCTGTAGCATTTCTGAGGAGTGATCTCATCTCCCTTTTCTTTGTTTCACAAATCATCTTCCTTCCTTTCCTTCTGTCTGTCCCTGAGGCACTGTTCTCTCTGTCCAGAAGAACAACTTCTTCTAGCTGAGCTAATCATCAAATTAAGAATCGGGTTAATAAGATAAAATTGAATTTTAACCTACGTGCATGGGGAATTCACGTATGCCAGTCGTCTAAAAGTACAACAGCTGCAATTACGTACAGTTCATAATACTTGATAGTAATAAATGATCATGTCCATGGTTAGTGTATTGATTTCAACTTTATCCTTATTTTTATGCTAGTTGGGCCTTTATGCACCTTACTTTAGTAAACGTGTACTTGTTTGAAAGGTCTTATAAACTGAATGAACGCCCACTAATGTGAGATATAAGTCATTCCACTCAGCAAGGTAATTTTTTCAGGGGATATTGTTACGGAACTCTTTTTCATCGCACTGTAGTTACATGAATATCAGATGTAATGACACGTACAACCTAAATAAGACAGGATAACCGAGAATGTACACGTTGTAAAAATACACATATTTCCCAAGTTAGCCCTGTGGACAGATAGGTGTTGTGGCGTGGAATTTACAAAAGGTGAAAGCATTCCCAGACTCTACAAAGGAAGCTTTTATGACAGTTAGGGCAGAGAGAGAATGCCCATGGCAGTGTCCAACAATGACGGCTGCCTCTGGTAAGAAAGAGAGAAACACGGGGGGTTGGGGGTGAGGGGGAGTCGCCGGCGCAGAGTCTAGTGTCTGAGGGTGGACAGCTGCACCTAACTTCGGGTTAGCTTTTTCTTACGTAGGAAAGGAGGAGTCGGTCAGGCTGGTTTGAGGGCTGACATCCTTCCTGGGGTCTGGTCTGTTTGAAGACAAAGTTATGTCCGGACTCCAAACTAGGAGTTAGCCATAGCGGCCTGGGACTCGAATGCATCACCAGTAAAAAAGTGCAAGAAGTTGTAAATTGGATTCCAGTGTCCGGGTGCCTGGGGATTACGAAATTGCTCTTTCCCAGGTTAGGATGTTAGTTCACGAGGTATGGGTTTACTTGAGAAAGGGAACAAACAGTTAATCATTGAGGGGAGAAACAAAGAGAAAACAGCTGAATATCAGGGTGGATCAATAACTGGGTTTAATTACAGGTGGCTGGATAGCGAGCTCTGCGGTGAGTCACACTGCAAACTAGCTAAGTCTAAGTGTGCTATTGATTCCCCGAATCTCACCGTTACAATAGAGGCATGCAGTGGGAGGAGTGGGCGATGCGATGTTTGCAGACACAGGCCCCATATGCAGTAACACTGCCTCGTCCTCTCATTATAGTAAATAAGGTCCAGGCACTGCTGCCAGTGTCCCACACACAACTCAGTGCACAGGGGGCCGCTGCCACTTCCCTGGAGGTGGAAGAAGACAGACAAACAAGGGTTGGGAGTTGGGGAGGAGGGGGGACGGACGCACAGCATGAGACACCGACTGGGACAGACGCACTGAGGCTGAGTTGAAGTGGCAGCTTCCCCACCGGAGTGCGGTGGTGCCCCGGGCTGGGCTCCGTTACGGAGGCAGTGCCCGGGCGCTGGCAGTCACCGTGGGACACCGGGGAAGGCCTCCAGGGTCCGCGGATTGCCGCAGGGCTCCGAACCCCGCCCGGGGTCCCACTAGCGGGAGGAGAGGAGCGGCTCCAGGCACCCTCCTAGTGTTTGTGGTGTGCATGCCCGCCTGCCTGCTTTTCCCCTGTGGTGGTCTTTCCTGGAGCCCGAGGGCAGGTGCGCTCTCTACTCCACCCATTTTGTCCTGGCTCTTTTGGTGCTGGGGGCGGGGCCACCGAGGCGGGCGGGAACTGACCGCGCCTGGTGCTCCTGGGAGATGAAACCGGGGCGGGGAGGGGTCCAGGTGCCGGCTATCAGAGACGGAGCTATTAGGTGGGGTGGGGCGGGTGGCGTTCCCCTTGGTCCGGTGTCGCGCGACACCCCGAGTCTCTGTCTCAGGGCCCAGGTGCAGGCAGAGCGATGGTCGTCCCCTGGGCTCGGTCCCGAGGTGCCAAGCACCAGCACGTCCCTGGCTGGAGTAAGCCGCCCAAGGTCGCTACAGGCCTGGGCCTGCAGGCAGACACGGACTTGCGCGTTGGGGGCGGGGCGAACGGCTGCTGGCAGAAGGCTTGTGGGAGGGAAGGGGACTAAGAAGGGGGTGCGGGGGGGGGGTCGCGGTGTTGGCCAGCGGAGACTCAGCTATCCGTTGGGGTGGGGCGGGTGGCCTTCCCCTTGGTCCGGTGTCAGGCGACACCCTGAGTCTCTGTCTCAGGGCCCAGGTGCAGGCAGAGCGATGGTCGTCCCCGGGGCTCCGTCCCGAGGTGCCAAACACCAGCACTTCCTTGTCTGGCGAAAGCCGCCCAAGGCAGGTGCAGGTCTGCGCATGCAGGCAGACCTGGGCTTGGGCGTTGGGGGCGGGGCGAACGGCTGCTGGCTGAAGGCTTGCGGGAGGGAAGGGGACAAAGAAGGGGGTTCCGTGAGGGGGAGCCCGGGCTGAAGGTCCTGACGTGAGGCCAGGACAGCGAGATTGTAGTGCCCTGTGGCGCCACCCATTCCTCTCCCCCTGCCCTCTAGCCCCTAAAGCACCACCCCTGGCGTGGGTTTATTAGGCGGGCTGGGCCACTCCCGGAGGACGAGGGGCGGGGCGGCCGCAAGAGGAGTGGCGGGTCAAAGCCTAGGGCACCCGGTATTCCCGGCGGTGCCCCATCCTAGTACTATCCAGGCCCGACCCTGCTTAGCTTCGCAGATCAAAGGAGGTAGGGCGCCTTCAAGCTGCTGTGGCCATAGACATGGGAGCAGGCCCCCAGCGCCACAAAGCAGCGGACCGGCCTGCGTGGTGAGCGAGAACCAGGCTGCCGGGCTGCTCCCGTCCGGAGCATCTCCTGCTGGCCGGCTCCGCCAGGGCCCCGCCTCCCGCCTGCTCCCCGCCTCCTCAAAACGCCGCCTGGGTGGACTGCCTTTGGCTCCTTGCCAGCAGCGAGGCCCCTGCGCGCCATCTGTGGCTCCACGGGGTCGCTACCACTTCCCTGGAGGTGGAAGAAGACAGACAAAGAAGGGTTGGGAGTTGGGGAGGAGGGGGGACGGACGCACAGCATGGGACACCGACTGGGACAGACGCACTAGGTCTGAGTTGAAGTGGCAGCCTCCCCAGCAGACTGCGGTGGTGCCCGGTGCTGGCCTCCGTTATAAAGGCAGTGCCGGGGCGCTGGCAGTCACCGTGGGACCCCGGGGCAGGCCTCCAGGGTCCACGGATTGCCGCCGTGCTCCGAGCCCCGCCCGGGGTCCCGCATGCGGGAGGAGAGGAGCGGCCCCAGGCACCCTCCTCGTGTGGGTTGTGTGCATGCCCGCCTGCCTGCTTTTCGCCTGTGGTGGTCTCTCCTGGAGCCCGAGGGCACGTGAACTTTCTACTCCTGCCATTTTGTCCCTGCTCTTTTGGTGCTGGGGGCGGGGCCACCGAGGTCTGCGAGAAGGAAGGGCGCCCGGCGATCCTAAGAGATGAAAGGGGGGCGGGGAGGGCTCGCGGTGCCGGACAGCAAAGACGGAGCTATCCGGTGGGGTGGGGCGGGTGGCCTTCCCCTTGGTCCGGTGCCGGGCGATACCCTGAGTCTCTGTGTCGGGGCCCAGGTGCAGGCAGAGCAATGGTCGTCCCCTGGGCTCGGTCCCGAGGTGCCAAGCACGAGCGCGTCCTTGGCTGGAGAAAGTCGCCCAAAGCAGGTGCAGGTCTCCGCCTGCAGGCAGACCCGGGCTTGGGCGTTGGGGGCGGGGCGAACGGCTGCTGGCTGAAGGCTTGCGGGAGGGATGGGGACTAAGAAGGGGGTTGCGTGAGGGGGAGCCCGGGCCGAAGGGCCTGGCGTTGGGCCGGGACACCGACATTGTAGTGCCTGGTGGCGCCACCCATTCCTCTCCCCCTGCCCTCCAGCCCCCTCAGCACCAGCCCTGGCGTGGGTTTATTAGGCGGGCTGGGCCACTCCCGGAGGATGAGGGGCGGGGCGGCCGCAAGAGGAGTCGCGGGTCAAAGCCTAGGGCTCCCGGTATTCCCGGGCGGTCCCCCATCCAAGTACTAACCAGGCCCGACCTTCCTTAGCTTCCCAGATCAAAGGAGGTAGGGCGCGTTCAAGCTACTGTGGCCATAGACATGGGAGCAGGCTCTGGGCGCCACAAGAGCAGCGGACCGGCCTGCGTGGTGAGCGCGAACCACGCTGCCGGGCTGCTCCAGTCCGGAGCATCTCCCCACTGGCCGGCTCCGCCAGGGCCCCGCCTCTTGCCTGCTCCCCGCCTCCTCAAAACACCGCCTGGGTGGACTGCCTTTGGCTCCTTGCCAGCAGCGAGGCCCCTTCGCGCCATCCGTGGCTCCACGGGGCCGCTACCACTTCCCTGGAGGTGGAAGAAGACAGACAAAGAAGGGTTGGAAGCTGGGGAGGAGGGGGGACGGACGCACAGCATAGGACACCGACTGGGACAGACGCACTAGGTCTGAGTTGAAGTGGCAGCCTCCCCAGCAGACTGCGGTGGTGCCCGGTGCTGGCCTCCGTTATAAAGGCAGTGCCCGGGCGCTGGCAGTCACCGTGGGACCCAGGGGCAGGCCTCCAGGGTCCGCGGATTGCCACCGGGCTCCGAGCCCCGCATGAGGTCCCGCATGCGGGAGGAGAGGAGCAGCCCCAGGCACCCTCCTTGTGTGGGTTGTGTGCATGCCCGCCTGCCTGCTTTTCCCCTGTGGTGGTCTCTCCTGGAGCCCAAGGGCACGTGAACTTTCTACTCCTGCCATTTTGTCCTGGCTCTTTTGGTGCTGGGGGCGGGGCCACGGAGGTCTGGGGGAAGGGAGGGCTCCTGGTGCTCCTGGGAGATGAAAGGGGGGCGGGGAGGCCTCGCGGTGCCGGCCAGCGAAGACACAGCTATCCGTTGGAGTCGGGCGGGTGGCCTTCCCCTTGGTCCTCTGTCCGGCGACACCCCGAGTCTCTGTCTCAGGGCCCAGGTGCAGGCAGAGCGATGGTCGTCCCCTGGGCTCGGTCCCGAGGTGCCAAGCACCAGCACGTCCCTGGCTGGAGTAAGCCGCCCGAGGTCGCTACAGGCCTGCGCCTGCAGGCAGACCCGGACTTGCGCGTTGGGGGCGGGGCGAACGGCTGCTGGCTGAAGGCTTGAGGGAGGGAAGGGGACTAAGAAGGGTGTGCGGGAGTGGGGGGGGTCGCGGTGTTGGCCAGCAGAGACGCAGCTATCCGCTGGGGTGGGGCGGGTGGCCTTCCCCTTGGTCCGCTGTCGGGCGACACCCCGAGTCTCTGTCTCAGGGCCCAGGTGCAGGCAGAGCGATGGTCGGCCCCTGGGCTGGGTCCCGAGGTGACAAACACCAGCACGTCCTTGTCTGGAGAAAGCCGTCCAAGGCAGGTGCAGGTCTGCGCCTGCAGGCAGACCCGGGCTTGGGCGTTGGGGGCGGGGCGAACGGCTGCTGGCTGAAGGCTTGCGGGAGGGAAGGGGACTAAGAAGGGGGTTGCGTGAGGGGGAACCCGGGCCGAAGGTCCTGGCGTGAGGCCGGGGCAGCGAGATTGTAGTGCCAGGTGGCGCCAGCAATGCCTCTCCCCCTGCCCTCCAGCCCCCCTAGCGCCACCCCTGGCGTGAGTTTATTAGGCGGGCTGGGCCACTCCCGGAGGACGAGGGGCGGGGCGGCCGCAAAAGGAGTGGCGGGCCAAAGCCTAGGGCACCCGGTATTCCCGGGCGATGCCCCATCCTAGTACTATCCAGGCCCGACCCTGCTTAGCTTCCGAGATCAGAGGAGATCCGGCGCGTGCAGGGTGGTATGGCCGTAGACGCTGGGACCGGGCTCGCGGCGCCCAAAGAGCAGCCGCCCGGCCTGCTTGGTTAGCCCGCGCCAGGTTGTTGGGTCGCGCCTGCGGCGAGCCTCTCCCCGCCTGCCGGCTGCAGCAGCGCCGCGCCTCCCGCCTGCTCCCCGCCTCCTCAGGACGTCGCGGGCGTGGGCAGCGGGTTACTCTTTGCCCGCAGTGAGGCCCCTTCGGGCCACCCGTGCCTCCACGGGGCCTCTGCCACTTCCCTGGCGGTGACAGAAGCCAGAGAGACAGCGGTTGGGAGTGGAGGGGGGGAGGAAGGAGGGACACACAGGCTCTGTCACGGAATGGGACCGACGCACGGGGGCAGTGTTGAAGCGACAGCTCCTCCACCGGCGGACGGTCGCGCCCGGCGCTGGGCTCCGTTAAGAATGTAGAGGGGGGGGGGCGGGCAGTCACCGTGAGTTCTTGGGGCAGGCCTCCAGGGTCTGCGGAGTGCCGTGGGGTTCGAGTCTCGCCCGGGGTTTGTCACGCCATAGGAGAGGCTCTGGCCCAGGCACCCTACTCTTGTGGGTTTTGGGCCTGCCTACCTGCCTGCTTTTCCCCTGTGGTGGTCTCTCCTGGAGGCCCGGGGAGACGGCCGCGCGCGTGCAGGTGTGGCGCTCCCTTTCTCCGTTGCTTTGGCCGGGCTCTTTTGTGGCTGTGCGCCGGGGGCCGCAGTGGCCGGCTGGCGGGAACCGAGCGCACAAGGCTCTCCTGGGAGAAGGAAGGGCGCTGGGGGACGGGCCGCGGTGCCTGCCTGTGGAGACGGAGGCCTCCGGTGGGGTGGGGCGGCTGGGCGTCCCATCGGCTTGCTGTCCTGGGACAACCAGTCCCTCTGTCTCCGGGCCCGGGTGCAGGCAGTGGGACGGTCACCCCTCTGCCAAGGACACCGAGGTGCCAAGGAGCCGCACTGCCTTGGCAGGAGAAAGCCGCCCGAGGCCGTTTGGAGGCCTGCGCGGGCAGGCAGCCCTGGGCTTGGGCTTTGGGGGCGTGGTCGTGTGCGCGGCGTAGGTCTGCGGGTTGACAGCATGCGCTTGCGGGGGAAAAAAGAGGCTATAGAAGGGGCTGTGGGGGGAGACCTGGCCCAGGCGCCTGGCGTCAGGCCGGGTATGCAAGGCTGTAAGTCTCGGCGGCGGCACGGACCCCACCCTCCCACTACCCAAACCCCCCACCCCGCCCAGCCCCGCTGGCCAGGGGTCCTGTGGCGGGGTTGGCGGCTGCAGAGGGTCCAGGGGCATGGCGGCCGCAAAAGGAGTGGCGGGTAAAAGCCTAGCGCACCCGGTATTGCCAGGCGGTCTCCCATCCAAGTACTAACCAGGCCCGACCCTGCTTAGCTTCTGACATCAGAGGAGATCGGGCGCGTGCAGGTTGGTATGGCCGTAGATGGTGGGACCGGGCTCTCGGCGCCCCAAGAGCAGCCGCCCGGCCTGCTTGGTGAGCGCTCGCCAGGTTGCTGGGCCGCGCCCCGCCTGCCGGCTCCAGCAGCGCAGCGCCACCCGCCTGCTCCCCGCCTCCTCAGGACGCCGCGGTCGTGGTCAGCGGGTTACTCTTTGCCCGCAGTGAGGCCCGTTCGGGCCACCCGTGGCTCCACGGGCCCTCTGCCACTTCCCTGGCGGTGACAGAAGCCAGAGAGACAGCGGTTGCGAGTGGGGGGGGGGAGGAAGGAGGGACGCACAGGCTCTGTCACGGAATGGGACCGACGCACGGGGGCAGTGTTGAAGCGACAGCTCCTCCACCGGCGGACGGTCGCGCCCGGGGCTGGGCTCCGATAAGGATGTAGAGCCCGGGGGGGGGGGGGGGGGGCGGGCAGTCACCGTGGGATACTGGGGCAGGCCTCCAGGCTCTGCGGAGTGCCGGTGGGGTCCGAATCCGCCCGGGGTTTGTCACGCGAAAGGAGAGGCTCTGGCCCAGGCACCCTACTCCTGTGGGTTTTGGGCCTGCCTGCCTGCCTGCTTTTCCCCTGTGGTGGTCTCTCCTGGAGGCCCGGGGAGACGGCCGCGCGCGTGCAGTTGTGGCACTCCCTCCCTCCGCTGCTTTGGCCGGGCTCTTTGTGGCTGTGCGCCGGGGGCCGGAGCGGCCGGCCGGCGGGAACCGAGCGCACACGGCTCTCCTGGGAGAAGGAAGGGCGCTGGGGGAGGGGCCGCGGTGCCTGCCCGCGGAGACGGAGTCCTCCGGTGGTGTGGGGCGGCTTGGCGTCCCCTCGGCTTGCTGTCCTGGGACAACCAGTCCCTCTGTCTTTGGGCCCGGGTGCAGGCAGTGGGACGGTCACCCCTCTGCCAAGGACACCGAGGTGCCAAGGAGCCGCACTGCCTTGGCAGGAGAAAGCCGCCCGAGGCCGTTTGGAGGCCTGCGCGGGCAGGCAGCCCTGGGCTTGGGCTTTGGGGGCGGGGTCGTGGGCGCGGCGAAGGTCTGCGGGTTGACAGCTTTCGCTTGCGGGGGAAAAAAGAGGCTATAGAAGGGGCTGTGGGGGGAGACCTGGCCCAGGCGCCTGGCGTGAGGCCGGGTCTGCGAGGCTCTAGGTCTCGGCGGTGGCCCGGACCCCACCCTCCCACTACACAGCCCCCCCACCCCGCCCAGCCCCGCTGGCCAGGGGTCCTGTGGCGGTGTTGGCGGCTGCAGAGGGTCCAGGGGCATGGCGGCCGCAAAAGCAGTGGCGGGCAAAAGCCTAGTGCACCCGGTATTCCCAGGCGGTCTCCCATCCAAATACTAACCAGGCCCGACCCTGCTTAGCTTCCGACATCAGAGGAGATCCGACGCGTGCAGGGTGGTATGGCCGTAGACGCTGGGACCGGGCTCCCGGCGCCCCAAGAGCAGCCGCCCGGCCTGCTTGGTGAGCGCGCGCCAGGTTGTTGGGCCTCGCCGGCGGCGAGCCTCTCACCGCCTGCCGGCTGCAGCAGGGCCGCGCCTCCCGCCTGCTCCCCGCCTCCTCAGGACGCCGCGGGCGTGGGCAGCGGGTTACTCTTTGCCCGCAGTGAGGCCCCTTCACTACCCTGCACGGGTCCTCTGCCACTACCCTGGCGGTGACAGAAGCCAGAGAGACAGCGGTTGCGAGTGTGGGGGGGGGAGGAAGGAGGGACGCACAGGCTGTGTCACGGAATGGGACCCACGCACGGGGGCAGTGTTGAAGGGACAGCTCCTCCACCGGCGGACGGTCGCCCCCGGGGCTGGGCTCCGTTAAGGATGTACAGCCCGGGGGGGGGGGGGCGGGCAGTCACCGTGGGACCCAGGGGCAGGCCTGCGGGAACCGAACGCGCAGGGCTCCCCTGGGAGAAGGAAGGGCGCTGGGAGAGCGGCCGCGGTGCCTGCCGGTGGAGACGGAGTCCTCCGGTGGGGTGGAGCGGCTGGGCGTCCCCTCGGCTTGCTGTCCTGGGACAACCAGTCCCTCTGTCTCCGGGCCCGGGTGCAGGCAGTGGGACGGTCACCCCTCTGCCAAGGACACCGAGGTGCCAAGGAGCCGCACTGCCTTGGCAGGAGAAAGCCGCCCGAGGCCGTTTGGAGGCCTGCGCGGGCAGGCAGCCCTGGGCTTGGGCTTTGGGGGCGGGGTCGTGGGCGCGGCGAAGGTCTGCGGGTTGACAGCATGCGCTTGCGGGGGGGAAAAAAGAGGCTATAGAAGGGGCTGTGGGGGGAGACCTGGCCCAGGCGCCTGGCGTGAGTCCGTGTCTGCGAGGCTGTAGGTCTCGGCGGCGGCACGGACCCCACCCTCCCACTACCCACCCCCCCACCCCGCCCAGCCCCGCTGGCCAGGTGTCCTGTGGCGGGGTTGGCGGCTGCAGAGGGTACTGGGGCATGGCGGCCGCAAAAGCAGTGGCGGGCAAAAGCCTAGTGCACCCGGTATTCCCAGGCGGTCTCCCATCCAAGTACTAACCAGGCCCGACCCTGCTTAGCTTCCGAGATCAGAGGAGATCCGGCGCGTGCATGGTGGTATGGCCGTAGACGCTGGGACCGGGCTCGCGGCGCCCCAAGAGCAGCTGCCCGGCCTTCGTGGTGAGCGCGCGCCAGGTTGTTGGGCCGCTCCGGCGGCGAGCCTCTCCCCGCCTTCCGGCTCCAGCAGCGCCGCGCCACCCGCCTGCTCCCCGCCTCATCAGGACGCCGCGGTCGTGGGCAGCGGGTTACTCTTTGCCCGCAGTGAGGCCCGTTCGGGCCACCCGTGGCTCCACGGGCCCTCTGCCACTTCCCTGGCGGTGACAGAAGCCAGAGAGACAGCGGTTGCGAGTGGGGGGGTGGAGGAAGGAGGGACGCACAGGCTCTGTCACGGAATGGGACCGACGCACGGGGGCAGTGTTGAAGCGACAGCTCCTCCACCGGCGGACGGTCACGCCCGGGGCTGGGCTCCGATAAGGATGTAGAGCCCGGGGGGGGGGGGGCGGGCAGTCACCGTGGGATACTGGGGCAGGCCTCCAGGCTCTGCGGAGTGCCGGTGGGATCCGAATCTCGCCCGAGGTTTGTCACGCCATAGGAGAGGCTCTGGCCCAGGCACCCTACTCCTGTGGGTTTTGGGCCTGCCTACCTGCCTGCTTTTCCCCTGTGGTGGTCTCTCCTGGAGGCCCGGGGAGACGGCCGCGCGCGTGCAGGTGTGGCGCTCCCTCCCTCCGTTGCTTTGGCCGGGCTCTTTTGTGGCTGTGCGCCGGGGGCCGCAGTGGCCGGCTGGCGGGAACCGAGCGCACAACGCTCTCCTGGGAGAAGGAAGGGCGCTGGGGGACGGGCCGCGGTGCCTGCCCGCGGAGACGGAGTCCTCCGGTGGTGTGGGGCGGCTGGGCGTCCCATCGGCTTGCTGTCCTGGGACAACCAGTCCCTCTGTCTCCGGGCCCGGGTGCAGGCAGTGGGACGGTCACCCCTCTGCCTAGGACACCGAGGTGCCAAGGAGCCGCACTGCCTTGGCAGGAGAAAGCCGCCCGAGGCCGTTTGGAGGCCTGCGCGGGCAGGCAGCCCTGGGCTTGGGCTTTGGGGGCGTGGTCGTGTGCGCGGCGTAGGTCTGCGGGTTGACAGCATGCGCTTGCGGGGGAAAAAAGAGGCTATAGAAGGGGCTGTGGGGGGAGACCTGGCCCAGGCGCCTGGCGTCAGGCCGGGTATGCAAGGCTGTAAGTCTCGGCGGCGGCACGGACCCCACCCTCCCACTACCCAAACCCCCCACCCAGCCCAGCCCCGCTGGCCAGGGGTCCTGTGGCGGGGTTGGCGGCTGCAGAGGGTCCAGGGGCATGGCGAC
The DNA here is from genome assembly GCF_964194185.1 of Rhinolophus hipposideros. Lineage (NCBI taxonomy): Eukaryota > Metazoa > Chordata > Mammalia > Chiroptera > Rhinolophidae > Rhinolophus > Rhinolophus hipposideros. Next base: position 60,230 of record NW_027669391.1, on the reverse strand, counting down.
CGCAAAAGGAGTGGCGGGTAAAAGCCTAGCGCACCCGGTATTGCCAGGCGGTCTCCCATCCAAGTACTAACCAGGCCCGACCCTGCTTAGCTTCTGATATCAGAGGAGATCGGGCGCGTGCAGGTTGGTATGGCCGTAGATGGTGGGACCGGGCTCTCGGCGCCCCAAGAGCAGCTGCCCGGCCTTCGTGGTGAGTGCGCGCCAGGTTGTTGGGCCGCGCCGGCGGCGAGCCTCTCCCCGCCTGCCGGCTGCAGCAGCGCCGCGCCTCCCGCCTGATCCCCTCCTCCTCAGGACTCCGCGGGCGTGGGCAGCGGGTTACTCTTTGCCCGCAGTGAGGCCTTTTCGGGCCACCCGTGGCTCCACGGGGCCTCTGCCACTTCCCTGGCGGTGACAGAAGCCAGAGAGACAGCGGTTGGGAGTGGGGGGGGGGGGAGGAAGGTGGGACGCACAGGCTGTGTCACGGAATTGGACCGACGCACGGGGGCAGTGTTGAAGCGACAGCTCCTCCACCAGCGGACGGTCGCGCCCGGGGCTGGGCTCCGTTAAGGATGTAGAGCCCGGGGGGAGGGGGGGACGGGCAGTCACCGTGGGACCCCGTGGCAGGCCTCCAGGGTCTGCGGAGTGCCGGTGGGGTCCGAATCCGCCCGGGGTTTGTCACGCGAAAGGAGAGGCTCTGGCCCAGGCACCCTACTCCTGTGTGTTTTGGGCCTGCCTACCTGCCTGCTTTTCCCCTGTGGTGGTCTCTCCTGGAGGCCCGTGGAGACGGCCGCGCGCGTGCAGTTGTGGCACTCCCTCCCTCTGCTGCTATGGCCGGGCTCTTTTGTGGCTGTGCGCCGTGGGCCGGAGCGGCCGGCCGGCGGGAACCGAGCGCACACGGCTCTCCTGGGAGAAGGAAGGGCGCTGGGGGAGGGGCCGCGGTGCCTGCCGGTGGAGACGGAGTCCTCCGGTGGGGTGGGGCGGCTGGGCATCCCCTCGGCTTGCTGTCCTAGGACAACCAGTCCGTCTTTCTCCGGGCGCGGGTGCAGGCAGTGGGACGGTCACCCCTCTGCCAAGGACACCGAGGTGCCAAGGAGCCGCACTGCCTTGGCAGGAGAAAGCCGCCCGAGGCCGTTTGGAGGCCTGCGCGGGCAGGCAGCCCTGGGCTTGGGCTTTGAGGGCGGGGTCGTGGGCGCGGCGAAGGTCTTCGGGTTGACAGCATGCGCTTGCGGGGGGGAAAAAAGAGGCTATAGAAGGGGCTATGGGGGGAGACCTGGCCCAGTCGCCTGGCGTGAGGCAGGGTCTGCGAGGCTGTAGGTCTCGGCGGCGACCCGGACCCCACCCTCCAACTACCCCCCCCCACCCTGCCCAGCCCCGCTGGCCAGGGGTCCTGTGGCGGGGTTGGCAGCTGCAGAGGGTCCAGGGGCATGGCGGCCCCAAAAGGAGTGGCGGGTAAAAGCCTAGAGCACCCGGTATTCCCGGGCGGTCTCCCATCCAAGTACTAACCAGGCCCGACCCTGCTTAGCTTCCGAGATCAGAGGAGATCCGGCGCGTGCAGGGTGGTATGGCCGTAGACGCTGGGACCGGGCTCCCGGCGCCCCAAGAGCAGCCGCCCAGCCTGCTTGGTGAGCGCTCGCCAGGTTGCTGGGCCGCGCCCCGCCTGCCGGCTCCAGCAGCGCAGCGCCACCCGCCTGCTCCCCGCCTCCTCAGGATGCCTCGGTCGTGGTCAGCGGGTTACTCTTTGCCCGCAGTGAGGCCCGTTCGGGCCACCCGTGGCTCCACGGGCCCTCTGCCACTTCCCTGGCGGTGACAGAAGCCAGAGAGACAGCGGTTGCGAGTGGGGGGGGGGAGGAAGGAGGGACGCACAGGCTCTGTCACGGAATGGGACCGACGCACGGGGGCAGTGTTGAAGCGACAGCTCCTCCACCGGCGGACGGTCGCGCCCGGGGCTGGGCTCCGATAAGGATGTAGAGCCGGGGGGGGGGGGGGGGGGGGGGGGCGGGCAGTCACCGTGGGATACTGGGGCAGGTCTCCAGGCTCTGCGGAGTGCCGGTGGGGTCCGAATCCGCCCGGGGTTTGTCACGCGAAAGGAGAGGCTCTGGCCCAGGCACCCTACTCCTGTGGGTTTTGGGCCTGCCTACCTGCCTGCTTTTCCCCTGTGGTGGTCTTTCCTGGAGGCCCGGGGAGACGGCCGCGCGCGTGCAGTTGTGGCGCTCCGTCCCTCCGCTGCTTTGGTCGGGCTCTTTGTGGCTGTGCGCCGGGGGCCGGAGCGGCCGGCGGGGGGAACCGAGCGCACACGGCTCTCCTGGGAGAAGGAAGGGCGCTGGGGGAGGGGCCGCGGTGCCTGCCCGCGGAGACGGAGTCCTCCGGTGGGGTGGGGCGGCTGGGCGTCCCCTCGGCTTGCTGTCCTGGGACAACCAGTCCCTCTGTCTTTGGGCCCGGGTGCAGGCAGTGGGACGGTCACCCCTCTGCCAAGGACACCGAGGTGCCAAGGAGCCGCACTGCCTTGGGAGGAGAAAGCCGCCCGAGGCCGTTTGGAGGCCTGCGCCTGCAGGCAGCCCTGGGCTTGGGCTTTGGGGGCGGGGTCGTGGGCGCGGCGAAGGTCTGCGGGTTGACAGCTTTCGCTTGCGGCGGAAAAAAGAGGCTATAGAAGGGACTGTGGGGGGAGACCTGGCCCAGGCGCCTGGCGTGAGGCCGGGTCTGCGAGGCTCTAGGTCTCGGCGGTGGCCCGGACCCCACCCTCCCACTACCCAGCCCCCCCACCCCGCCCAGCCCCGCTGGCCAGGGGTCCTGTGGCGGGGTTGGCGGCTGCAGAGGGTCCTGGGGCATGGCGGCCGCAAAAGCAGTGGCGGGCAAAAGCCTAGTGCACCCGGTATTCCCAGGCGGTCTCCCATCCAAATACTAACCAGGCCCGACCCTGCTTAGCTTCCGACATCAGAGGAGATCCGGCGCGTGCAGGGTGGTATGGCCGTAGACGCTGGGACCGGGCTCGCGGCGCCCCAAGAGCAGCCGCCCGGCCTGCTTGGTGAGCGCGCGCCAGGTTGTTGGGCCGCGCCGGCGGCGAGCCTCTCACCGCCTGCCGGCTGCAGCAGGACCGCGCCGCCCGCCTGCTCCCCGCCTCCTCAGGACGCCGCGGGCGTGGGCAGCGGGTTACTCTTTGCCCGCAGTGAGGCCCCTTCACTACCCTGCACGGGTCCTCTGCCACTACCCTGGCGGTGACAGAAGCCAGAGAGACAGCGGTTGCGAGTGTGGGGGGGGGAGGAAGGAAGGACGCACAGGCTGTGTCACGGAATGGGACCCACGCACGGGGGCAGTGTTGAAGGGACAGCTCCTCCACCGGCGGACGGTCGCCCCCGGGGCTGTGCTCCGTTAAGGATGTACAGCCCGGGGGGGGGGGGGCGGGCAGTCACCGTGGGACCCAGGGGCAGGCCTGCGGGAACCGAACGCGCAGGGCTCCCCTGGGAGAAGGAAGGGCGCTGGGAGAGCGGCCCCGGTGCCTGCCGGTGGAGACGGAGTCCTCCGGTGGGGTGGAGCGGCTGGGCGTCCCCTCGGCTTGCTGTCCTGGGACAACCAGTCCCTCTGTCTCCGGGCCCGGGTGCAGGCAGTGGGACGGTCACCCCTCTGCCAAGGACACCGAGGTGCCAAGGAGCCGCACTGCCTTGGCAGGAGAAAGCCGCCCGAGGCCGTTTGGAGGCCTGCGCGGGCAGGCAGCCCTGGGCTTGGGCTTTGGGGGCGGGGTCGTGGGCGCGGCGAAGGTCTGCGGGTTGACAGCTTTCGCTTGCGGGGGAAAAAAGAGGCTATAGAAGGGACTGTGGGGGGAGACCTGGCCCAGGCGCCTGGTGTGAGTCCGTGTCTGCGAGGCTGTAGGTCTCGGCGGCGGCACGGACCCCACCCTCCCACTACCCACCCCCCCACCCCGCCCAGCCCCGCTGGCCAGGGGTCCTGTGGCGGGGTTGGCGGCTGCAGAGGGTCCTGGGGCATGGCGGCCGCAAAAGCAGTGGCGGGCAAAAGCCTAGTGCACCCGCTATTCCCAGGCGGTCTCCCATCCAAGTACTAACCAGGCCCGACCCTGCTTAGCTTCCGAGATCAGAGGAGATCCGGCGCGTGCAGGGTGGTATGGCCGTAGACGCTGGGACCGGGCTCGTGGCGCCCCAAGAGCAGCTGCCCGGCCTTCGTGGTGAGCGCGCGCCAGGTTGTTGGGCCGCTCCGGCGGCGAGCCTCTCCCCGCCTTCCGGCTCCAGCAGCGCCGCGCCACCCGCCTGCTCCCCGCCTCCTCAGGACGCCGCGGTCGTGGGCAGCGGGTTACTCTTTGCCCCCAGTGAGGCCCGTTCGGGCCACCCGTGGCTCCACGGGCCCTCTGCCACTTCCCTGGCGGTGACAGAAGCCAGAGAGACAGCGGTTGCGAGTGTGGGGGGGGGGAGGAAGGAGGGACGCACAGGCTCTGTCACGGAATGGGACCGACGCACGGGGGCAGTGTTGAAGCGACAGCTCCTCCACCGGCGGACGGTCACGCCCGGGGCTGGACTCAGATAAGGATGTAGAGCCGGGGGGGGGGGGGGCGTGCAGTCACCGTGGGATACTGGGGCAGGCCTCCAGGGTCTGCGGAGTGCCGGTGGGGTCCGAATCCGCCCGGGGTTTGTCACGCGAAAGGAGAGGCTCTGGCCCAGGCACCCTACTCCTGTGGGTTTTGGGCCTGCCTACCTGCCTGCTTTTCCCCTGTGGTGGTCTCTCCTGGAGGCCCGTGGAGACGGCCGCGCGCGTGCAGTTGTGGCACTCCCTCCCTCCGCTGCTTTGGCCGCGCTCTTTGTGGCTGTGCGCCGGGGACCGCAGCGGCCGGCCGGCGGGAACCGAGCGCACACGGCTCTCCTGGGAGAAGGAAGGGCGCTGGGGGAGGGGCCGCGGTGCCTGCCCGCGGAGACGGAGTCCTCCGGTGGGGTGGGGCGGCTTCGCGTCCCCTCGGCTTGCTGTCCTGGGACAACCAGTCCCTCTGTCTTTGGGCCCGGGTGCAGGCAGTGGGACGGTCACCCCTCTGCCAAGGACACCGAGGTGCCAAGGAGCCGCACTGCCTTGGCAGGAGAAAGCCGCCCGAGGCCGTTTGGAGGCCTGCGCGGGCAGGCAGCCCTGGGCTTGGGCTTTGGGGGCGGGGTCGTGGGCGCGGCGAAGGTCTGCGGGTTGACAGCATGCGCTTGCGGGGGGGAAAAAAGAGGCTATAGAAGGGGCTGTGGGGGTAGACCTGGCCCAGTCGCCTGGCGTGAGGCAGGGTCTGCGAGGCTGTAGGTCTCGGCGGCGGCCCGGACCCCACCCTCCAACTACCCCCCCCACCCTGCCCAGCCCCGCTGGCCAGGGGTCCTGTGGCGGGGTTGGCAGCTGCAGAGGGTCCAGGGGCATGGCGGCCCCAAAAGGAGTGGCGGGTAAAAGCCTAGAGCACCCGGTACTCCCGGGCGGTCTCCCATCCAAGTACTAACCAGGCCCGACCCTGCTTAGCTTCCGAGATCAGAGGAGATCCGGCGCGTGCAGGGTGGTATGGCCTTAGACGCTGGGACCGGGCTCCCGGCGCCCCAAGAGCAGCCGCCCGGCCTGCTTGGTGAGCGCTCGCCAGGTTGCTGGGCCGCGCCCCGCCTGCCGGCTCCAGCAGCGCAGCGCCACCCGCCTGCTCCCCGCCTCCTCAGGACGCCGCGGTCGTGGTCAGCGGGTTACTCTTTGCCCGCAGTGAGGCCCGTTCGGGCCACCCGTGGCTCCACGGGCCCTCTGCCACTTCCCTGGCGGTGACAGAAGCCAGAGAGACAGCGGTTGCGAGTGGGGGGGGGGAGGAAGGAGGGACGCACAGGCTCTGTCACGGAATGGGACCGACGCACGGGGGCAGTGTTGAAGCGACAGCTCCTCCACCGGCGGACGATCGCGCCCGGGGCTGGGCTCCGATAAGGATGTAGAGCCCGGGGGGGGGGGGGGGCGGGCAGTCACCGTGGGATACTGGGGCAGGCCTCCAGGCTCTGCGGAGTGCCGGTGGGGTCCGAATCCGCCCGGGGTTTGTCACGCGAAAGGAGAGGCTCTGGCCCAGGCACCCTACTCCTGTGGGTTTTGGGCCTGCCTGCCTGCCTGCTTTTCCCCTGTGGTGGTCTCTCCTGGAGGCCCGGGGAGACGGCCGCGCGCGTGCAGTTGTGGCACTCCCTCCCTCCGCTGCTTTGGCCGGGCTCTTTGTGGCTGTGCGCCTGGGGCCGGAGCGGCCGGCCGGCGGGAACCGAGCGCACACGGCTCTCCTGGGAGAAGGAAGGGCGCTGGGGGAGGGGCCGCGGTGCCTGCCCGCGGAGACGGAGTCCTCCGGTGGGGTGGGGCGGCTTGGCGTCCCCTCGGCTTGCTGTCCTGGGACAACCAGTCCCTCTGTCTTTGGGCCCGGGTGCAGGCAGTGGGACGGTCACCCCTCTGCCAAGGACACCGAGGTGCCAAGGAGCCGCACTGCCTTGGCAGGAGAAAGCCGCCCGAGGCCGTTTGGAGGCCTGCGCGGGCAGGGAGCCCTGGGCTTGGGCTTTGGGGGCGGGGTCGTGGGCGCGGCGAAAGTCTGCGGGTTGACAGCTTTCGCTTGCGGGGGAAAAAAGAGGCTATAGAAGGGACTGTGGGGGGAGACCTGGCCCAGGCGCCTGGCGTGAGGCCGGGTCTGCGAGGCTCTAGGTCTCGGCGGTGGCCCGGACCCCACCCTCCCACTACACAGCCCCCCCACCCCGCCCAGCCCCGCTGGCCAGGGGTCCTGTGGCGGTGTTGGCGGCTGCAGAGGGTCCAGGGGCATGGCGGCCGCAAAAGCAGTGGCGGGCAAAAGCCTAGTGCACCCGGTATTCCCAGGCGGTCTCCCATCCAAATACTAACCAGGCCCGACCCTGCTTAGCTTCCGAGATCAGAGGAGATCCGGCGCGTGCAGGGTGGTATGGCCTTAGACGCTGGGACCGGGCTCCCGGCGCCCCAAGAGCAGCCGCCCGGCCTGCTTGGTGAGCGCTCGCCAGGTTGCTGGGCCGCGCCCCGCCTGCCGGCTCCAGCAGCGCAGCGCCACCCGCCTGCTCCCCGCCTCCTCAGGACGGCGCGGTCGTGGTCAGCGGGTTACTCTTTGCCCGCAGTGAGGCCCGTTCGGGCCACCCGTGGCTCCACGGGCCCTCTGCCACTTCCCTGGCGGTGACAGAAGCCAGAGAGACAGCGGTTGCGAGTGGGGGGGGGGGAGGAAGGAGGGACGCACAGGCTCTGTCACGGAATGGGACCGACGCACGGGGGCAGTGTTGAAGCGACAGCTCCTCCACCGGCGGACGATCGCGCCCGGGGCTGGGCTCCGATAAGGATGTAGAGCCCGGGGGGGGGGGGGGGGGGGGCGGGCAGTCACCGTGGGATACTGGGGCAGGCCTCCAGGCTCTGCGGAGTGCCGGTGGGGTCCGAATCCGCCCGGGGTTTGTCACGCGAAAGGAGAGGCTCTGGCCCAGGCACCCTACTCCTGTGGGTTTTGGGCCTGCCTGCCTGCCTGCTTTTCCCCTGTGGTGGTCTCTCCTGGAGGCCCGGGGAGACGGCCGCGCGCGTGCAGTTGTGGCACTCCCTCCCTCCGCTGCTTTGGCCGGGCTCTTTGTGGCTGTGCGCCGGGGGCCGGAGCGGCCGGCCGGCGGGAACCGAGCGCACACGGCTCTCCTGGGAGAAGGAAGGGCGCTGGGGGAGGGGCCGCGGTGCCTGCCCGCGGAGACGGAGTCCTCCGGTGGTGTGGGGCGGCTTGGCGTCCCCTCGGCTTGCTGTCCTGGGACAACCAGTCCCTCTGTCTTTGGGCCCGGGTGCAGGCAGTGGGACGGTCACCCCTCTGCCAAGGACACCGAGGTGCCAAGGAGCCGCACTGCCTTGGCAGGAGAAAGCCGCCCGAGGCCGTTTGGAGGCCTGCGCGGGCAGGCAGCCCTGGGCTTGGGCTTTGGGGGCGGGGTCGTGGGCGCGGCGAAAGTCTGCGGGTTGACAGCTTTCGCTTGCGGGGGAAAAAAGAGGCTATAGAAGGGACTGTGGGGGGAGACCTGGCCCAGGCGCCTGGCGTGAGGCCGGGTCTGCGAGGCTCTAGGTCTCGGCGGTGGCCCGGACCCCACCCTCCCACTACACAGCCCCCCCACCCCGCCCAGCCCCGCTGGCCAGGGGTCCTGTGGCGGTGTTGGCGGCTGCAGAGGGTCCAGGGGCATGGCGGCCGCAAAAGCAGTGGCGGGCAAAAGCCTAGTGCACCCGGTATTCCCAGGCGGTCTCCCATCCAAATACTAACCAGGCCCGACCCTGCTTAGCTTCCGAGATCAGAGGAGATCCGGCGCGTGCAGGGTGGTATGGCCTTAGACGCTGGGACCGGGCTCCCGGCGCCCCAAGAGCAGCCGCCCGGCCTGCTTGGTGAGCGCTCGCCAGGTTGCTGGGCCGCGCCCCGCCTGCCGGCTCCAGCAGCGCAGCGCCACCCGCCTGCTCCCCGCCTCCTCAGGACGCCGCGGTCGTGGTCAGCGGGTTACTCTTTGCCCGCAGTGAGGCCCGTTCGGGCCACCCGTGGCTCCACGGGCCCTCTGCCACTTCCCTGGCGGTGACAGAAGCCAGAGAGACAGCGGTTGCGAGTGGGGGGGGGGAGGAAGGAGGGACGCACAGGCTCTGTCACGGAATGGGACCGACGCACGGGGGCAGTGTTGAAGCGACAGCTCCTCCACCGGCGGACGATCGCGCCCGGGGCTGGGCTCCGATAAGGATGTAGAGCCCGGGGGGGGGGGGGGGGGGGCGGGCAGTCACCGTGGGATACTGGGGCAGGCCTCCAGGCTCTGCGGAGTGCCGGTGGGGTCCGAATCCGCCCGGGGTTTGTCACGCGAAAGGAGAGGCTCTGGCCCAGGCACCCTACTCCTGTGGGTTTTGGGCCTGCCTGCCTGCCTGCTTTTCCCCTGTGGTGGTCTCTCCTGGAGGCCCGGGGAGACGGCCGCGCGCGTGCAGTTGTGGCACTCCCTCCCTCCGCTGCTTTGGCCGGGCTCTTTGTGGCTGTGCGCCGGGGGCCGGAGCGGCCGGCCGGCGGGAACCGAGCGCACACGGCTCTCCTGGGAGAAGGAAGGGCGCTGGGGGAGGGGCCGCGGTGCCTGCCCGCGGAGACGGAGTCCTCCGGTGGTGTGGGGCGGCTTGGCGTCCCCTCGGCTTGCTGTCCTGGGACAACCAGTCCCTCTGTCTTTGGGCCCGGGTGCAGGCAGTGGGACGGTCACCCCTCTACCAAGGACACCGAGGTGCCAAGGAGCCGCACTGCCTTGGCAGGAGAAAGCCGCCCGAGGCCGTTTGGAGGCCTGCGCGGGCAGGCAGCCCTGGGCTTGGGCTTTGGGGGCGGGGTCGTGGGCGCGGCGAAGGTCTGCGGGTTGACAGCTTTCGCTTGCGGGGGAAAAAAGAGGCTATAGAAGGGACTGTGGGGGGAGACCTGGCCCAGGCGCCTGGCGTGAGGCCGGGTCTGCGAGGCTCTAGGTCTCGGCGGTGGCCCGGACCCCACCCTCCCACTACACAGCCCCCCCACCCCGCCCAGCCCCGCTGGCCAGGGGTCCTGTGGCGGTGTTGGCGGCTGCAGAGGGTCCAGGGGCATGGCGGCCGCAAAAGCAGTGGCGGGCAAAAGCCTAGTGCACCCGGTATTCCCAGGCGGTCTCCCATCCAAATACTAACCAGGCCCGACCCTGCTTAGCTTCCGACATCAGAGGAGATCCGACGCGTGCAGGGTGGTATGGCCGTAGACGCTGGGACCGGGCTCGCGGCGCCCCAAGAGCAGCCGCCCGGCCTGCTTGGTGAGCGCGCGCCAGGTTGTTGGGCCTCGCCGGCGGCGAGCCTCTCACCGCCTGCCGGCTGCAGCAGGGCCGCGCCTCCCGCCTGCTCCCCGCCTCCTCAGGACGCCGCGGGCGTGGGCAGCGGGTTACTCTTTGCCCGCAGTGAGGCCCCTTCACTACCCTGCACGGGTCCTCTGCCACTACCCTGGCGGTGACAGAAGCCAGAGAGACAGCGGTTGCGAGTGTGGGGGGGGGAGGAAGGAGGGACGCACAGGCTGTGTCACGGAATGGGACCCACGCACAGGGGCAGTGTTGAAGGGACAGCTCCTCCACCGGCGGACGGTCGCCCCCGGGGCTGGGCTCCGTTAAGGATGTACAGCCCTGGGGGGGGGGCGGGCAGTCACCGTGGGACCCAGGGGCAGGCCTGCGGGAACCGAACGCGCAGGGCTCTTCTGGGAGAAAGAAGGGCGCTGGGAGAGCGGCCGCGGTGCCTGCCGGTGGAGACGGAGTCCTCCGGTGGGGTGGGGCGGCTTGGCGTCCCCTCGGCTTGCTGTCCTGGGACAACCAGTCCCTCTGTCTCCGGGCCCGGGTGCAGGCAGTGGGACGGTCACCCCTCTGCCAAGGACACCGAGGTGCCAAGGAGCCGCACTGCCTTGGCAGGAGAAAGCCGCCCGAGGCCGTTTGGAGGCCTGCGCGGGCAGGCAGCCCTGGGCTTGGGCTTTGGGGGCGGGGTCGTGGGCGCGGCGAAGGTCTGCGGGTTGACAGCATGCGCTTGCGGGGGGGAAAAAAGAGGCTATAGAAGGGGCTGTGGGGGGAGACCTGGCCCAGGCGCCTGGCGTGAGTCCGTGTCTGCGAGGCTGTAGGTCTCGGCGGCGGCACGGACCCCACCCTCCCACTACCCACCCCCCCACCCCGCCCAGCCCCGCTGGCCAGGGGTCCTGTGGCGGGGTTGGCGGCTGCAGAGGGTCCTGGGGCATGGCGGCCGCAAAAGCAGTGGCGGGCAAAAGCCTAGTGCACCCGGTATTCCCAGGCGGTCTCCCATCCAAGTACTAACCAGGCCCGACCCTGCTTAGCTTCCGAGATCAGAGGAGATCCGGCGCGTGCAGAGTGGTATGGCCGTAGACGCTGGGACCGGGCTCGTGGCGCCCCAAGAGCAGCTGCCCGGCCTTCGTGGTGAGCGCGCGCCAGGTTGTTGGGCCGCTCCGGCGGCGAGCCTCTCCCCGCCTTCCGGCTCCAGCAGCGCCGCGCCACCCGCCTGCTCCCCGCCTCCTCAGGACGCCGCGGTCGTGGTCAGCGGGTTACTCTTTGCCCGCAGTGAGGCCCGTTCGGGCCACCCGTGGCTCCACGGGCCCTCTGCCACTTCCCTGGCGGTGACAGAAGCCAGAGAGACAGCGGTTGCGAGTGGGGGGGGGGGAGGAAGGAGGGACGCACAGGCTCTGTCACGGAATGGGACCGACGCACGGGGGCAGTGTTGAAGCGACAGCTCCTCCACCGGCGGACGGTCACGCCCGGGGCTGGGCTCCGATAAGGATGTAGAGCCCGGGGGGGGGGGGCGGGCAGTCACCGTGGGATACTGGGGCAGGCCTCCAGGCTCTGCGGAGTGCCGGTGGGGTCCGAATCTCGCCCGAGGTTTGTCACGCCATAAAAGAGGCTCTGGCCCAGGCACCCTACTCCTGTGGGTTTTGGGCCTGCCTACCTGCCTGCTTTTCCCCTGTGGTGGTCTCTCCTGGAGGCCCGGAGAGACGGCCGCGCGCGTGCAGGTGTGGCGCTCCCTCCCTCCGTTGCTTTGGCCGGGCTCTTTTGTGGCTGTGCGCCAGGGGCCGCAGTGGCCGGCTGGCGGGAACCGAGCGCACAAGGCTCTCCTGGGAGAAGGAAGGGCGCTGGGGGACGGGCCGCGGTGCCTGGCTGTGGAGACGGAGGCCTCCGGTGGGGTGGGGCGGCTGGGCGTCCCATCGGCTTGCTGTCCTGGGACAACCAGTCCCTCTGTCTCCGGGCCCGGGTGCAGGCAGTGGGACGGTCACCCCTCTGCCTAGGACACCGAGGTGCCAAGGAGCCGCACTGCCTTGGCAGGAGAAAGCCGCCCGAGGCCGTTTGGAGGCCTGCGCGGGCAGGCAGCCCTGGGCTTGGGCTTTGGGGGCGTGGTCGTGTGCGCGGCGTAGGTCTGCGGGTTGACAGCATGCGCTTGCGGGGGAAAAAAGAGGCTATAGAAGGGGCTGTGGGGGGAGACCTGGCCCAGGCGCCTGGCGTCAGGCCGGGTATGCAAGGCTGTAAGTCTCGGCGGCGGCACGGACCCCACCCTCCCACTACCCAAACCCCCCACCCCGCCCAGCCCCGCTGGCCAGGGGTCCTGTGGCGGGGTTGGCGGCTGCAGAGGGTCCAGGGGCATGGCGGCCGCAAAAGGAGTGGCGGGTAAAAGCCTAGCGCACCCGGTATTGCCAGGCGGTCTCCCATCCAAGTACTAACCAGGCCCGACCCTGCTTAGCTTCTGATATCAGAGGAGATCGGGCGCGTGCAGGTTGGTATGGCCATAGATGGTGGGACCGGGCTCTCGGCGCACCAAGAGCAGCTGCCCGGCCTTCGTGGTGAGTGCGCGCCAGGTTGTTGGGCCGCGCCGGCGGCGAGCCTCTCCCCGCCTGCCGGCTGCAGCAGCACCGCGCCTCACGCCTGATCCCCTCCTCCTCAGGACTCCGCGGGCGTGGGCAGCGGGTTACTCTTTGCCCGCAGTGAGGCTTTTCGGGCCACCCGTGGCTCCACGGGGCCTCTGCCACTTCCCTGGCGGTGACAGAAGCCAGAGAGACAGCGGTTGGGAGTGGGGGGGGGGAGGAAGGTGGGACGCACAGGCTGTGTCACGGAATTGGACCGACGCACGGGGGCAGTGTTGAAGCGACAGCTCCTCCACCGGCGGACGGTCGCGCCCGGGGCTGGGCTCCGTTAAGTATGTAGAGCCCGGGGGAAGGGGGGGACGGGCAGTCACCGTGGGACCCCGTGGCAGGCCTCCAGGGTCTGCGGAGTGCCGGTGGGGTCCGAATCCGCCCGGGGTTTGTCACGCGAAAGGAGAGGCTCTGGCCCAGGCACCCTACTCCTGTGGGTTTTGGGCCTGCCTACCTGCCTGCTTTTCCCCTGTGGTGGTCTCTCCTGGAGGCCCGTGGAGACGGCCGCGCGCGTGCAGTTGTGGCACTCCCTCCCTCCGCTGCTTTGGCCGGGCTCTTTGTGGCTGTGCGCCGGTGGCCGGAGTGGCCGGCCGGCGGGAACCGAGCGCACACGGCTCTCCTGGGAGAAGGAAGGGCGCTGGGGGAGGGGCCGCGGTGCCTGCCGGTGGAGACGGAGTCCTCCGGTGGGGTGGGGCGGCTGGGCGTCCCCTCGGCTTGCTGTCCTAGGACAACCAGTCCCTCTTTCTCCGGGCGCGGGTGCAGGCAGTGGGACGGTCACCCCTCTGCCAAGGACACCGAGGTGCCAAGGAGCCGCACTGCCTTTGCAGGAGAAAGCCGCCCGAGGCCGTTTGGAGGCCTGCGCGGGCAGGCAGCCCTGGGCTTGGGCTTTGGGGGCGGGGTCGTGGGCGCGGCGAAGGTCTTCGGGTTGACAGCATGCGCTTGCGGGGGGGAAAAAAGAGGCTATAGAAGGGGCTATGGGGGGAGACCTGGCCCAGTCTCCTGGCGTGAGGCAGGGTCTGCGAGGCTGTAGGTCTCGGCGGCGGCCCGGACCCCACCCTCCAACTACCCCCCCCCACCCAGCCCAGCCCCGCTGGCCAGGGGTCCTGTGGCGGGGTTGGCAGCTGCAGAGGGTCCAGGGGCATGGCGGCCCCAAAAGGAGTGGCGGGTAAAAGCCTAGAGCACCCGGTATTCCCGGGCGGTCTCCCATCCAAGTACTAACCAGGCCCGACCCTGCTTAGTTTCCGAGATCAGAGATCCGGCGCGTGCAGGGTGGTATGGCCTTAGACGCTGGGACCGGGCTCCCGGCGCCCCAAGAGCAGCCGCCCGGCCTGCTTGGTGAGCGCTCGCCAGGTTGCTGGGCCGCGCCCCGCCTGACGACTCCAGCAGCGCAGCGCCACCCGCCTGCTCCCCGCCTCCTCAGGATGCCTCGGTCGTGGTCAGCGGGTTACTCTTTGCCCGCAGTGAGGCCCGTTCGGGCCACCCGTGGCTCCACGGGCCCTCTGCCACTTCCCTGGCGGTGACAGAAGCCAGAGAGACAGCGGTTGCGAGTGTGGGGGGGGGAGGAAGGAGGGACGCACAGGCTCTGTCACGGAATGGGACCGACGCACGGGGGCAGTGTTGAAGCGACAGCTCCTCCACCGGCGGACGGTCGCGCCCGGGGCTGGGCTCCGATAAGGATGTAGAGCCCGGGGGGGGGGGGGGGGGGGCGGGCAGTCACCGTGGGATACTGGGGCAGGCCTCCAGGCTCTGCGGAGTGCCGGTGGGGTCCGAATCCGCCCGGGGTTTGTCACGCGAAAGGAGAGGCTCTGGCCCAGGCACCCTACTCCTGTGGGTTTTGGGCCTGCCTACCTGCCTGCTTTTCCCCTGTGGTGGTCTCTCCTGGAGGCCCGGGGAGACGGCCGCGCGCGTGCAGTTGTGGCGCTCCGTCCCTCCGCTGCTTTGGTCGGGCTCTTTGTGGCTGTGCGCCGGGGGCCGGAGCGGCCGCCGGCGGGAACCGAGCGCACACGGCTCTCCTGGGAGAAGGAAGGGCGCTGGGGGAGGGGCCGCGGTGCCTGCCCGCGGAGACGGAGTCCTCCGGTGGTGTGGGGCGGCTTGGCGTCCCCTCGGCTTGCTGTCCTGGGACAACCAGTCCCTCTGTCTTTGGGCCCGGGTGCAGGCATTGGGACGGTCACCCCTCTGCCAAGGACACCGAGGTGCCAAGGAGCCGCACTGCCTTGGCAGGAGAAAGCCGCCCGAGGCCGTTTGGAGGCCTGCGCGGGCAGGCAGCCCTGGGCTTGGGCTTTGGGGGCGGGGTCGTGGGCGCGGCGAAGGTCTGCGGGTTGACAGCTTTCGCTTGCGGGGGAAAAAAGAGGCTATAGAAGGGACTGTGGGGGGAGACCTGGCCCAGGCGCCTGGCGTGAGGCCTGGTCTGCGAGGCTCTAGGTCTCGGCGGCGGCCCGGACTTCACCCTCCCACTACCCAGCCCCCCCACCCCGCCCAGCCCCGCTGGCCAGGGGTCCTGTGGCGGGGTTGGCGGCTGCAGAGGGTCCTGGGGCATGGCGGCCGCAAATAGCAGTGGCGGGCAAAAGCCTAGCGCACCCGGTATTGCCAGGCAGTCTCCCATCCAAGTACTAACCAGGCCCGACCCTGCTTAGCTTCCGAGATCAGAGGAGATCCGGCGCGTGCAGGGTGGTATGGCCTTAGACGCTGGGACCGGGCTCCCGGCGCCCCAAGAGCAGCCGCCCGGCCTGCTTGGTGAGCGCTCGCCAGGTTGCTGGGCCGCGCTGGCGGCGAGCCTCTCCCCGCCTGCCGGCTGCAGCAGCGCCGCGCCTCCCGCCTGCTCCCCGCCTCCTCAGGACGCCGCGGGCATAAGCAGCGGGTTACTCTTTGCCCGCAGTGAGGCCCCTTCGGGCCACCCGTGGCTCCACGGGGCCTCTGCCACTACCCTGGCGGTGACAGAAGCCAGAGAGACAGCGGTTGGGAGTGGGGGGGAGGAAGGTGGGACGCACAGGCTGTGTCACGGAATGGGACCGACGCACGGGGGCAGTGTTGAAGCGACAGCTCCTCCACCGGCGGACGGTCGCGCCCGGGGCTGGGCTCCGTTAAGGATGTAGAGCCCGGGGGGAGCGGGGGACGGGCAGTCACCGTGGGACCCCGGGGCAGGCCTCCAGGGTCTGCGGAGTGCCGGTGGGGTTCGAGTCTCGCCCGGGGTTTGTCACGCGAAAGGAGAGGCTCTGGCCCAGGCACCCTACTCCTGTGGGTTGTGTGCCTGCCTGCCTACCTGCCTGCTTTTCCCCTGTGGTGGTCTCTCTTGGAGGCCCGGGGAGACGGCCGCGCGCGTGCAGTTGTGGCACTCCCTCCCTCTGCTGCTATGGCCGGGCTACTTTGTGGCTGTGCGCCGGGGACCGCAGCGGCCGGTGGGGGGGAACCGAGCGCACACGGCTCTCTAGGGAGAAGGAAGGGCGCTGGGGGAGGGGCCGCGGTGCCTGCCGGTGGAGACGGATTCCTCCGGTGGGGTGGGACGGCTGGGCGTCCCCTCGGCTTGCTGTCCTAGGACAACCAGTCCCCTGTCTCCGGGCCCGGGTGCAGGCAGTGGGACGGTCACCCCTCTGCCAAGGACACCGAGGTGCCAAGGAGCCGCACTGCCTTGGCAGGAGAAAGCCGCCCGAGGCCGTTTGGAGGCCTGCGCGGGCAGGCAGCCCTGGGCTTGGGCTTTGGGGGCGGGGTCGTGGGCGCGGAGAAGTCTTCGGGTTGACAGCATGCGCTTGCGGGGGGGGGGGAAAAGAGGCTATAGAAGGGGCTGTGGGGGAAGACCTGGCCCAGTAGCCTGGCGTGAGGCAGGGTCTGCGAAGCTGTAGGTCTCGGCGGCGGCCCGGACCCCACCCTCCAACAACCCCCCCCCACCCGCCCAGCCCCGCTGGCCAGGGGTCCTGTGGCGGGGTTGGCAGCTGCAGAGGGTCCAGGGGCATGGCGGCCCCAAAAGGAGTGGCGGGTAAAAGCCTAGAGCACCCGGTATTCCCGGGCGGTCTCCCATCCAAGTACTAACCAGGCCCGACCCTGCTTAGCTTCCGAGATCAGAGGAGATCCGGCGCGTGCAGGGTGGTATGGCCTTAGACGCTGGGACCGGGCTCCAGGCGCCCCAAGAGCAGCCGCCCGGCCTGCTTGGTGAGCGCTCGCCAGGTTGCTGGGCCGCGCCCCGCCTGCCGACTCCAGCAGCGCAGCGCCACCCGCCTGCTCCCCGCCTCCTCAGGACGCCGCGGTCGTGGTCAGCGAGTTACTCTTTGCCCGCAGTGAGTCCCGTTCGTGCCACCCGTGGCTCCACGGGCCCTCTGCCACTTCCCTGGCGGTGACAGAAGGCAGAGAGACAGCGGTTGCGAGTGGGGGGGGGGAGGAAGGAGGGACTCACAGGCTCTGTCACGGAATGGGACCGACGCACGGGGGCAGTGTTGAAGCGAAAGCTCCTCCACCGGCGGACGGTCACGCCCGGGGCTGAGCTCCGTTAAGGATGTACAGCCCGGGGGAGGGGGGGGGGCGGGCAGTCACCGTGGGACCCAGGGGCAGGCCTGCGGGAACCGAACGCGCAGGGCTCCCCTGGGAGAAGGAAGGGCGCTGGGAGAGCGGCCGCGGTGCCTGCCCGCGGAGACGGGGTCCTCCGGTGGGGTGGGGCGTCTTGGCGTCTCCTCGGCTTGCTGTCCTGGGACACCCAGTCCCTCTGTCTCCGGGCCCGGTTGCAGGCAGTGGGACGGTCACCCCTCTGCCAAGGACACCGAGGTGCCAAGGAGCCGCACTGCCTTGGCAGGAGAAAGCCGCCCGAGGCCGTATGGAGGCCTGCGCCGGCAGGCAGCCCTGGGCTTGGGCTTTGGGGGCGGGGTCGTGGGCGCGGCGAAGGTCTTCGGGTTGACAGCATGCGCTTGCGGGGGGGAAAAAAGAGGCTATAGAAGGGGCCGTGGGGGGAGACCTGGCCCAGTCGCCTGGCGTGAGGCAGGGTCTGCGAGGCTGTAGGTATGGCGGGTAAAACCCTAGTGCACCCGGTATTCCCAGGCGGTCTCCCATCCAAGTACTAACCAGGCCCGACCCTGCTTAGCTTCCGAGATCAGAGGAGATCCGGCGCGTGCAGGGTGGTATGGCCTTAGACGCTGGGACCGGGCTCCCGGCGCCCCAAGAGCAGCCGCCCGGCCTTCGTCGTGAGCGCGCGCCAGGTTGTTGGGCCGCGCCGGCACCGAGCCTCTCCCCGCCTGCCGGCTCCAGCAGCGCAGCGCCACCCGCCTCCTCCCCGCCTCCTCAGGACGCCGCGGTCGTGGTCAGCGGGTTACTCTTTGCCCGCAGTGAGGCCCGTTCGGGCCACCCGTGGCTCCACGGGCCCTCTGCCACTTCCCTGGCGGTGACAGAAGCCAGAGAGACAGCGGTTGCGAGTGGGGGGGGGGAGGAAGGAGGGAAGCACAGGCTCTGTCACGGAATGGGACCGATGCACGGGGGCAGTGTTGAAGCGACAGCTCCTCCACCGGCGGACGGTCACGCCCGGGGCTGGGCTCCGATAAGGATGTAGAGCCCGGGGGGGGGGCGTGCAGTCACCGTGGGACCCCGGGGCAGGCCTCCAGGGTCTGCGGAGTGCCGGTGGGGTCCGAATCTCGCCCGGGGTTTCTCACGCGAAAGGAGAGGCTCTGGTCCAGGCACCTTATACCTGTGGGTTTTGGGCCTGCCTGCCTGCCTGCTTTTCCCTGTGGTGGTCTCTCCTGGAGGCCCGGGGAGACGGCCGCGCGCGTGCAGGCGTGGCGCTCCCTCCCTCTGCTGCTTTGGCCGGGCTCTTTTGTGGCTGTGCGCTGGGGGCCGCAGCGGCCGACGGTGGGGAACCGAGCACACACAGCTCTCCTGGGAGAAGGAAGGGCGCTGGGAGAGCGGCCGCGGTGCCTGCCTGTGGAGACGTAGGCCTCCGGTGGGGTAGGGCGGCTGGGCGTCCCATCGGCTTGCTGTCCTGGGACAACCAGTCCCTCTGTCTCCGGGCCCGGGTGCAGGCAGTGGGACGGTCACCCCTCTGCCAAGGACACCGAGGTGCCAAGGAGCCGCACTGCCTTGGCAGGAGAAAGCCGCCCGAGGCCGTTTGGAGGCCTGCGCGGGCAGGCAGCCCTGGGTTTGGGCTTTGGGGGCGGGGTCGTGGGCGCGGCGAAGGTCTGCGGGTTGACAGCATGAGCTTGCGGGGGAAAAAAGAGGCTATAGAAGGGGCTGTGGGGGGAGACCTGGCTCAGGCGCCTGGCGTGAGGCCGGGTATGCGAGGCTGTAGGTCTCGGCGGCGGCCCGGACCCCACCCTCCCACTACCCACCCCCCCACCCAGCCCAGCCCCGCTGGCCAGGGGTCCTGTGGCGGGGTTGGCGGCTGCAGAGGGTCCTGGGGCATGGCGGCCCCAAAAGCAGTGGCGGGCAAAAGCCTAGTGCACCCGGTATTCCCAGGCGGTCTCCCATCCAAGTACTAACCAGGCCCGACCCTGCTTAGCTTCCGAGATCAGAGGAGATCCGGCGCGTGCAGGGTGGTATGGCCGTAGACGGTGGGACCGGGCTCTCGGCGCCCCAAGAGCAGCCGCCCGGCCTTCGTGGTGAGCGCGCGCCAGGTTGTTGGGCCGCGCTGGCGGCGAGCCTCTCCCCGCCTGCCGGCTGCAGCAGCGCCGCGCCTCCCGCCTGCTCCCCGCCTCCTCAGGACGCCGCGGGCATAAGCAGCGGGTTACTCTTTGCCCGCAGTGAGGCCCCTTCGGGCCACCCGTGGCTCCACGGGGCCTCTGCCACTTCCCTGGCGGTGACAGAAGCCAGAGAGACAGCGGTTGGGAGTGGGGGGGAGGAAGGTGGGACGCACAGGCTGTGTCACGGAATGGGACCGACGCACGGGGGCAGTGTTGAAGCGAGAGCTCCTCCACCGGCGGACGGTCGCGCCCGGGGCTGGGCTCCGTTAAGGATGTAGAGCCCGGGGGGAGGGGGGGACGGGCAGTCACCGTGGGACCCCGGGGCAGGCCTCCAGGGTCTGCGGAGTGCCGGTGGGGTTCGAGTCTCGCCCGGGGTTTGTCACGCGAAAGGAGAGGTTCTGGCCAGGCACCCTACTCCTGTGGGTTGTGTGCCTGCCTGCCTGCCTGCCTGCTTTTCCCCTGTGGTGGTCTCTCCTGGAGGCCCGGGGAGACGGCCGCGCGCGTGCAGTTGTGGCACTCCCTCCCTCTGCTGCTATGGCCGGGCTCCTTTGTGGCTGTGCGCCGGGGACCGCAGCGGCCGGTGGGGGGGAACCGAGCGCACACAGCTCTCCTGGGAGAAGGAAGGGCGCTGGGGGAGGGGCCGCGGTGCCTGCCCGCGGAGACGGAGTCCTCCGGTGGGGTGGGGCGGCTGGGCGTCCCCTCGGCTTGCTGTCCTAGGACAACCAGTCCCCCTGTCTCCGGGCCCGAGTGCAGGCAGTGGGACGGTCACCCCTCTGCCAAGGACACTGAGGTGCCAAGGAGCCGCACTGCCTTGGCAGGAGAAAGCCGCCCGAGGCCGTTTGGAGGCCTGCGCGGGCAGGCAGCCCTGGGCTTGGGCTTTGGGGGCGGGGTCGTGGGCGCGGCGAAGGTCTGCGGGTTGACAGCATGCGGTTGCGGGGGAAAAAAGAGGCTATAGAAGGGGCTGTGGGGGGAGACCTGGCCCAGGCGCCTGGCGTGAGGCCGGGTCTGCGAGGCTGTAGGTCTCGCCGGCGGCACGGACCCCACCCTCCCACTACCCACCCCCTCCATCCCGCCCAGCCCCGCTAGCCAGGGGTTTGTGTCGGGGTTGGCGGCTGCAGAGGGTCCAGGGGCATGGCGGCCGCAAAAGCAGTGGCGGGCAAAAGCCTAGAGCACCCGGTATTCCCAGGCGGTCTCCCATCCAAGTACTAACCAGGCCCGACCCTGCTTGGCTGCGAGATCAGCCGAGATCGGGCGCGTGCAGGGTGGTATGGCCGTAGACGCTGGGACCGGGCTCGCGGCGCCCCAAGAGCAGCTGCCCGGCCTGCGTGGTGAGCGCGCGGCAGGTTGTTGGGCCGCGCCGGCGTGGAGCCTCTCCCCGCCTGCCGGCTCCAGCAGCGCCGCGCCACCCGCCTGCTCCCCGCGTCCTCAGGACGCCGCGGGCGTGGGCAGATGGTTACTCTTTGTCCGCAGTGAGGCCCTTTCAGGCCACCCGTGGCTGCACGGGGCCTCTGCCACTTCCCTGGCGGTGACAGAAGCCAGAGAGACAGCGGTTGGGATTGGGGGGGGGGAGGAAGGAGGGACGCACAGGCTCTGTCACGGAATGGGACCGACGCACGGGGGCAGTGTTGAAGCGACAGCTCCTCCACCGGCGGATGGTCGCGCCCGGGGCTGGGCTCCGTTAAGGATGTAGAGTGGGGGGGGGGGGCGGGCAGTCACCGTGGGATACTGGGGCAGGCCTCCAGGGTCTGCGGAGTGCCGGTGCGGTCCGAATCTCGCCCGGGGTTTGTCACGCTAAAGGAGAGGCTCTGGCCCAGGCACCCTACTCCTGTGGGTGTTTATTTTAAAGAACAATACGGCATTGACCTTATTTTGTAAGTGTCCCCAGGTAAACCTATGATCGAGTTACCCAGGATATGTACAGTGATGAGTGGATGCTCTGTGTTCTTATTCATAAATGTAAAGACTGTAAAAATAATGCAGATTGTTTTCCAAAGTGGTTGTACCAATCCACATTTCCACCAGCACTGACTAGGAGTTATAATGGCTCCACGTCTTCAATAGAACTTGGTTTTTCCAGACTCTCAGTACCTGCCATTCTGGTACATACAAAAATTTAAAATTAAGGTTTAGTTTTATGCTTAATTAATTATTAACAATATTAAGGGCTTCTTATATGTTTCTGGCCAAAGTATATTCACTTTTGCTTTACGAATATATAAAACATGTATCTTTATATACTGCATCTATTTGAGTATTGTATGTATGTTTATATTTTCTATACTACACATAGTATATTACAATGTATATGCATGTTCATATTTTCTATATATTCATGTGGTATGTATACATATAATTATATAAGCACATATCCTAACATATTATGTCTATTAAAATTATATATGTATAGATATACATATACATGCCACATATATTATTGGATGATATCTTTCTCATTGATATATTGATATTTTAACCACTTTACATTTGAAATATACCAATTGCCATTTATTTACGTGATTAAATTTATCTCTCAATTTATAACTTTTTTGCTTCTTTTTGTTGTCTTTTTATGAAGTGATATTATTAGTTTTGATACATTTGAATTTTTCATTTGAATCACTTTTATATAGTGCCCTTTGAGTTTTATTTATGAAACACTTATCTCTTTTGCGAGTGTATATACATTATTTTAAAATAGTTTTAGAATTATAGACAAGTTGCGAAGATAGCATGGAGTTCCCATATACCCCACAGATAAATTCCTCTATCATTGTTATAGTACTTTGTGGTACACATGTCACAATTAATGAATAAATATTGATGCATTAAGTATATTCCATACAGTATTTAGATTTCCTTTATTTTTACCAAATGTTCTTTTTCCATTCCAAGATCCTACTCAAGATGCAGTACATTTAATAATATAGTTCTTAAGCTCTTCTTGACAGTTACAGATTCTCGCATTTTTCTAATTTTAAACGACCTTCACCGATCTGGGATCTGGGAGTCTGGTTATGTGTTTAGTAGAATCACATCACTAAGATCTGTCTGATATTAGCTACATGATTACACAAAGGACACTAGTATTTGGACAACGACCACAAAGTTGTTCCCCCGTGAAGTTAATCTTCTCCGCTTTGCATATTGGTTTCTTTGGGAAAAAAGCATTATGTGTAGTCAACACCAAAGAATAATAAAGTTATTCCCCATCACCTTCAGGATAAACTATTGACATGCATTATTTGCAATGTCTCTGCATGGGAAATTTGTTATTCTCCCAGTCATCTATTTTTCATTCATTTATATTAGAATGGCTTCGTAAATATTTATTTTATACTTTAGGTTAAATCTAACACTGCTGTCTTCATTTTCCTGCTTAACTTATTCCAGTTATGGTCTTTGGGAGTTTTTCGGTAGATTCTTGTCTTCCTCATCATTTCATGTGATGTGTGCTATGTGTGTGCGCGTGTGTGTTTGTGTGTGCACTTTACCATCATGTTATATAACTTCCTTAAAATTTCTTATTTTTCTTCGGTATTGTGCTTCTTTGCTTTTCTATGTAATTTTTTTAGAATCAGATTTTCAAGTGTCAAAAATAATTTCAGATTGGGATCTCATTGAAATCAGAAGATCGGGCGTGACCAGTTAGCTCAGTTGGTTAGAACGGAAAAAGAAATTAAAATCTGAAGGCCAATTTGGGGAGAACTGAAATCTAAGTTATAATGCATTAATTTTCTATAACTGTATTTATTTACATAGGTCATTATAATGTCTTAAAATAAATTTTTATTATAATGCCTCCACAAATGGCTTGTTCATCTTTTACTAGTTGCATTTCTACATACATAACACTTTTGTGGGAATTACAAGTGTGTTGCTTTAAATTCCGTTTTTATCTCTGTTACTGATGAATATCAAGAAACACTATAAAGGGAGATTGACTTCTGGCCTGAAGTGTAAGGAATTCCACTAACCTGCTCCTACATTAGTAAAATTAATAGAGAAAAACACTATCGGGGGAATAAAAAGACCAATCGTTTAAAGCATATAGACATTATCCTAAAGAGAAATAGCCATGAAGAAACATCCCAAAAAAACTGACGAAAATGTACATGAATTATCTTTGCCAGAGCCATCAGGCAAGAGAAAGAAATAAAAGGCGTCCAAATTGGGAATGAAGAAGTTAAAACATCACTCTTTGCAGATGACATGATGCTATACATAGAGAACCCTAAAGACTCCACCAAAAAGCTGTTAGAAACAATCAATGAATAGAGTAAAGTTGCTGGATACAAAAATCAACGTACAAAAGTCCATTGCATTCCTATATACTAACAATGAAATCTCAGAAAAAGAAATACAAAAAACAATTCCCTTTGCAATTGCAGAAAAAGAATAAAATACCGAGGAACAAATTTAACCAAGGATGTGAAGGATTTATATGCTGAAAACTATAAGACATTTTTGAAAGAAATTGAAGAAGACACAAAGAAATGGAAAGACATTCCGTGCTCATGGCTTGGAAGAACCAACATAGTTAAAATGGCCATATTACCCAAAGCAATATACAGATTTAATGCAATCCCCATCAAAATCCCAATGGCATTTTTTAAAGAAATAGAACAAAAAATCATCAGATTTGTTTGGAACCACAAAAGACCCCGAATAGCCAAAGCAATCTGAAGAAAAAAGAACAGTGCTGGAGGTATCACACTGCCTGACTTTAGCTTGTACTACAGAGCTACAATAATCAAAACAGCATGGTATTGGCAGAAAAACAGACACATGGACCAATGGAATAGAATTGAGAACCCAGAAATAAAACCACATAAATATGGACAGATAATTTTTGACAAAGAAGCTAAAAACATACAATGGAGGAAAGATAGCCTCTTCAATAAATGGTGCTGGGAGAACTGGATAGCCACGTGCAAGAGAATGAAACTGGAT
Organism: Rhinolophus hipposideros; assembly: GCF_964194185.1. Taxonomy (NCBI): domain Eukaryota; kingdom Metazoa; phylum Chordata; class Mammalia; order Chiroptera; family Rhinolophidae; genus Rhinolophus; species Rhinolophus hipposideros. The sequence goes on along the minus strand of NW_027669391.1, from coordinate 36,254 downwards.
TGTTATCTGTCACCATGTACCAAAATTAATTCAAAATGGATCAAAGATTTAAGCATAAGACCTGACACAATAAACTGCATAGAAGAAAACATAGGTACCAAACTTATAGACCTTGGGTTCAAAGAGCATTTTATGAATTTGACTCCAAAGGCAACGGAAGTAAAAGCTAAAATAAACAAATGGGACTATATGAAACTTAAAAGTTTCTGCACAGCAAAAGAAACCATCGACAAAATAAAGAGGCAACCGACTGAATGGGAGAAGATTTTTGCAAACAGTTCCTCCGATAAGGGTCTAATATCCAAAATATACAAGGAACTCATGAAACTCAACAACCAAAAAAACAAACCACCCAATTGAAAAATGGGCAGAGGACCTGAAGAGACATTTCTCTAAAGAGGACTTACAAATGGCAAATAGACATATGAAAAAATGCTCAACATCACTAATCATCAGAGAAATGCAAATAAAAACCACAATGAGATATCACCTCACCCCAGTCAGAATGGCTATCATCAAAAAGACAAATAGCAACAAGTGTTGGACAGGCTGTGGAGAAAAAGGAACCCTCATACACTGTTGGTGGGAATGCAGACTGGTGCAGCCACTATGGAAGGCAGTGTGGAGGTTCCTTAAAAAATTACGAATAGAATTACCATATGACCCAGCAATCCCTCTCCTGGGTATCTACCCAAAGAATTTGAAATCATTTATACATAAAGACACGTGTGCTCCAATGTTCATTGCAGCTTTGTTTACGGTGGCCAAGACATGGAAACAACCAAAATGTCCTTCGATAGATGACTGGATAAAGAAGTTGTGGTATATATACACAATGGAATACTATTCAGCGTTAAGGAAAGATGATATAGGAACATTTGTGACAACATGGATGGATCTTGAGAATATAATGCTAAGCGAAATAAGTCAGACAGAAAAAGCAGAGAACCCTATGATTTCACTGATATGTGGTATATAAACCAAAAACAAGACAAACAAATGAGAAACAAGAACTCATAGACACAGACAATAGTTTAGTGGTTACCAGAGGGTAAGGGGGGTGGGGGGAGGGAGATGAGGGTAAGGGGGATGAAATATATGGTGATGGAAGGAGAACTGACTCTGGGTGGTGAACCCACAATGGGATATATTGATGATGTAATACAGAATTGTACACCTGAAATTATGTAATTTCATTAACAATTGTCACCCCAATAAATAAATTAAAATAATTAATTAATAAAATAAAATAAAATAAAATAAAATGTACATAAATTAGATGTGAAAGTTAAGAGCCTGTGCTGTTTGAATCACGAATGTCCCCGCCTCCCCACTCCCAGCTGGGTGAGACATGTCCTCCACAGCAGACTGCTGCTGACAGGACACAGGGCCCCTCCCCTACCACAGTTCGCAGGTGAAGGGATTTCTTTCTAAAGGAGCAGGACACCAGCTTTTCTCATTCTGGCCCCCATCTGTGGCTCAGGATGTCTTAGCCAAGTGTGGGTGACAAACGGAGTCCCCTATTCCATTGAATTCTACTGTGCAGTGAGCTAAGGAGACTGGGGCCCTGGTCACCCCGGTCTTAGCTTCTGCTTCAAATCCAGAAGATGCAAGCTAATAGGTCTTCCAGATGCTACCCCACCCTCCATTGAATGTTAAGCGCCGAGAGCAGGGTTTCACTCTTTCTTCACTCAGAGAAAATCTTGCAGTTGTGCCCAACCACAGATCCAGAGCAAGGGCCTAAGGGATTTTTCTTGGGGGAGAAGCAAGTCAATAAACAGCTCCTAATCTCTTCCCAACACCTGACTTCATTTGAAATTGAGTCTGAATAAAATGAAGCCTCATGAGCAGTGGAGGTTGTGATGAAAGAGCTTAATACACAGGCTGAATTGCCGGTAGTCTAGTTTGCAGAAGAGAATTGAGAAATAAGGCTGCTCGTGGGGGAACCCTCCTGGGATCAGAACAAGTATTAAACACTGCCCTCCGAAACTATTCTTTCACAAGAGTCATAATATTATAGGATTGGTTGTAAAAAATATTTGTGTCCTCAGTACATTGTTTAAAACAATTGTGCAATTAACAGTCAATTAGCGAAGTTTAAGAGCTCGGTGTGTTCACAGAATAACAAAAAGAGATCAGATCATATGGTACTTGTCTTTCTCTTTCTGACTTATTTCACTTAACATAATGTTGTATAATGTGATGGCTCGGTGTGAGGTCGGGGTGGTGGTGGATGGGGGGAGGGGGGTTCACGGTGTGAGGGATGTAAAAATAAAATAAAATAAAATAAAACTAAAAAAAAAAAAAAAAGAGATCAGAAATTCCCTACCAAAACCATCGTCATCCTATGGCGACTGTAGGTACAGGCAAAGCTGCACCTCCTTGGGGAGGAACAACAGAGGCTTAACAGTGGGGGAGGAAAAATAGGCTTCACGAAAGTAATGCAAACATGTACTGAACACGCGAATAAGCCAATAACAACAACAAGCCCTGGAAGGGAGGACACTTACCTACACTTGCTGTAATATGTAAAGTTTTCAGTTTCCAACAAAAATTACTACAAACAAATAGGAAAGTATAACCCAAACACTGGGAAAAAAATCAGACAAAACAAAAATTGCCCATGAGAATTACCAGATGTCAGATTTATCAGAAAAGTACTTAAAAATAGCCATTGTAAACATGGTCATAACGTTTATAAGGAAAATCAAAATTAAGCAAGTAAAGGAAGGTATGATAACAAGTTGCATCAACTAAAGTATATCAGTAAAAAGATAGAAATTATTTAAAACTATTACAGATGTAAATTCTGGAGTTAAAAAACACAATAACTGAAATTTTAAAAATTCACTCAAGGACCTCAACAGGAGAGCTGAACTTGAAGCAGAAAGAATATTGCAGTCCTGGAGACTGATCAATATAGATTATGCAAGTCAAAGAGCAGGAAAAAAATGGAGAAAACTGAAGAGCTTCAGAAAAATGTAAAACACTATTAAACCCACCAACATCTGCATACTGAGAGCACCAATGTGAGAGAAGAGAAAGAAACAACACAAGTATTCAAAGAAATGATGTCTGAAAACTTCTCTAATTTATGGAAAAACAATAAATTACATATCCAGAAAGCTCAATGAACTTCAAATAGAATAAACACAAAGAAGTTCACAAACAGGCACATCATAGTAAAAATGCTAAAAATCAAATGAAAGGAATATCTTACAAGCCATGAAAAAACTGGCTCATCACTTACAGGGGAAGCACAGTAAAATTAACAGCAGAATCCTCAGTGTGAACATTGGCAGCCAGAAAACAGTGAGATAATAAATTTTAAGTGCTCAAAGAAAAAACTGTCAACCCAAAATCATAAATGGAGCAAAATTGTGTTCCAAAAATGAAGATAAAATAAAGGCTTTCTTTCCAAGATAAACAAAAGCTGAGAGGATTTTTGCTAGTAGACCTTCCATACAACAAATATTGAAAGAAGTTCTTTAGGTTAAAAGCAAGTAACCCCAGATGTTAAAATCCACAGGAAAAAGACAAAGGGCACCTGTCAAGGTAATAATATAATTATATAAAACAATTTAAAGGCATGCATATTTTCTCTTTTCTTCTTCTAATAGATTTGAAAAGCGATTGTATAAAATAGTACGTCCATAACGTATTGTTTGGCCTGTAACATATACAAATGTAACATGTATAATATATTTGCAGTAATAGCACAAACAACATGAGTGCGAGCAAGGCTGTATTGGCTAGGAAAATCAATATAAATGGTAAAGTAGCAAATATAACATTGTATTATTTAAAAATATGTAACATTAACAGGTATAACTTATAAAAACAATAAGAGAGAGAGACAGAGACAGAGAGAGAGAGACAGAGAGAGAGAGAGAGAGAGAGAGAGAGACAGAGAGACAGAGAGACAGAGAGAGAGAGAGAAGGGAATGACGTTATATAGAATCACATCTGTGAATCTCCTGGAATTTGGCTAGTATAAATCTGAAACTGATTCTGATAAGTTAAGATGTATGTGGTAATCCCTAAAGCAAAAACTGGGGAAAAAAATTAGGAAAGTATAGTGAATAATCATTAAATAAATTAAAATACTACAATAAAAATATTCAGTTAATGCAAACAAATCCATAAATGAGGAATAGAGTAAGACATGAAACATAGAAACCTAAAAAGGAATGGAAGATGTTTCCCGCTATTTCAATGAAAACATTACATGGGAGTACATTAGGCAATCACTGTCATAAGACAGAGATTGTCATATTGAATTGAAATGAAAAAAGCACGCTCTATGTGCTCTTTATAGGGGACACAATTTAGATTCAAAGATACAAATAAATTTAAAATTAAAGGACGAAAGGAGATAAATCATGGAAATAGCACCTACAAGAAAACTGGAGTATTGTCTGATATTAATATCAGACAATATAGACTTTAAAACAAAAAAAAAAGGTTACCAGAGAAAGCAATGAACATTTCATAATAATAAAAGAATCAGTCCATCAGGAAGATAGAAGAATTACAATTATATAATTATATATATGAGATCTACTAGTAGAACACCAAAATACATGAAGCAACAACTGACAGAAAGGAGAGAGAACTAAACAGTTCAATAATCATAGTTGGGAACTTCAATACCTCCCATTCAGTAATGGATAGATTTATGAGACTGAAGAGCAACAAGAAAATTGAAGACATAAACAACATTGTAAACCAACCAGAACCAACAGACATCTATAGATCTAACAATACATCAATAGCAGGTTAGACATTCATTTCAGGTACCCAAGGAATACACCATGCGCTAGGCCATAAAACAAATGAAAATAAATTTAAAAGAAAAGAAATAAAACAAAGTATGTTTTCTGACAATATGGAATAAAAGCAGAACTAGCAGCAGAACAACACACATAAATACTAATGGGTCAAAAAATAAACCAAAAAGGAAATCCAAAAATATTTTGAAAGGAATAAAACTAAAGACAAAATAAATAAAGTTTTTTGATGCATCTAAAGCAGTACTTAGAGGAAAATATACAGCTATAAAATATCTATATTAAGAAAAAGAAATATCTCGAGTCAATAATCTAAACTTTCAACCTCAAATGCTGAAAAGAGAGGAACAAACTAAACCTAAAGAAATTGTGAAGAAAGTAACATATATTAGGGCAGAAATTAGTGTAAGAGAGAAGAGAAAAATAAGAGAAAAATCAGTAATACCAAAGTTGATTCTTTAAAAATGTCAGCAAAATTGATAAACATTTAGCTATATTGATCAAGAGAAAAAGAGAGAAGACTCAATTCTAGAATCATAAATATAAAAGGGGGCATTACTACTGAACTTACAGAAATACAAAGATAATAAAGGAATGCTATGAAAAAGTGTACACTAACAAATAAGGTAACTTAGATGAAATAATAATTTCTAGACAGACACAAACTAACAAAGTTGACTCAAGAAGAAATAAACAAACCGATTAAGTAAAGATATGAATAGGTAACAAAAAATGACTCATAAAGAAAGAAATGCCCAGAAGTTCTCACTACTGAATTCTACCAAAGGTTAAAGAATTAATGCCAATTCTTCACATACTATTCCAAAAGGTAGAAGAGGAAACATATCTCAACTCATCTTATGAGGCCAGTGTTACACTGATTCCAAAACAAAACACATCAAAAGAAAATATACCTAAAGGCTAATATTTCTTATGAATGTGGATGTAAAAATCCTCAGCAAAATACTAGCAAATCATATTCAGCAAAATCCAGAAAAAAGCATATTCCAGGGCCATGTGAGATATCCCAGAAACACAAAGTTGATTTAAAACTCAAACATCAATTAATGTAATTGATCATATTAATTGAGTAAAATACACTATCGTGATCATTGCTACAACTTCAGTAAAAGTATTTCATAAAATTCAATGCCTTTTCATGAAAAACAAAAACAAACAAAAACCAAAAACAATCAAACAACAACAACAACAACAAAAATACCTAAACCAACTAAGCATGTAAGATAATTCTCTAAATTATCAGCTAGGGGCATGGTCAGCTAGATGAAAAGAGCATCTATAGAACAGCCATAACTAGCATGATATTTATGAGTGAAAGCCTGGATACTGTCTTCCTAAGACAGTGAACCCGAAAGGATGACAACTGTGGCCAGTTCTATTCAATATTGTACTGAATATTTTATCCAGAGCAATTAAGTAAGACATGGAAATAAAAGCCATTCATATTGGAAAGACAAAAGCAATATGCCCTCTATTCACAGATTACATAACCTTGCAGTATACGACATTATAAGAATTCCGCTTAAGAACTACAGTAAGTCCTCACTTAACATCATGGGTAGGTTTTACGACTTTAAGTGAAACCACATGTAAGGAAACCAATTCTACCACAGGCTGACTGGTATAAACAAGAGGTGCCTTCCTACCACAAGTCACCCAAGTTATAAGGAAACAACTCTGACCAAGGCCCAGCTGTATTTGCATGTATAAGTCAGCAGATTTGCAGTATTCAAGATCAATATATAAAAATCAATTGCATTTCTGCATACTTCAACTCAATTTGCAACAGCATCAAAAATAATAGAATACTTAGGAATATATTTAACAAAATAAGAGCCAAACTTATTCTCTAAAAACTGTAAACTGGTGGAAACAAATTAAAGACAATCTAATAGGGAAAATATTCCACGATTTTGGTCTGAACACTGTTAACATGGCCATATTCCTCAACCTGTGAGGTCAGCTAGGGGCATGGTCAAAGCGGCCGGGAGCAAAGTCATACCCCTCTGCCAAGTCAGACCCCTCCTCTCATGACGGAAACTGGGGCCCCTGGCATTTCCCAGAAGAGGCAGCAGACCTTGGTGCAATAAACAACTCCAGACACAGCCCCTGGGGCCCTATCTGCGCTGGGGGTGGGGGCCTGCTCATCTGCCACCTCACTCAGCCAACCCCCTCCCCCAAATCGCATATCTGCCTCCCTCCTCTGCCCTGGGAGCCACTTCACCGGCCCCGTCTGCGGACCGCTGCACCTCGCCCGCCCGGGAGCGCAGAATAAAGCCCTCACTTTTCTCCACCTGCCTGACTCTCTTAGCTTCACTGTCGCGCAGCAAGCCTTACACAACCTAATCAACAAATTCAACAGGAATCTTTCTAAGAATCCCAGCTAATTCTTTTGGCGGAAATTGACAAGCTGATTCTAAAATCCATTCGGAATTGCAAGGGACCCAGCATAGCCAAATCAATCCTGAAAAAGAAGAATAAAGTAGGAGGACTCAAACTCCCCAATTTCAAAATTTACTATAAAACAATGGTAGCATGCCCCCCCCCACACACAGACACACACACACACACACACACACACACACACACACACACACAGTTTCACTTTCCACAGGTTCAGTTACCTGCAGTAAACCCTGGTAGCAAAACATTAAATGGAAAATCCCAGAAATTAACAATTCATAAGTGCTAAATTGCAGGCCATTCTGAGCAGTGTGATTAAATCTCATGCTGTCCCACTCCAACACATGTTGCCCAGGATGTGAACCACCCCTTTGTTCATCACACTGTATACAATACCCCCCTGTCGGTGCCTGCCAAGGCGAGGAACAGTCCCTGAAGTGGGGAGTGAGGATTGAGAAAAAAGAAGAGAGACAAAGATGGGATCCGGAGGGCAGGCAATTCTAAGTAGACTGCCGCCGTTCTAAGTAGAATGCCTCACCCCAAGTTTATTTTGGCAGCTTATATACTCTGGGCATCAAAAAGTAACAGAACTGTCTGTGATCTAGTAGTTACAATGTTTGGATACACAAGGGCCTGTTTTTCGGCCAGCTCCGCACTTCCTGACCTTGTCTGGTTCTGTGTTCTCAAAGTAGCAAGTTTTGCCTTGCTGGGAGCACAGACCACTCAAGGAAGTCAGAGGTTCAACATTTCACAGAACAACACCTGCTAGCACGTCAGCACGGTTTCCCACACCCCCCATTACTCACTTAGCCACCTCAATTATTAGATGGACCATCATGGTATGGCAGTGCTTGTGTTCAAGTCACCCTTGTTTTACTGAATGCCCCCAACGTGCAAGATTAGTAATGCTGGCAATTCAGATAGGCCAAAGAAAAGTGGTAAAATGCTTCCTTTAAGTGAAAAGGTGCGAGTTCTTGATTTCATAAGGGGAATAAAAGCCATATACTCAGGTAAGTAAGATCTACGGTATTAAAAAAAAATTTGTGAAATAAGATAATTTGAGATAGAGACCACATTCACATAACTTTCTTACAGTATATTGTTATAATTGTAATTTATTATCAGTTGTTGATCCCTTACTGTGCCTACTTTCTAAATTAAATTTTATCATAGGTATATATAATATGTGTAAGAAAAAACATTGTACATTTAGGGTTTGGCATTATCCGAAGTTTCAGGCATCAACTTGGACTGACAGTTTGATACTGGCACAAGGATATAAATATAGATTAATGGAATATAATTGACAGTACAGAAATAAACCTAAACATCTATGTCAACTATAATATGGTAAGAGTGGTGAGATCATGCGATGGAAAAAGAATAGTGTCTTCAACAAATGGTGCTAGGCCTCCATAGGGGATACTATGTTAACAGAATGAAGACAGATCTTACCTCTAACTTAATCAAACTGCTTTCTCCCTGATACTGATGGGTTTGGAGTTTTGTTGTCTGTTTGTGGGGAGGCAGGGAGCTTTTTGACTACTTTTATGAACGATTCATTCATTTTTTAACTTTATCAAATGTGTATTAAAATGTATTTTTAGGAGTCCATTAAATTTATTGTGTCAATTATGTTCTTTGATTGTAAATGCCACTTGTGGATGTTTTTGTGCATATGCTAATATGTATGTCCAAGGAGTTAATTAGGTATGAAAGTTATCTTCAAATCACTCGATATATTTATGTATTTCTTAATTTATTCATGTATTTCTATCAACTTTTGATTTATATATATATTAAATATGTGTGGCAGCATAAAGGATCAGCTAGAAAAATTTTCACTTGGTTGGTGTTTATGTGACATATTTTGCTCATATTTTAATGACACATATTCTTAATTATATTTAGTTCTTTTGTAAACAGCATGTAGTTGGATTTTCCTTACTCTATTCTGTTAATGTAAATTTAGTAAATCTAGAATTCTGTGTATTTACCATTATTTTAAATAGCATTGCATTTAGACCTTTCTGTATACTCAAATTTTGAACTTATTTGTACTGTTTCTTATATTTCCTTTCTTTTCTTGTCTTCTTTTCAATTGAGCGGTTTTTCTCATTTTGTTTTCTCACATTCATTGCCTCGAATCATATACATTCTGTTTATATTCTGCAGTTGTTATGACCATGATGTCAACACGCATACTTAAACTGGATCCGTCAGGATTCAGTGACTGAAACCTAAACCATCCAAAGAATATTAAGGAGCAAAAGACATCTAATGTAAGAACTCAGTGGTTATAAAATTATTGAAAGCATTGGAGGAATATTCTCCAGAGGCTGTCACCAGAAATCTTGTGAAAATAATTCATACCATTGTGTAGTTGCTCTCCAACAATGAGAATGTCATTGTATAACATGTCACCACCACCACGACTGCAATTACCCCTGGACATGTATGAATATGGAATAAGTGAATCCATCCAATGGCCTGCAGACATAGAAAAAAGCAACAGAAAATTGAGAGTTCTGTCATCTCAAACTTTAGTCGCTGCTTCTTAGAGATAAAACACAATTTAGTATCAAGGATGCCAATTGCAAAGAACCCAAGATAGGAAGTTTTCAGATTTTCACCCTGTATGTGACGGGGAGTTCACTAGATGCAAGATGGACAGGGGACAGAGTACCAATCAATCATAGCCACTCTAACCAATTAAACTATTCAGGAACTCAAATCTTAAAAAAAATACAGCAATAACATCATCCTGCGTAATATAATTTAAACCTTGCTATTCCAAACGAAAACATGCTTAATGTCTCTCTCAAAAAAAAAAAAGAAAAAGAGAGAGAGAGACTAAATCATCCTCAGTCACTCTGTCTTGTTGAACTTCAGTCACATTCTAAACTTGAAATATTGATGGGTTCTCGGCCTCATGGGGACTTAGTGTTCCATGACACCACTTTCTTCCTGGACCCAATGATATGCCAAAAATAGATTCTCAACTTTTCTCCTTTGCCAAAGAGGTCGGAGCTTTATTTGAACATCTTTTGTCTCTCATTGAGGTTCTCCTCAGAGCTAATGTCTGAGATTTTTCTAGGAATGTAATAGTACCTAGATATTCCTTACAGGAAAGTGTTGTACAAGACATTGAGGCAGGAAACAGTGACTTCTTTCTATCATGCAAGGTTAACCACTGATGACATTTGCATTAGTACGAATTGCTTAATATGTCAAAAAGTCACTTTTTTGAATTAGAGATTTTTTGGTTTGTTTTTTTATTCTTCATTTCATTTGTACTGAAATAAATTTGTTTTAAATATTAGAGAATAGAGTTAGTGAAATCAACACTTTCACTGAATACCGATCTCTACCGTGAAGACGGTGGCCATTTGCCACTTCAGTTCCGTGAGTCTAGTGACCATGTGACTCACTCTGGCCCCTGAGACATACCTATTTTTCAGTGAGAGCTTTTTAGAAAGTGTGTCTTTCTTTTGCTTGTCCTCCAAAAACAAGGCAGACATAGATGGCACTGCCCTCTTTTCTCTGTCATTCTGTCTTGAAAATGAATGTATATTTTGCAGCAGAAAAGTTGTCTTGTGAACAAAAGTAACAAGCGTGCAGAATAAAGCCGTCTATTCCTAAAAGCTTTGTATGGGACAATGCCCTGCGAGACCCAGTCTGGCATCTTTGATAGGCTGAATTTATGCAAATTATGTTAACTCCTAGATTTTATGTTATGTGAGGAAAAAGAATACTTGTTTTTTTAAGCTATTGCAAGTTAGATTTTCTGTTACTTAAATCGGAACACATTCTTAGCTGAACCAAAGCCTAAATAAATTCGCTTATTAGATCTGCATATGTAAATGTTTATTCTATCTTTTAAAAGCTTCTCAATAAAAGTCAAGTGTGAATTTGTGTTTAGAATCAACATCCACTTTCTCTCAATCAACTATGAATATGTTTATGTTAGTATTCCTCCCTTCTATTATGGATTGCCAGATATTGATATAGGATACATCTACATGTAAGTTTCAAGAACTCTTCTGGAATGTATTTGTCATTGATTGGCGTTACATTATTAGTTTGTTCGTAAGTTATACATTTATTATATATTTCCTTATTTTTATCTGTTGGATTTAGTAAAATGTGTTAATTTATATAAGACAAATTTAAAAAAAGCTTTTAAAATAAGAAAACTTTTTTCATAATATTAAAGTATATTTGGACATCTTATTGGTTGAATGTATTTCCTAGAGGTATGTTGTACCCCTAGTACCTCAGAATGTGATCTTATTGTAAACGTAATTAGTTAAGATGAGGTTAGGCTGGGACAGGGTGGGCCCTTGATCCGGTCTGAGTGGCGTCTTTATAAGAAGAAAAGAAACACTGAGAGGAAAATGCATGTGAAAACAAGGAGACACACAAAGAGAAGACAGCCATGGGGGCAGTAAGAGTTATGCTGTCATAACCAAGGAACATCTCAGGCTACCGGAAAGTAGGAGAGGAAAGGAGGGATATTCCTCTAGAAGCATTAGAGGCAACATGGCCCTGCCAACACATTGATTCAGACTTCTAGCCTCCCTAACTACAAAATAATGCATTTCTGTTGTTTTAAGGCATCCATTTTGTAGCATTTTGTTACAGCAGCCGTAGGAAACTAGCCCAGAAACCTTAGAAGGGAGAGAGTATATTTTGCCTGTAGGAGAGACGTGAATCATTGGGAACCGGGGAGGTGACTGTGGTAAGTAGCCACTAACATGGCCCCCAGTGATCCTAACCTCCTAATATAAACAGTTCCCACCATGTGATTTAGCAACTTGCTTCTAACAAAAATACTGTACAGATGATAGGATGTCACTTCTGAGGTTCGATTTTAAAGGACTTCACCTTCAATCTCGGAGTTTTCCCCCTCTCTCTTGTTCTCTCAGGTTTCTTGCCCTAGGAGAACCAGGCTGCCCTTACGTGAGGCAGCCCTGGGGAGGGAGAGGCACTGAGAGACGTGCTGCGGGGGATAAAGCCAGTCCCTAGCCGTGTGAGAGGATTTGGAAGTGGATCCACCCATGCGGAACCCCAGATGAATCCTCAGTCCTGGACAGTAGTTTGAAAAATCTTCAACCAGAGTTACACAACTAATCCACACCCAGGTTCTTGAGCACAGACCCTGGGAGTTAAAAAACTTTTGTTGTTCAAACCACTAGATTTGGAGCTAATTTGTTAGATTGCAATAGAAAACTAACACGGTCAGTGACTAGAAGCTAAGCTGAAAGATGATTTCTGTTGTACACCAAAAGCAGGCAGTTGTGCTTGGCACTTCTTCGCTCCATTCGTGAGGGAGAGATTTCTAGACTAACGTTATAAGCATGAATGAGCGCATGACAGTGGACACTAGAAACATGAGATAACAACAGTTTAAGAGTCGCATGCACAGCTGGGTAGAAGATATTGCGTGCCATGCAGGTCCCACAGGAATTGTACTTGGGAATGGAGTGAACAGGGGCTGTGGAGGGCAGGCTTTGCAGTACTAGAGGAAGAACGCTCCCTGGTTCCTGCAGGAAGATGTGATTGGCTTGTGTGAATAAGTCCACAGACTGGCAGGGAAATCTACTCAGGGATAAGCAGGAACGGTGTCCGGCCCCGTGCATTGACGGGGTTGTTTGGGACCCTATCCATTGGAGCAGAATAGGGAAGAGAACTCGTTTAAGTTAAAACAATTGAGTCCCTCCCAGTTTTACTAGATATCAAAGCAGCACATAACATTAAAAATGTAACTTCAGGATTGAACACCATAAGGACCAACTATGTAATTTACAGGGTCGAGAACAAATATAAATTGTGGAGTTACTTCTCTAAAACCCATAAAAAATAGTGTCATTAAAAGTATGCATGAATCTTTGTCTTTCTTCTATGGCCTCGCTATCTTGACGTATAGTGTTTTATGTTTGCTATTTAATGTTGTTCTGAGTGAATAAAGATTCACATTTTAAACTACTAGGATGAATTTTTATTGCTCCTGGTTCATCTAAAATCATGCCGGTTTTAAATGCAAATATCAGAGCATTTAACTTTTATGCAGAACCAGCAAAATTAAACAATTTATATCTTGTGTCTGATCTTGAAGGGTGCACCCGGCAGGACAGAAGAGAAAAATCACAGGTCAGAATCCAGAGCGTTGGAAGGAGAACAAAGGATCCCTCCAGGCAAGAAGTTGACTGAAAGATCCAGGTAGAAAGGTAATTTCAAGGCCAGTGCAAACCCTCACAAACGCATTAGTCCTTCCAGCCACCAAAATGACGTTCCTCACCCCAGCTAGGGGAGGGGTGTGAGGAATGTGAGCCAGGAGTTTTCTCACGAGCCCATTGTCGCTACCCATGGTGGATGGATGGCTCCTAAGGATTTGAACCTCTGCACCAGGGCACATTAGTTATTTGAGTGGGGGTGGGTGAGAGGCTCATGGCATTCAAGAAGCTACCTCTGGATGGTTGCCCACCAGATGCAGGGTGGTGCTTCCAGCCTATGTGGAGAGAACACCAGTCCTTGCAGTGAGATGCTGTGTAATGCTGGTACCTAACTCAGCCCTCCCCACACTCGTATCCAGGACTCTGTCAGGGGTGGAGAGCAGCAGCCATCATTGTGTGTGTAAAGAAGCGAGAGAGAAGGCCAAGCAGGGTGCGGGCCCCAGGGTATGGGAGTCGGGCTGCGGCGAAGGTACTCTGGAGTCATGGCAGAGAGACGGCATGTCAGCCAAGTGTCCACATTTCCAGTTCATGTTCCATTGTCCCATCTGGCTCCCTCCTGACTTCACTTAACAAACACAAATTCAAATTTCAAGATGTCAAGGGCAGAGCATTAAAGCTCAAGCATGGGGCCCTAGGAAACGGAACTGGGAGCAGGGATGGAGTTAGCCCTGACCAAATGTCAACACGAAGGATCTGAGTCACAGGAATGCACAGCGCAGGTGAAGGACAAGGAGCAATCGGGTTGTCAAGCAGGTAAGGTGACGGCTCTGGGAAAATCAAGTATGAGAGTGGGAGGTGCAGTTAGATAATTGGCCAAAGATTAATTCCTTTATATGTTTTGATCCTGCTGATGCCGGACTTGGTATATTGAACCAGCAAGTCATCAAAGACCACTTCCGTTAGGAGGAGGGAGACTCTGCATGTGAAAATCTAAACTGGTTGTTCATTGTGGGGTAGGTTCATTGTAACTGTATGTGCAAATATACATGAGGCCAACCAGTGGGGACCTCTCAGCCTCTGTAAAGGCCTGTGGAGAGCCAGGGTCGCCTCACAGCACCATTTTTCAGGTTGAGTGTCTATTGGATTTTTACATATATGTAACAAATCAATCAAAAGACAAAAACATTGAAAACTCAGGGCAGTGTTCTTTTAGGATGTGGTAAGGGTTTGATTACAATCTGCCTATGTTCTTTTTTTTCTTTTCCAATATTGAAGTCTGTATAACGAGTACAATTGGTTTCATCACATTTAAAACAGCTGTGTCATCTGTGATCTTTTCACTTCAGACTACACTAAGCCAAAATTTCTTTTCTAATAAAATAATTATTAATATTATTATTACCACAGCATCATTGTATTTATATTGCAAGGCACAGAGAAAGCTTCAGGATGTTAAAAGACACAAAAAAGGATTCCCATTCCCACCAACAGTGTAGGAGGGTTCCTTTTTCTCCACTTGTTATTATTTGTCTTGCTGATGATAGCCAGTCTAAGAAGACTCATATTTAAAAAAGGAAAAGGGAAGTATTCCAGGAGCCTGTCCACATTTACTGTGCTGCTCTCATGATGGGTGGCTTTGAGTGTGGGTGGAGGGGCAGGGTCACCACTCCCACCTGTCATTGGGCCTCCTGCTCTTCACAGAGCATGGGAGGGGCTGTACTTGGTCTTTCCTTCCTGGAGACCTGGAGTCCCCCTCTTTCTTCTTCATCAGTCTCACTGAGCAGGGGACCAGTCACCTGAAGCCGGCCTGGCTAAATATCCAGGTTCAGTTCGCTCCTGTCAGACATTTATAGACAGTCCAGGCCAGAGACCTCACCCTCAGCCGAGAGCAGCACACAGGCCTCAGTGCCCCGTGAACCTGACCCCTGGGGAAATCAGGGCCCATGGGCACTTCTCCAGGGTGTGCGGATCCTCCTGGGTCCCACACACCCTCACCAGGTTCCCTCCTCCGTCTCTGTGACTCCCCAGCAGTCCAGTAGCCGTGTTCTCCTTGCATAGCTGGCATCAATACCTGTGCAGGCCGAGACCTGGGGCCTCGGCCTGAGTCTCAGAGGGGTGGAGTTGGCACAACGTCAGGGGATTCCATGAGGCCAAGGAACAGGAGCCCCCTTCCTGTTTCTCTTCTCCCAGCCCAGCACATATAGTGGTGGTTAATTCATCCCTGAATGTATAGATTTAGGTCTATGTTTTATGTTTACATCTAGAGACTTTTACATGAATGTATTTATTTACTACGATTTCCTTTCAAATATTTTATATAAATAAAACACATCCATAGAAAAGCATACCAAACCTGTTAGAACTTAATGAATTATTACACCCGGTCACTTCAGTGACCCTAAGCAAGTCACGCCATCTCTCCCATCAGCCTCACTTAGTGTTCCTTCAAAAAAGTAACCTCAAATTTAATACTTACCACATGTCCTTATGCCATTATCTTTCTAGGAATTTTATTTTCTGACGTTTTTCATTCTCCTGGAAGGGGGTTCCGGCAAACAATAATATTATCTGGGGTCGTTCATGCAGGCGTGGCCGTCAGTGCCTTCCATACCCATGAGCTCCTCTAACTGAGTACAAGATCCTGGCTCACTGTTCTTCACTAACTATAACGTTCCATTGTCTTCTTGTACCAATTAGTACAAGATGGTGGATGAGATTCTAATTTTATTTCCCTTACAGTTCACTGGCTTTTTTCCCGCTAGATGACCAACAAGCATTTCTGTCTTGAAAGCCCAATAATTGCAGGGGCATATGCCCCGTCATCAGCAAGTCCAAGTCTTCGTTTCCTCCTCCGGTTTCTGTCTGTGGGTGCGCATACACACAGGCACACGTTGTTTTCAAGCAGAGACAATCAAAATTCTTCCTTTAGAACAACACCATATTACTTTCTTCCCACCTCTGCTCATTTGGGTAATCCTTAGAGAAACTATGGCACCGTGTATGTTAATGCAGGTTTTATACCTCATTAGTGACCCGTTGCCACCCATTTTATTTTTTATTTCTAGAAATTAGCCCTGAATCAGCAATGATTTGGACTACAGCCTTTCACACCGTGAAGGGTATCCACTTTGTTTGAAATATGCAATACTTTCATCGTTATCCTAAAATTGTCTCTTGTTCCAAATTTGGGGGTCTGATACATACCTTGCTGTAGCAAGTGTGCATGGCCACATTGTAAGATTGTGATTAGGTGTTGCATTAAGAGACAAAACACAACTTGACCTCTAGAGTTTTGAGTTAGGTAAAATTCATTTGGAAAGGCATCAATTATATATATTCACCCAACCCACTGGTAAAATATAGTGATTCGTTTTTCTGAATTACTCTGTGAATAGCCACTCTTGAAAACGCAGAATGTCAGGAAACTGTTCAGAGAATTGGCAGAGATGGAGACATGAATAAGTATATAGATTTAGTTGCATGCAGAGAAAAATAAGGAATATGCATAAAGAATGAGGCAAGGATTTATATAATTTCATAGTTATATGCTTAGACAGAAAGATGACTTTAAAACTGAGTTCCTATCACTTCTGCTTTTTATGTGGAACTGATTTCAAGCTGTTCTTTCTAGAAAGTCTGGAGTCTCAGGAATAGTGAAAATGGTTGAGAGTCATATATCAAACATGAATGGAATTAATTGTGATTATCAACATGTTGGCCTTGTTCGTGTTCACCCTGTAATTTCCACTATCAAATATTTTAGGTGGGCAGGTCATTTTTCTCGTGTAACCTATTTCCATGACATGCATAATAATGAGGGGATTCAGTGTTTGAAACCAAACATGCACTCTTAAATGCCACATGTGTTCATGTCAACACACACTAGTCTAGAAAGCAGAAGTTGGGCCCCTGTGCTAGTGTAGACAGTGGTCTCCCTGAAAGTTCTATGAGGACGGGTCACCATGGTAACATGATGATGCCCAACTGCCTTCCCTTCCAACTGTCACTCTGTGTACTGAGAGGAAAGAGGTGAGACCTTCTTAGGCTCTCACACCTCAGATCCTAGCGATGGGAAATCTCAACTGCTGTGGAGGTACGTTTCCACTGATCGCCTGAATGCTGCTCCTTCAGCAGGCTGCTCACCTTTGACTGCAAATATTTTCCTCATTTTGTTAAGTCCTTTCCACCATTCCCAATTTGTCTGTGGAGTGATAAATTCATCTGTAGTTTACTTGTATCACTTAATTTGCATTTCTGATTCTTCCAACCAGAGGGCTGACATTTATTTTCCTAAACTTAGAAAAGTGGAGCATTTCCTAGTGCCAGTTTTGCACTCGTTCTTCAAGGGAATAGATCAAGCGCAGGCACAGACATGCCCCTTTCACTGGGTCGGGGTCAGGGCAACTCCTCTGACTGTAGTTGTAAAATCCAACACCTGACATCAGCAGTCTTAGTCCAGAGGTTTTAAGAATAGAAGGACACAACATGGTGGGAATCCATGGGTTGAAGTGCACAGGGGACATGTCTGTGTGGGTTCTCCCTGGGAGGTCAGTGCGACATGCCCTTGCCTCGAGTGGGTGCAAAGAACTAGGATTACGAGGGTCTGGGTAGTTCTCAGGGAGGGTCACTGGCTATGACTAAGTAAGAGTCCCTCTCAGAGGAACGGGACTCTGCCCCCTGCTTCTTCCGGGTCGGGTGGGATGAGGCGGTTGTAGAGGCTGTGATGTAGTGAGAGGGTCCCTGGGCGGGAAGGGGACACTCAGAGCTGGTGCTGCCTCTTCTCGCTCTAAGTCAGGCCCGAGTTCAGGCTGCGCAGACGAGTGCTCACATCAGTAGTCTGCACACAGTGGAGGTCTGAGCCGTAATTCATTGAACTACCTACCAAAGCACCAGCACAGACGGCTACTTTCCTGGGTCATGTGCATGAACTGCTCATCCAGAGTAGGTCACTTAAAGGGAAGCTAGTTTTTGGCCAAGTGGTCACATGGCCGTCGACCCAGAATGTTCTGAGCTGGCTTGGGAGGCGCACAGACCTCTGGTCCCTCAGCGTGGTCACTGATCATGGGGAAAGCTTTGTGTGGAACACTGATAGTGTGAAGACACTGAGGAAGGATGGCCCAACGTGCGGACTTTCCCTGGTCCTTCAGAGGGGCTTTGTTTCAGGGAAACTGCTGTATCTGTGTCAGGGCTCAAATGGGGAAGGCAGGGCTGTGTGATGAATGTGGACTGTGCGTAGTTCTGTCACCTCGTCCAGGACATCAGCTGCCTCCCACTGAAACTTTAGGCAGGAGGAAGGGAGGGTTGGTGTGGTTCAGGGGTCCAGGATCTCAGGTGACTCAGGGGGTGTGATTTCTGTGCTCTGGACACCAACCACTACTTCCAGATCCCACACACAGCAGTGTTGCGAGTCTGGGTGACCCACTGAATCTCTAAATGCTTGTGCCGTTTGCCGTAAAATATGGGTCAAAGCCCTGCTTTGCCTCTCCTGACGTAGGGCAGCTGTTGTCATCACAGGAGATGATAACGGATACTGTCTGTGAGCTATGAAGCATCACGCCCTTGTAAAGGAAGAGAAGTCACCTCCCTCCCTCCCTTGCTGTGGAGCCATCCATATCCCCTCTCTCCATTTAACCACACCATGGGTCTATCTAGCTCAGTCTTGCTGGCATTCAATGAGTACACACTCTGAGTACTTACATTCCACCAGCTATTTGTTTTTCTGGAGGATTTGCCAGTATTGTGTTTAGCCTCATTACAGAATACCAATAAGGAGGTCGTCCTCACATTCCCGCATCTCAGAACAGACCCTGATGGCCAGAGGGGTCTCCGTAACTTTCCTTGAGTGGTGCGGCTTCTAAATGGGATTGGAGCCCAAGCTACAAGACTGTTCACTGGGCTTTGCTGTGTGTCTAGAATGTCTCATCTAAACAAAGGTGTTTGCCAACATAATCTACCTGTTGGTGATATGAGGCGTACCCCAAACTGCACAATGTTCCTAGGTCCAACTTTGCTTCAGGAGGGCCATCTGGGCAACTGGTGACTAAGACACCAATAGTTGGAAGTGTGAGTAAATTATTTCTAATGTCCCTATCGTCTGTGGCCAGAAAGAAGTCAGTGATTCTCTCTCTTGTCATGCATTTCCCAGGATGTTGCGGCCAGGATGAGGACAGGCGTCCCCTGAAGAGGAGAATATCAGGTGCCTTCAGGAGGATGAGGTCCGGGAGACGAAACATCCGTCCAGCCCGAAGAGTCCATGCCTTAGAGGACCCAGAGGAAGGTACTGTAGAAATATGCTTATTAAGTGAATTCAAGAGGAATTATTCAGTGTCCCATTTTTTATGAGGAAACTATATAGATGTTAATTCGCATTATTTTTTCTGTGCGCAAATTGAGATGCTGTGATTTAATCGGTACGTTTGTAACTCTAAAAGTATAGATGCATTGACAACTCAAAATTTGATGTACTGGGCAGGACTCCGTCCTATTGCAGGTCGCCCCTAGTGTAGCTCCACACCACAACCAGTTCTGGAGGAATGTGAGTTAAGAGTTGCCTCCAGTTAGTGTTGGGGACAAATCACTGTGACTTTCTGATAGATATCTAACAGTTCACTTGCCAGACTCTTGCTAAGAATACACAATGCCATTTTCATGTCGGAAATCTACCTCCCATTACTCATGCCATCTATGATTATCGCATGTAGGCAAGAAACATTGTACATTGAAAAAGAACCAAGAGGTCATCATCAGGACGCAGCACCTGGGTGGCACCGAATCCCCTTCCTGTGAGGACGAGAGAGGTTGTGCATTGCAAGGCAGGGAAAGAGAAAATCATTGAAGTGACAAGGCATGGCCACTCGTATCCCTCTAGAACACTCGGGGAGAAAATTGGTCATGGTTTCTTTGGAAGGGCTTTGGGAAAAATCAAGTCAACGGATGAATTTTAAGGATACGTACACATATATATATATATATATATATATGTTGAGACAAATTAAGTTTGAGTGTTGTTTGTAGCAGGACTACTCTGATTAAGACGTATTTTAGGAAAATTTGATTATCATTTAGGTTTCAGTCTTTTGCCTACAAGCCGAAAAGAATGAGACAGCTTGAATATAAAATGTCACTTGTTTACCCCTGGAACTTCCTACTAGGGAAAAGTTTATCCTAGCAGTCTCCTTCAATCTCCATGATAGTTTACCCCTTGTGCTGTAGGGAACCCTGATGTAGGATGACATGTTAACACGATTATCACCAACAGCTGGGCCTCAAGACTTAATCAAGAGCCACCGAGTGGGATAGATGTGTTAGTAAGCTCTGAGAGCTTTTCCAGGACATAACGATGACAACAATTCAGAGTAGCAGAGGAGGACACGGGCAAGGCACCCAGGTCACGTGGTGCTCAGGTGGAGGTTTCAAGGTCAGGAGAAGGAGTATGACATGTATCCCTGTGTCCTGCCTTGCCCACACTTGAGATGTTGTTTTGCTGTTTCTTGGATGGGGATTCGATAGGACACTATCATGTTGCTGGAGCAAACACTGTATCAACATCTTCTTTACAACCCGGAGAGTGGAGCTCCCTCCTGTTCTGTGGTCTTCATTATCTGCCTGTGGCACAACCAGACCCTTTGTACTTTACTGACTCCTTCCTTCACGACTTTCTGTTTTGATTGCTTCTTTCATTCTATGTGATTCCTTCTACCTCACTTTCCCTATCCCACTCTCTCACTCTCACTCTTTTTATTCTTTCTTTAGTTTGTTTCCTTTTTGTCCTTTTTCACTTATTTTTTTTAATGTGCTTTACATACTCAACATGAAGTCCAACCTCTGAACGTTCCGAAGTATATACTACAGTAGAGTTCCCTATATGTACATAGTTGTACAGGCCATCTCTACATGTTCTTCATCTCTCATTGCCGAAACTGTACGCCCATTCACAGTAACTCCATATACCCACCCCACTCTCGGCAAGGACATTGTACGTTCTGTTTCTATGAGTTGGACTAGTTTACATACTCATTTCAATGGAATCATAAAGTATTTCAATTTGTTTATTTCTGAGAATGGCTTGTCTCACATAGAATAGGTTGATTCAAGATACTTCCAATGGCAGGATTCCCTTCTTTTTCAAGGTGAATTACATTGCATTAAATGTATTTTCGTTATGCTTTCCTCTGTCCATTGACAGTAGGGCTGGTTCTTGATATGGGTTTTTATGAGCAAAGCAGCAGTGATCAGGGCCATGCAGTTACCTCCTGGAGATCCTGATTTCAATTGCTTGGGATGGATAAACAGAAGTGCGATTAGTGCATCTATTTGCAATATTTTGAGGAACTTCAATACTGTTTCCACAATGGGTTCACATTTAATATTCCCATTTGATTTTCATAGTGGGAAGGCATGGGTTGAGGTACACAGGGTCCCTGTGTCTCCGGGTGCCTTCTGGCCTGGAGAGTGGTAGCCGCGACCCAGTCGATGAGTGGGTGGGATGAACATGGATGAAAGATTAGGAGGGTCTGGGGTCAGGTCACAAGCTGTGACTAATGAAGTGTCTCTCTCAGTGGACAAGGGGAATTGTTTCTTGCCTCTTAGCTCTGGAGGGATGAAGGGGCAGTTGGATCCTGTGTTGAGGTGAGGGAAGTCTTCGGCAGGGATGTGGAAACTCAGAACCCATGCAGTCACTGCACGTGCAGAAGGGTGCTCACATCAGTCGTCAGCAGATAGTGGAGGTTTGGCCTTAATACATTGAATTATGAATTACCAATGCACCAGGGCAGAAGGCCGCTTTCCCGGGTCAGGTACATGAATTGCTCATCAGAGTAGGTGAATTAAATGGAAGCTATTTTTGGCAAAGCCGTCATATGGGAGTTGGTTCTCATATGGCAGAATGTTCTTTATTGGCGTGGGAGGCCCTCAGACTGCTCGTCACTCAGGGTGGTTTTCTGGTGAGGGGACACAGGGTGAGAAATAGCTGAGTGTGTGACGTCATTAGGGGCAGAGAGCCACCATTGTCTTCTCCCCTTGACTTTCAGAGGGTCTTGGTGTGGAGAAAATTGTTGTATTTGGGTCATGGACTGAAACGTGGAAGGCGGAGCTGTGTTGTGGATGTGGACTCCTCATGGCTGCACCACCTGCTCCCGGACATCATCTCTCCCTTGCAGAAACCATGGGGCATGGAGACTTGAAGGTTGATGTTGTTCAGGGGTCCCAGGCATGATCTCAGTTGTCTCAGGGTCTCTGATCACTATGCCCAGGACATCAACC
The DNA here is from genome assembly GCF_964194185.1 of Rhinolophus hipposideros. Taxonomy (NCBI): domain Eukaryota; kingdom Metazoa; phylum Chordata; class Mammalia; order Chiroptera; family Rhinolophidae; genus Rhinolophus; species Rhinolophus hipposideros. Next base: position 13,603 of record NW_027669391.1, on the reverse strand, counting down.
AAATAGTGGTACCCGATCTATCACATAGCAGTGTTGTGAGTCAGGGACAGTTGCTTACTCATGCGAGGTTTCTACGCCCTCCAGTGTAAAATATGGGTCACGACCCTAACTTGCCTCCCTTGAGGTGGCGCTGGTGTGGGCATCGCAAGAGATGATAACAGATACTCTCCATGAGCTGTAAAGCATCACACCCAGATAGAGGGTGAAAAGTCACCTCCCATGTGCCCTTTCAGTGGAGCCATCCAAGTATCCTATCTGAACTTAACCTCTACAAGTGTCTAGCTCATTCTTGCAGCCATTCAATGATTGGAAAGTCAGAGCAATTACACAACACCAGTCTTTTATTTGCCTGGAGGCTTCACCGGTATTTAATTTTGTTTAGACTCATCACATAATACTAACAAGGAGGTCCTCTTCACATTTTCTCACTTCAAAATGGGGCACTGAGTCCAAGTGCGGTCTCCATATCTTTCAGATACGTGCAACTTCTGTAAACGATTGGAACTCAGTGTACTAGGCGTAGTCTCTGTGTTTTGTTACGTTTCTATAATGCCTCAGCTCATTCAAGATTTTTCCTACAAAACCTGTGTGTTGGGGATTTGGTTGCTCAGCAAACTACAAGATATATCTAGGTCCATCGTTAAGTCTACTGGGTCACATGCTCAGCTAGGTGGTGAATGAAGGGAACAATAGTTGGTAGTGTGAATAAATTATTCCTAATGTACCTATGGTCTCCTGCCACTAAGATGTCACAGGCTCTATCTATTGTTGTGTATTTCTCAGGAAGTAGCAGCCATGCTGAGGGAAGTTGTCTTCCCATAAACAGAACCCACTCATCAGTTTCCAGCCAGAGATGGGAAAGAAGAGTGCGTGAGCGGCCACGCCTCAAGTACTACCCTGACAGGGACCCTGCAGAAGGTATTGCGGATCTATGCTCATTAGGTTAATTCAGAATTAAGAATTTTGTGTCCCAGTTTTAACAGAAAACTATAAAAATGCTAAGCCACGTTCTTCTTTTATGCCTACAAATTTAAGTATCTTCACGAAATTAGTACTGCTGTAACTATGAAGTCAAGATGCATTGACAACTCAAAATATCATTCACGTTGAATAGTAAACAATGTCCTGAGCTAATGCTCACATTAGCTGAGTGTTTACCTTTTGCTGAATAGATCCCTCCGGAATACAATGTCTCCAGGTTTGGAAACATGGATACACCTTGTTGAGAACAGGTTGGGATTAACAAAGGAGTTGACAAGACGATACACAACGTTCCCACAGCCCACCAAGCCAGTCATTGCAATGACATCAATGTCTTATTGATTAAAATGTGCACAGTTCATGTTAAGGTTTACGTCTGCTGCGGTGACATTCTATAAGTTGGGCGAAGATCATAAGATTAGGTGTCACTGTGGGAGGATCCCAGGATATCAGCACACGTATGTCATAGCGACATGCTTCACAACAGCCAACAGTTGCAAACTTTTCCAAAGTCCATCAAGTGATGAGTGGATAAATACAGTCTGATATATATACCCAGAGTGGACTGTCGTTCAGTCGTGAACGGGAATTGAACTTTGAAATATGCTGCAACATGAGAGGACATTTAAAAAATATTGTGCTTAGTAACACCAGGCAGACACGGAGAGACAAATAATGTGTGATTCCACTTACATGAGGTCCCTGCTACAGGCAGATTCACAGTTGAGAGACAAGGAGAGATAACAATGGTTGGAAGGAGGGAGAAAGTAGAGTGATTTGTTAAAGGGAACTGAGGTAGATATGATGAAAAAGATTGGATCTAGATAGTAGTGACGAGTCCGTAGCGTTGTACATATAATCCATGCTCCAGACCTATATAGTCACAAATTATGAAAAAGAGCGTAAATAGCATTTCTTTCTCATCACTGTCAAAAAGTTAAGAAAATCCAATAATAGAGATGATGAAGAGAGGACAGCATATATGAATTCATGGAAAACTGAAATGGTCTTGTAACATTTCAGGAAAAAGGATGACTGTGTTGTGTTTTAAAATGCGCAGAAAAATTCATGAAAATCTCTCACTGAAACACAACATGCATTTATTTGTCTACCGGTTTTAAGAGTATTTCAAATTAATTACATTCTATTTAGCTAGACACCAAAGACCCCATGTTTCACTTCTATCCTCGCCTCTCCTTGGCCTTGCTTCTTCCACCAAGGAGTTCAGCACGGCACATGTTCAGCTTGTAATTAATTAAAAACCCATAGCCACACAGTCTCTCTCACGTCCACATCAAGCTCATCTCCCTGAGTAGGTTTGAGTAGTATAACTGATGACACATTTACTCTGTGTTCTTGTAGTTCTCCCCGACATCCCAGAGGAAGATGAACTTCCTGATGATTGCAATGAGGACATCAAACCTATCACGGTAAGCTTGTTTTCCACCCTCTGAGACAGAAATCCTCTTTAATACTCTCAATCAAACTAAGATTGAAAACGTTGGCATGTCCATTCCAAAATAATACAGACAATCTTCTGGCTGAGGAGAATGTTGAGTGTGAATTTGTTACCAACTGATACTTGTTTTGAATATGCACTCAACGATGGCAGCATTAGTAACAGAATATATGGGAGTGACCTTTTTCCTATGTAGCATTTTTGTTTGTTTGTTTGTTTGCTTTGGAATACAACTGTGTAACTGGCAACCCAATATGCCTGTGTGAGATACTTCCTGCAGCAAAAGTTCATGGCTTTTGACATGAGTACTTTTGCTTGATTTCTTGTTTTGAGTTCCCTTGAGCCACCACTGTTCCCATTGGTTTTCTATTGTTATTAAGGAAACCAAAGACCTGTGCAAACACAACCCACATGATCTGATCCTTGTCATATTTTCTATCATTTCAGGACACTCCAGTGGACACAGTCTGTGGTACGTATTCTAGAATTCCTCATTTGGTGACAAAAAGTGGAGAACATGACAAAATAGGGGCTTTCTTGCTGGCTTTAAAATGCTGAGGCACTGTAATGTCAGCTTTTTGGTGGCCATGAGAACTGGGGATACGATGATAGAAACTGGCCTCTAGGTACTGAAGTGTTTCCAAGTTGTCCAGTTCCACTTTGGTTGTCCAATGTGCGGTTGTGGGAGTGACTGTCTCTATGTGTTTCCATGAGAGTTATAGTTTTTTTGTCTGTTTGTTTGTTTTTTTTTTTTTTTGTGTGTGTGTGTGTGTGTGTGTGTGTCTGGTAAAATTTTTGTGGGATGAGTGTTTCCTGAGATTAATATTCGTGTAAATTCCACAACTGTTGGTGCTCACTTTCTCAATAAAAATTTCCATTTCACTAGCCATTGTCACCCCAATAAACTTTAATTTAAAAAAAGAGAGCTCACACAAATACATTCCTATCTCATGTCATCATGAGCGGATACCTATGGGTGTATGTATTCATCACAATAAGATAAATGTGGTCACCCACTGTATGCCATGTAGATGGCAATTAACCTAGAAAAACCCATCGGCACACAGGACAGTGCCCGCTGGGTTCTAAAGTGACAAACTCGGATCAGAACTCCTATCCCTGTGTCAATGCCAGTTTCATTCAATTATGACTGTCACCTTTTAGTACCTCTGAGGCATTTCGAATGCACATGATGTGTCACTGCTGGCACTTCCTTCACACACAACACATTTCTCTCAAATGCTTGAGATGGACTCCTCCGCGAAACACAGCTGAGTACTGGGCAGGACTCCGTCCTATTGCAGGTGGCCCCTAGTGTAGCTCCACACCACAACCAGTTCTGAAGGAATGTGAGTTAGGAGTTGCCTCCACTTAGTGTTGGGGACAGTTCACTGTGACTTTCTGATAGATATCTAACAGTTCACTTGCCAGACTCTTGCTAAGAATACACAATGCCATTTTCATGTCGAAAATCTACCTCCCATTACTCATGCCATCTATGATTATTGCATGGAGGCAAGAAACATTGTACATTGAAAGGGAACAAAGACGTCATCATCAGGACGCAGCACCTGGGTGGCACCGAATCCCCTTCCTGTGAGGATGAGAGAGGTTGTGCATTGTAAGTCAGGGAAAGAGAAAATCATTGAAGTGACGGGGCACGGCCACTCGTATCCCTCTAGAACACTCGGGGAGAAAATTGGTCATGGTTTCTTTGGAAGGGCTTTGGAAAAATTCAAGTCAACGGATGTACTTTAAGGCAATATATATAAACTAATTTTGAGTGTTGTTTGGAGCAGGACTACTCTGATTAAGATGTATTTTAGGAAAATTTGATTATCATTTAGGTTTCAATATTTTGACTACAAGCCGAAAAGAATGAGACAGCTTGAATATAAAATGTCACTTGTTTACCCCTGGAACTTCCTACTAGGGAAAAGTTTATCCTAGCAGTCTCCTTCAATCTCCATGATAGTTTACCCCTTGTGCTGAAGGGAACCCTGATGTGTAGGGTGACATGTTAAAACGATTATCACCAACAGCTGGGCTTCAAGAGTTAATCAAGTGCCACCTAGTGGGATAGATGTGTTAGTAAGCTCTGAGAGCTTTTCCAGGACATAACGATGACAACAATTCAGAGTAGCAGAGGGAGACACAGGCAAGGCACCCAGGTCACGTGGTGCTCAGGTGGAGGTTTCAAGGTCAGGAGAAGGAGTATGACATGTATCCCTGTGTCCAGCCTTGCCCACACTTGAGATGTTGTTTTGCTGTTTCTTGGATGGGGATTCGATAGGACACTATCATGTTGCTGGAGCAAACACTGTATCAACATCTTCTTTACAACCCGGAGAGTGGAGCTCCCTCCTGTTCTGTGGTCTTCATTTCTTCATTATCTGCCTGTGGCACAACCAGACCCTTTGTACTTTACTGACTCCTTCCTTCATGACTTTCTGTTTTGATTGCTTCTTTCATTCTATGTGATTCCTTCTACCTCACTTTCCCTACCCCACTCGCTCACTCTCACTCTTTTTATTCTTTCTTTAGTTTGTTTCCTTTTTATCCTTTTTCACTTATTTTTTTAATGTGCTTTACATACTCAACATGAAGTCCAACCTCTGAACGTTTTAAGTATATAGTACAGTAGAGTTCCCTAGATGTACATAGTTGTACAGGCCATCTCTACATGTTCTTCATCTCTCATTGCCGAAACTGTACACCCATTCACAGTAACTCCATATACCCACCCCACTCTCGGCAAGGACATTGTACTTCCTGTTTCTATGAGTTGGACTAGTTTACATACTCATTTCAATGGAATCATAAAGTATTTCACTTTGTTTATTTCTGAGAATGGCTTGTCTCACATAGAATAGGTTGATTCAAGATGCTTCAAATGGCAGGATTCCCTTCTTTCTCAAGGTGAATAATATTGCATTAAATGTATTTTCGTTATGCTTTCCTCTGTCCATTGACAGTAGGGCTGGTTCTTGATATGGGTTTTTATGAGCAAAGCAGCAGTGATCAGGGCCATGCAGTTATCTCCTGGAGATCCTGATTTCAATTGCTTGGGATGGATAAACAGAAGTGCGATTAGTGCATCTATTTGCAATATTTTGAGGAACTTCAATACTGTTTCCACAATGGGTTCACATTTAATATTCCCATTTGACTTTCATAGTGGGAAGGCATGGGTTGAGGTACACAGGGTCCCTGTGTCTCCGGGTGCCTTCTGGCCTGGAGAGTGGTAGCCGCGACCCAGTCGATGAGTGGGTGGGATAAACATGGATGAAAGATTAGGAGGGTCTGGGGTCAGGTCACAAGCTGTGACTAATGAAGTGTCTCTCTCAGAGGACATGGGGAATTGTTTCTTGCCTCTTAGCTCTGGAGGGATGAAGGGGCAGTTGGATCCTGTGTTGAGGTGAGGGAAGTCTTCGGCAGGGATGTGGACACTCAGAACACATGCAGTCACTGCACGTGCAGAAGGGTGCTCACATCAGTCATCAGCAGACAGTGGAGGTTTGGCCTTAATACATTGAATTATGAATTACCAATGCACCAGGGCAGAAGGCCGCTTTCCCGGGTCAGGTACATGAATTGCTCATCAGAGTAGGTGAATGAAACGGAAGCTATTTTTGGCAAAGCCGTCATATGGGAGTTGGTTTTCATATGGCAGAATCTTCTTTACTGGCGTGGGAGGCCCTCAGACTGCTCGTCACTCAGGGTGGTTTTCTGGTGAGGGGACACAGGGTGAGAAATAGCTGAGTGTGTGACGTCATTAGGGGCAGAGAGCCACCATTGTGTTCTCCCCTTGACTTTCAGAGGGTCTTGGTGTGGAGAAAATTGTTGTATTTGGGTCATGGACTGAAACGTGGAAGGCGGGGCTGTGTTGTGGATTTGGACTCCTCATGGCTGCACCACCTGCTCCCGGGCATCATCTCTCCCTTGCAGAAACCTTGGGGCATGGAGACTTGAAGGTTGATGTTGTTCAGGGGTCCCAGGCATGATCTCAGTTGTCTCAGGGTCTCTGATCTCTATGCCCAGGACAGCAACCAAATAGTGGTACCCGATCTATCACATAGCAGTGTTGTGAGTCAGGGACAGTTGCTTACTCACGCGAGGTTTCTACGCCCTCCAGTGTAAAATATGGGTCACGACCCTAACTTGCCTCCCTTGAGGTGGCGCTGGTGTGGGCATCGCAAGAGATGATAACAGATACTCTCCATGAGCTGTAAAGCATCACACCCAGATAGAGGGTGAAAAGTCACCTCCCATGTGCCCTTTCAGTGGAGCCATCCAAGTATCCTATCTGAACTTAACCTCTACAAGTGTCTAGCTCATTCTTGCAGCCATTCAATGATTGGAAAGTCAGAGCAATTACACAACACCAGTCTTTTATTTGCCTGGAGGCTTCACCGGTATTTAATTTTGTTTAGACTCATCACATAATACTAACAAGGAGGTCCTCTTCACATTTTCTCACTTCAAAATGGGGCACTGAGTCCAAGTGCGGTCTCCATATCTTTCAGATACGTGCAACTTCTGTAAACGATTGGAACTCAGTGTACTAGGCGTAGTCTCTGTGTTTTGTTACGTTTCTATAATGCCTCAGCTCATTCAAGATTTTTCCTACAAAACCTGTGTGTTGGGGATTTGGTTGCTCAGCAAACTACAAGATATATCTAGGTCCGTCTTTAAGTCTACTGGGTCACATGCTCAGCTAGCTGGTGAATGAAGGGAACAATAGTTGGAAGTGTGAATAAATTATTCCTAATGTACCTATGGTCTCCTGCCACTAAGATGTCACAGGCTCTATCTATTGTTGTGTATTCCTCAGGAAGTAGCAGCGATGATGAGGGAACTTGTCTTCCCATAAACAGAACCCACTCATCAGTTTCCAGCCAGAGATGGGAAAGAAGAGTGCGTGAGCGGCCACGCCTCAAGTTCTACCCTCACAGGGACCCTGCAGAAGGTATTGCGGATCTATGCTCATTAGGTTAATTCAGAATTAAGAATTTTGTGTCCCAGTTTTAACAGAAAACTATAAAAATGCTAAGCCGTGTTCTTCTTTTATGCCTGCAAATTTAAGTATCTTCACGAAATTAGTACTGCTGTAACTATGAAGTCAAGATGCATTGACAACTCAAAATATCGTTCACGTTGAATAGTAAACAATGTCCTGAGCTAATGCTCACATTAGCTGAGTGTTTACCTTTTGCTGAATAGATCCCTCCGGAATACAATGTCTCCAGATTTGGAAACATGGATACACCTTGTTGAGAACAGGTTGGGATTCACAAAGGAGTTGACAAGACGATACACAACGTTCCCACAGCCCACCAAGCCAGTGCCCCGTATTCATAATACCTCACCTTCCTGTGATACGTTTGTTACAGTCATTGCAATGACACCAATGTTTTATTGATTAAATGTGCACAGTTCAGTTAAGGTTTACGTCTGCTGCGGGGATATTCTATATGTTGGGCGAAGATCATAAGATTAGGTGTCACTGTGGGAGGATCCCAGGATATCAGCACACGGATGTCATAGCGACATGCTTCACAACAGCCAACAGTTGCAAACTTTTCCAAAGTCCATCAAGTGATGAGTGGATAAATACAGTCTGATATATATACCCAGAGTGGACTGTCGTTCAGTCGTGAACGGGAATTGAACTTTGAAATATGCTGCAACATGAAAGGACATTTAAAAAATATTGTGCTTAGTAACACCAGGCAGACACAGAAAGACAAATAATGTGTGATTCCACTTACATGAGGTCCCTGCAACAGGCAGATTCACAGTTGAGAGACAAGGAGAGATAACAATGGTTGGAAGGAGGGAGAAAGTAGAGTGATTTGTTAAAGGGAACTGAGGTGGATATGATGAAAAAGATTGGATCTAGATAGTAGTGACGAGTCTGTAGCGTTGTACATATAATCCATGCTCCAGACCTATATAGTCACAAATTATGAAAAGCAGCGTAAATAGCATTTCTTTCTCATCACTGTCAAAAAGTTAAGAAAATCCAATAATAGAGATGATGAAGAGAGGACAGCATATATGAATTCATGGAAAACTGAAATGGTCTTGTAACATTTCAGGAAAAAGGATGACTGTGTTGTGTTTTAAAATGTGCAGAAAAATTCATGAAAATCTCACACTGAAACACAACATGCATTTATTTGTCTACCGGTTTTAAGAGTATTTCAAATTAATTACATTCTATTTAGCTAGACACCAAAGGCCCCATGTCTCACTTCTTTCCTCGCCTCTCCTTGGCCTTGCTTCTTCCACCAAGGAGTTCATTCAGCACGGCACATGTTCAGCCCATAGATATGAAAAACCCATAGCCACACAGTCTCTCTCACGTCCACATCAAGCTCATCTCCCTGAGTAGGTTTGAGTAGTATCACCGATGACACATTCACTCTGTGTTCACTCTTGTAGCTCTCCCCGTCATCCCAGAGGAAGATGAACTTCCTGATGATTGCAATGAGGACATGAAACCTATCACCGTAAGCTTTGTTTCCACCCTCTGAGACAGAAATCCCCTTTAATACACTCAGTCAAACGAAGATTGAAAATGTTAGCAAGTCCATTCCCAATAATACAGACAAATCTTCTGGCTGAGGAGAATGTTGAGTGTGAATTTGTTACCAACTGATACTTGTTTTGAATATGCACTCAACAATGGCAGCATTAGTAACAGAATATATGGGAGTGATCTTTTCCCTATGCAGCATTTTTTGTTTGTTTGTTTGTTTGTTTTGGAATACAACTGTGTAACTGGCAACCCAATATGCCTGTGTGAGATACTTCCTGCAGCAAAAGTTCATGGCTTTTGACATGAGTACTTTTGCTTGATTTCTTGTTTTTGGTTCCCTTGAGCCACCAGTGTTCCCATTGGTTTTCTATTGTCATTAAGGAAACCAAAGACCTGTGCAAACACAACCCACATGATCTGATCCTTGTAATATTTTCTATCATTTCAGGACACTCCAGTGGACACTGTCGGTGGTACGTATTCTAGAATTCCTCATTTGGTGACAAAAAGTAGAGAACATGACAAAATAGGGGCTTTCTTGCTGGCTTTCAAATGCAGAGACACTGTAATGTCAGCTTTTTGGTGGCCATGAGAACTGGGGATACGATGATAGAAACTGGCCTCTAGGTACTGAAGTGTTTTCTTCTGACTAATACAGTGTAACGCGGGTGGGCAGTAGTCCACTGTCCTTTTGATTCTTATTTCCTTGGTGCTTTGTGCTGTCGAGCATGTTTTCAAAGGTCTGTTGGTCACTTATATGTCTTCTGTGTATAAATTTCTTTTTTTTCAGTGTTTTCCCCTTCTTCAATCGGGTCCTTTCCTTTTTTTCTTCATAATGAAGTTTTGGCGTGTCATACATATTTGGATATTAGCTCTTTTTCATAGATGAGGTTTCCAAGCGTTTTCTCCTATTCTGTGGGTGCTTTTCCATTGTGTTGATTGCTGAAGAGATTTCCTTTCTTCCATGGAGTGATATTGGCACCGTTCTTGAAAATCATTTGGTCATATATGTGTGTTTGAGAATTTTGTCTTCTGTTCCACAGAACAATGTGTCTGCCTTTATACCAGCAGCATACTGTTTTCTGTAGATTCCTGTAGCATTGCCATGTGTTTTGAAGCCAGAAAGTATGGAGCTTCTATCTTTGTTCTTCCTTCTCAAGATGCTTTTGGCTACAGGCATTCTTTGTAGTTCCATAACCATTTTTTGAGTTGTTTTTTCTGTCTCTGTAGAAATGGCATTGAGCTTTTCATAGGAGTTGCACTGACTCACAGATCCCTTTGAGTTGTATGGGAATGGTAACGATGCTAAGCCTTCCAAGCCAGGAACACAGCGCATCATTCAAATTTTGTGTCCTTTTTAACTGTTGCAGCAATTCTGTGTAGTTTTCACAGTACAAGTCATTCACCCTCTTAGGGGTCTTTGCCACTAACTTCCTGCAGCTCTAATCCAGTGTTCAGGTGGATGAAGAGGGGATTCCTGAGGACAGCAAAGTGGCCCCTACTCAGACCATTACTCTGATTCCACCTAGCAGAGGGGTACCAGCCCTGCTGGTCTTCTCAGCTTGCAGTCGGGCCCCCTGCTGCGAATCCTTTAATAGCTGGTGGTCACCTTACTGTTTGAGTGTCCCCAGAGTCTGCAGAAGCACCTGGCACATTCACATGAGTCCTTGAATTCCTATGAGTGAATGATCAGTTCAGATCTGTGAACAACTCTGCAGGAACAATCTGGGGAGGGGAGAAGAAACCTTCCACATCTTTCAGTTCTTGCTTTGGCCAATCCGTTTGGGGAGCCAGTGGCCAGCGGTGCCACTTTCAATTTATTTCACTTGATCATTTATTAACTTAATGAATTAAAAGAAGATAAATATCGAGTTGTGCAGTCACAGGAGCCACACTCAAGTTTGTATATAACAGCTGCAATTGCAGGTTGATGAGTTTGGAGGGGAGAGCAATTGTGGGCCAGTGGGACCAAGAAGGTGATTCCTTCCACGTATCACTGATTGGAAGGTTGGCATCTCTGACCAATGCCTCGTTGAAGGGCTCTGACCTCACAGAGTCCCGGGATGGTCTGAGAACCTGCAGGGAAGATGAGGGTGATGCTCTGTGTCTTCTCATATCCTCAATTGGAGGAGGCCGAATGGGGGAGACAGACACTCTTTCTAATAAATGTATTGCTCATCTTTCTGTTTGCAAAGACTGGCCGGTGGAGAACTTCTCGGACTCTAGCAGTGAGGAAGAAGACTCTACGCATTACTACAAAGACTCGGGTTGGATCTAATGGGAGAGGGTCCCTGCGAGTGGTTAGGTGGTACTTGATGCTTGAAGACTGACGAAGGCACATATGGAATCAGAGACGAAAAGGAAATGTGTGGAAGTCTGATTTGTTCCTTTGCTATATGAATGATGTCTTAGAAAAAGGAATTGTGTCCGTGGGCTCTGAGTGTGCTGCGGCTGACATCAACATTTTCTGCTTTGCTATGTAAAAATTATCTTTCCCGCAGAACCAGCCAAATCTCAGAGCATGGTTTTTTGTCATGTTTCATTTACAGCTGACATTCAGCATTATTTTATATTAGTTTCAGGTGAACTACATAGTGTGAAACCTTTATATAATTTATGATGTGATCACCCTGTTTTCACTAGTACCTGCCTGGCACTATACGTAGTTGTTAGAGCATTATTGAGTAGATTCCCTATGCTGTACTTCACATCCTCGTGACTGTTTTGTAATCAGCATTTTGTACATCTTAAAACTTTACCTGATTCACCCAGGCCCCAGCCCCCTCCCTTCTGGCAACCATCATTTTGTTCTCTGTACCTATCCATCTGTTTCCATTTTATTATTGTTTCTTGAGAGTCCACATACAAGTGAGATCACATGGTATTTGTCTTTCTCTGTTTGCCTATATTCCTTAGAATAATACCCTCTAAGTCCATCCATGTTGTCACAAATGGTAACATTTTTTTTCTGGCCGAGTTGTGTTCCATTTCATATATGTGCCACCTGTGGTTGTTTGTTGTTGTTGTTGACGATGTTTTTCTTGTTTTGATCCAGTTGTCTATTGAATGGGAACTACGTTGCTACCATATCGGGCCTGTTGTAAATAGAGCTGCAGTAGACATATGGGTGCATATGTCTTTGATATTCATGTTTTGGATTTCTTCCGATAAATACCCAGAAGGGGAATTGCTGGGTAATAAGCCAGTTCTATTTTTTATGTTTTGAGGAACCTCAGAATTGTTTTTCATAGCGCCTGCACCAGTTTCCCACCTCAGCTACAGCACAGCAGGATTCCCTTTTCTTCACATCCTGGCCAACATTTCCTGGTTGTTGAATCATTCTGTGCTGCAGCCATTCTGACAGGTGTGAGTTGATTTTACATTGTGATTTTGATTTGCAGTTTTTCTCATGATTCGTGACTTGGAGCATCTTTCATATGTCTATTATCCACCTGTATGTCTGTTAAGTTCTTTGTATAGCTGTTAAGTTCTTTGGCCCATTTCTTAATTGGATTCTTTGTTGTTTGGGTGTTGAGTTATATGAGCTCTTTATCTATTTGAATGATAATCTCTTATTGGATATTATGGTGACTATCTGCTGAAATTCAGTTGTTGTCTTTACATTTTGTGGATGGTTTCCTTTGCCATGCAAAAGTTTTTAATTTGATGGTCTCCGGTTTGTGTGTGTGTGTGTGTGTATGTGTGTGTGTGTGTGTGTGTGTGTGTGTGTTTATTTCCTTAGCCCAGGAGATATATGTTATTCAGAGCAATGTCAAAATCTTTACTGCTTATATTTTGTTCTACGAATTGATGGTTTCATTCTCATACATTTAAATCTAATTTATTTTTAGTTTATTCTTGTATATGGAGTAATAAGGTACGTATTTTTCTATACTGCATCTATGTGAGTATTGCATGTCATATATTATACATTATTATGCATACATAACATGTATTTTATATTTTCTATAGTACACATAGTATATTACAATGTATATGCATGTTCACATTTTCTATATATTTTATATGGTATGTATACATCTACTTATATAAGCACATATCCTAACATGTTATGTCTATTAAAATTGTATATTTTATGTCACATATATTATTTTTTAAAAGTAGCAACATAAAAAAAATTAAAAAAAAAAGTAGCAACATATACATTAGAAATAAGTAAATAAGTTAGCAATATAATAAGACAAGGATCCTGATCCAACTATTCAGTACAGGAATATCTGAGATCTATTTATTAATTTAATATAAATTTTAAAAATATATCATATAGGATATATTCTGTGTGTTATTCCTCATTTTTAATCCTCTTGTTTCCCGTCATTTAAAGTTAAATACTACCTGAATTTGTTTAGGCATATCATTGTTTTCTTCATATATAACCAATAGTTATTACATGTATTATGTATATAGTACGGGGACATTATCAATATGGTGACATACTCAATGCCTTTTTTATATTACTAGCTTTTTATGAAATGGCATTATTTTTAATTACCATATTTGATTTCACTCTGACTGCGACTTTTAAAATCCGTTATCCTATTGATGATCATTTGAGTTGTTTCGTGTTTATTTTAAAGAACAATATGGCAGGGACCTGG